>NC_135479.1:135853913-136165225 GCF_052094955.1 Ictidomys tridecemlineatus | reverse complement strand
GAAAAAAAAAAAAAAGATGTCCTTCCTGCTCTTTGGAGCCAGAAAATGGTACAGACACAAATATGTGCTGAAACCAGTGAGCAAAAGATGTAGTCCCTGTAGTTACCCAAGGCAAAACAAAATTCCCTAGACATCAATCACTCAGAAAAGAGGAAATGAACGGGGAGCAATTTTATAAAAGAGGTTTCCACTAAAAACTAGGCCAAAAGAGGGGTGTGGGGCATGAGGAGGTGAGGAACAATTTTATCTTCTTCACTTTGAGAGCTTCAACATTACTTTATGCTTCAAAAATTGCCCTGTTCATAAAAGTTTTATGGGTAATTTGGGTATTTTCTGCAAAAAAATACAGAATATACAATGAGTTTCTGAGTTTAGAGGTTTTCTCCATTAACAACCAATTTTTGATTCCTCTCAAAAAGTTAACCCAGAAATTTTGATCCCTTAAGCTATTCACATTCTCATTTAATGAAGAATTAAATGAAAACCGAGTAACATTGTTTTAAGGCAATGTTATTTCAAATGTTAAATACTTAAGGTTCAGAAAACAGTATGATGCTTTTGTTTATCTTAGAAAAAAAGGAAATAAATAGAACTAACAGACCAACCATTACGGTATACTTGAGATACAGTTTTAGGGCTATACCCACCTTAGACTGATGGTAAGTGAATCATAACAAAATTGCTCTAAGAATGCCCACAAGCTCGGTGCTATTGAAACCCCACTGAGTACTGTCAGCACACATAACATACAACCTGTCAGGAGTAGCCAAGGACCAACACGATCTCTGAAATGGGGGTACACAATGCCCATGGATGTTCGGAACAAGCTGAGCTTTGCTTTTCCTCTCTCAACAGTTAGGCAGACATGTTAGTTCATCATATTCACATTATCTAGAGGCAGACTACCCAAGCAAAATAGCTAGGCCCCTAACTCACTTTAATCTTTTTTTTTTAAATTACAATAATGTAATGTCGTGGTTTTAGAGGTTACATATCCTTTGCCCATCTTTTATCTAATATGATCCACACAGAATTACTCTTTTTGACAAATTAAAAAAAAAAAAACAGAACAAAACAACAACAACAACAAAATGCTCATGGACCTGGGGCCTTAGGCATGATCATATGTCATATAGCTATTGTACAGGGAGTCATGATGAAGCAGTTATAATTATCAGGAAGTTCAGAAATGTGGTCAACATGCGCAAGTAGAAAGGGTAAACTCAAGGGTTAAGTTTCAGGTTTTTAAAGAAAAAAAATTAAGTTTTTCTAAGGACATGTTCCAGAGATATCAGAGGATAAATTATTTCAGCCACATCGAAGAAAAATTTTGCCCTATATTCACAGTGAAATAAAACAAAATTATTGAGTTACATACTTCCCTAAGGAACTGAAGTCTTCCTTTCAAAGAAGAGTCCGAAGAGTAAAAACTTTAATCTAACATGACCCAGAATTACTGGGATCACTCACATATTATATTGTACATAACAATATAAAAGATGTTGATGGCACTCTACAAACTGAAAAGCAATATAAACTTTTAAAATATGACTATAATAAATGAGCATTCCCAAGACCTCAGCCTAGAGGCCGGTGGTTCTCAAAATACGATCCCTAAACCAACATCATCAGTCAGTTAGTACCTTCAGACTCCTATAACAAAACACCACAAAGGAAGTAGCCTATAAATTGCAGAAATTTATTTTGCACAGTTCTGAAGTCTTGAAAATTCAAGATAAAAGTGTAAACAAATTTGGTTTCTGGTGAGGATCTATTCCTGGTTCACAGATGGCTTCTCACTGTAGTAAAAAGAAGAAAGGAACTCTTTTGGGACCTACTTTGTAAGGACACTAATTTCATTCTTGAGGGCCTCACAATCATGACCTTATCATGCTCGGAATGCTATCACAATAGGCATTAGGATTTGACATCAGTATTTGGGATGAATTCATACTCAGTCTATAGGTATCAGCATCAACTGGGAACTTGTTAGAAAAGCAAATTTGGGAGCCACAATAAATCATATACTTGGAGATAGCATTCAGAAATTTGCCTTTTATAAATGCCTCCAGTAAATTCTATTGCATGCTAAAATTTCACAGCCTCTAAGCTAATGAAGAAATTAAACTTAAGGTCAAACAGATTTTTTTTTAAACAGTCTCAACCATATGCTCTGCGATTGTCGGCAAAGAATTTGATCTATTATAGCCTAAAGTTACTTTTCAGCAAAATGAAAATAATAATACTTTTTAGTATTATTTTAGAATTTGAAGAAATTATACTAATCAGTGCTCTCATGCTGAAAACTCAGCTCACATGTACCTTAATGAAAGAAGAGAATCAAACATCCATTCCATAAGAATGTTACTAATAAAATACAATTCCATGGACATCTGATTCACCTTGAGCAATACCTGGGCTATAAAAGTTTAAAAACCAGAGAGATTGCCAAAAGGCTCCACATGGAGAAGACCATTCTGTAAGGATGCTGAGCATGGTTTATGCATTGAGGCAGAACTCAGACCTCATCCATATTGCATTACTCCTTTGGAGAGTGAATGTACAAGATTTCAGGTTATAAATAATTGACTTAAACACCCACGGATCCTCTAAGTATTAGGGCTGTCCTTTCAAATAAGCCCAAACCTGTGAAAATTTGCCAAACACAACCAGCCAAGCCCACGAGCAAAAGCTGTTCTTTAATGAAGGTCAGAGCCAGCAACAGAAAGGCAACAACACCCCACAACTAATATCATCCCTAGAAACAGGATTTTCTCATGCTTCTTCCACAGAGTCTGGAGAGCCTTGGAACCTCATATTGGGTCTTCTCATGGCTTCTGCAACAGATCTAATCTAGCTGGTGTCTAGCTTCAGAAATCTAACTTTCCCAAACCAGCCTTTTTGGCACACAATTCCAGATAGTTCCCAGAACATGTAAATTTGCTTGACAGTCCATCTGGCCATTTCTGAAAGGCTCTAAAGTCAGGGAATTCCAGATTATTTGTGAACTGGACTATTTCTGGATCTCACAGTGGGTGTGAGAACACCAATGATTAGATCTTTCTAGAAAGGTCAGGTTATCCCGGGACACTACCATTTCCTTTCCCCATCCTATAAGGGTGTGTGTATCTCTGGAGGCAGAGTCTTAGCACCTGTGCTTCCTGTGGGTCAAATAAAGGTATGTAGACTGCCCTTTGAACTGACTGGTTGTGCCTATTGCTCTCCAGAACTATTTTACTTTATCTTCTTCTATGAAGCTCCCCAAAAACCCAGGGAAAGCATGGCCCCAAAGGCCATTGGAAGCATTGGAATCTAAGCTAGAGAAACCATAGACCCCTCTCATTCTTCTGGAGCGAGTAGCGGCTGTCATTTGGATTGTCAGTTCACAGTAAAAGCCAGCAATCATTAGCCAGTATCACTATTGAGTTTACTGATGAGTGTGAAGGCTCAAAGTTGGCCCAAGGATCCACAAATCAATCCAACTGAGGTGGATACTTTCAAGAATGGGCTTAAACCTGCAGTTACACATCGTATCCTAGTTATATTCAGAGAGCCTCAATTCTGAGATCTCTAGAAACTTATCCTAGTAATGACTTCTTTATGATAGATTCGAAAAGCCATGCATATACTGATTGCTTGACTCAGTTTATAATACTGAAACAGAGATTTTTAGATGACATTGGGCCAGATTTCTGGGGGAATGTTGGCTTTAGGTGAAGAGACACAATATGACTGAATGTATAGCTCAGTCTCAGGAGCATGGTGTTAGTGGCTTTTACTACAAAAGCAACAACAAACAACAACTAAGTAAATCCATGGGTTCATGGACCCAGCTGAATGGGAAAGTCAACTACTGGAAACTCTAGCCCCCTGCAGCGGGACATCCACATAAGAGGTCACTCTGCAAGGCACATGCAATGGGCTGGACACTTGTGTCCTCCAAAATTTATATATTGAAATTCTTACCTCTGTTGTTAGGGGACAGTTAGATGAGAATGATGGGAAGACAAGATTAAGAGAATAATTCTATAAAATGGGCCCACTGTGCTGACCTCCATATGCTTTCTTTGCCAAAAAGCAATTTGCCTGCAGCCCTGTTCACTCAGGCCAGGATATGTTACATTACTCAGCAAACTGAGGCAGGGGCAAAGGTCAGGCAGTCAGCATAGGTAAGAAAGGATGGGAGTCTAGAGAGTGAGGACTGGTTATCAAAGAGAGAACAGAGGGTTGCTAATGGTTAAGCTCTGCCATTGTGCTACTCTCATTCTGGGTTGCTAACAATTAACCTGTGTGCTCCTGCCCTTGGCCATGTACATGGGAAAGAAAGAGAAGACAATGAGGGCTGGGGTTGTGGCTCAGTGGTAGAGTGCTTGCCTAGCATGTGAGAGGCCCTGGGTTCCATCCTTAGCACCACATGAAAATAAATAAATAAAAATAAAGGTATTGTGTCCAACTACAACTAAAAAATAAATATTAAAAAAAAAGAGAGAAGACAATGATTAAAGAAAGGGGTTCTAAGGTCCATAAGAAAGCAAGTCTCACTCGCTCCTGTGAACACCTAATTCTGGGGCCTTTCTGTTCGGAAAAGTCTCTGTCTCTTTCTTAAATAAAACTTGCTGGGCTGGGGATGTGGCTCAAGCAGTAGCGCGCTCGCCTAGCATGCGTGCGGCCCGGGTTCGATCCTCAGCACCACATACAAACGAAGATGTTGTGTCCGCAGAGAACTAAGAAAAAATAAATAAATGTTAAAATTCTCTCTCTCTCTCTCTCTGTCCCCCCCTCTTTCTCACTCTCTCTTTAAAAAAAAAAAAACTTGCTGTCTTCCCTTGCTTCAGTGTCTCTTGGGTGTTCATATTCTTCAACACCAGGAAACAAGAAAGCATTCCCAATCTGCATCAAACAGGTATCACCAAGTGATATACAGGAAGTGGAACCTTTGGGGGTAATTAGGTCATGAAGGTGCAGAAAAATGGGAGCATAACTGGGATTGGTACCCACATAAAGTGGACCCCAGAGAGCTCTCTTCCTCTTTCTGCCACGTGAGGAGATAATAAATCAGCCATCTGTAACCCACAGAGTGTCCTCACCAGAACTTGACCATGCCTGCTCCTTGATCTTGGATTTCCAGTCTCCAGAACTATAAGAAATTAATTTCTGTTATTTACAGGCTATTCTGCGGATAATACTTTGCTATGGCAGCCCAAGCTAAGTGCAGAAATTCCATCATAATACAGAGAACCTTTATATACTAAGGCTCAGATGTCTTCAAGGACCTGAGAATCTGCTGACCACACTGTAATTATGTAGGTTATCACCTTTGGGTTAGATTTAGCATGAGCTGACACTGTTTCTTCCTTAATAAAGATACTGAAGCCAACTATGTTTTCATACTTTTTTATCAAACTAAAAAATAATATGTTTGTTATAGCAGTTGAAAAGAAAATACAATGATTTAGAAAGTAAAACTAAGTTTCTTCTCTACTTTTACTGGAAAAATTTGACATTCATCAACATTTCACACACACATACATACACACACATACACATTCATATACATATATATGACACACATATGGGATTTTAGGGGTTTTCTTATATAAATTATGTCATACAACACATACATACATACATACACTCACATAGACACACAAATATAAACACACACACTTTCAAAGTGTTCCAAGATTTGTTTTTATTCACTGTTTTTTTTGTTGTTGTTGTTGTTTTGTTTTATACCAGGGATTGAATTCAGGGGTATTCAACCACTGAGCCACATACCTGTCCCTATTTTTTGTATTCTATTTACAGACAGGGCCTCATTGAGTTGTTTAGTGCCTCTCAGTTGATGAGGCTGGCTTTGAACTCGCCATCCTCCTGGTCTCAGCCTCCAGAGCTGTATTTTTATTCATTTTTTTTTACAATCAATACTTTAATAGTCATGTTTGGACATATATTTCCCACCTCCTTTTTCTTCACCCTGTTTTCAATTACTAACTTTGTTTTCACCTCATTAAGAAGTTTAGTAATCATAAAGGAGTATGCACAACAATTCTCTTGCCAATATCTATGTCCATATTCTCACCTTTTCTTGTGGTTGCAAGAACTTTGACTTCTTGGTTTCCTTAGGAGTATATAGGGCAGTTAGATCTTTAATGACTTTTCTCTGTGCCTGACTTTTATTTTTTGGGGCCCTGTTTAATATCCTCCTTAGTAGCAAATGAATATATACTTATCTAAATCGTTTAGCTTGTCCATTTCTAGAAGTCACATTAAAATTCAAGTGTTAAAATAGGTGAGAACTATTGATTCAAGTGTTATTATGTCAAAATGAATCCAACTATTATATAGAACTATAATGCACTAATAAAAACATTTTTAAAAAGGTTTAATTTTTCATGGCAACCAACAGCTAAGGAAAAACAAGTACAAGAAAAGCCATTAAATTTCTGTAATCAGCAAGGTTAAATTAGGCACTAACATTTTGCAAATTGAGTTTAGGTTGCTTTTTTTTGTACCAGGGATTTAACCTAGAGGTGCTTAACAACTGAGCCACATCCCCAGCCCCTTTGTATTTTTATAAATTTTGAGACAGGGTCTAAGTTGCTTTGCTAAGGCTGCTTTGAACTTGCTATCCTCCTGCCTTAGCCTCCTGAGTTACTGGGATTACAGGCATTCACTACTGTACCCAGCACATTTTTCAAATTAAGATGCAAAATAAATTCATTACTTGTAATCTTGATTTCCAAGCAAGATGGAATAAAACAGAAAATGTGCAAGTACAAGAATTTAATTGTTTTCTTTTTCCATCTTAACCAATACTAATTTAATTTGAATAAATTAAGAAAAAATAGATTAGCAAAAGGAAAGATGTGTTCAAATCCCCATAAGGCCCACTGCCAAGGGCTAACTATCCTTAGTATGTATATGCTTACTCTTCCAGACTATTTCTATTCTGAAATAGATAACTATGCACAGCTTATATCACTCAAATCATAGAATGCCTATTATGTCATAAGATTTTGTTAAAAAATAAGCCAAGCAAGTACCACATGTTCTCTCTTCTATATGGAATCTAAAAAATATTGACCTGTGGGGCTGGGGATGTGGCTCAAGGGTAGCGTACTCGCCTGGCATGAGTGCGGCCCGGGTTCCATTCTCAGCACCACATAAAAAGATGTTGTGTTCGCCGAGAACTAAAAAAAAATAAATATTAAAAAAAATATTGACCTGAAAGTAAATTAGGAAGTAGATTAGGAAGGATGTGAGTGGAGGCTTGGGTTTTATCAGTGGATGCTATACACATGTATGGATGTATCACATTGAACCTCATTAATAGGTACAACTCATGTGTGTTAATAAAATATCATTCAATTATTTAATGGGTTGCTATCTTACAATGAAAATGTAGTGACACCAGAATGATCCACATGATAAAAATTTATTTCCCATTATGGTTTTCAAATTTATATTCACAGAATAGTTGCAAATATTATACAAAGAAATTCTAAAATTGTTTCCTCAAAATTCCTCAAATGTTATATGTTTAACTGCTCATGTTTATTATTCCCACAAATTGGGGGGGGGGCAGGGGTACCAGGGATTAAACCCAGAGTTAAGGGGCTTTTAAATCACTGAGCCATCCCCTAGCTCTTTTTATTTTTCATTTTTAGATAGGCCATTGGTAAGTTGCTTAAGGTCTCCCTAAGTTGCTAAGGCTGGCTTTGAACCTGTGATCCTCCTGCCTCAGCCTCCTGAGATTACAGGCATGAACCACCCTCACCACCTTGCCACCCCATACATGCTTTCTTAGCTCTTTCCATGTTGTTACAGCAGTATGCCTGAAACTGGCTAATTTTCAATGAACAGAAAATTTTCTTTTGTACCACCAGAAGCTGGGAAGTCCAAGATCAAGGCTTTGCATCTGGTGACAACTTTTCTTGCTGCATGGTAGAAGGGGAAGGACAAAAAGGAAAAGTCCTTTGTAAATGGTATTCACTCACCTAAATCCATCATTTTTATTGCTATAACAGAATGCCTAAAACTGGCTTATCTGTAAAGGAGAAAATCTTATTTGGCTCACAGTTCCAGAGGCTGGGAAGTCCAAAATCGGGTGCCCACATCTGGCAAGGACCCCAGGCTACCTCATGGCACAGTAGAGAAGTGGAAGGGCAAGTGGGCTCCAGTAGAACTTTATTACAACCTGTTCTCTCAAGAACAAACTGGCTCCTTTGAGAAAAACAATAATCCAGCTTAATGACCTAATTACCTCCCAACGCCATCACTATGGCAATCAAATTCCACAGGGACAAGCCATATTCAAACCATACCATTACCACCATGCCACCCAAGAGGGCAGCACCCTCCCAGCTCAATTACCTTCCCAAATCCCACTTCCCAGCATTGCCAAAATGGCGTCCAAATCTCAACATGCATTTTGGAGGGGACAAACATTCAAACTATAGCATTCTTTTTCATGTCCCTCTCACATGCTAAATATACTCTTTCCATCCTCAAAGCTCTCAAAATCTTAATTCCTTTCAGCAACAACTTTCCCTAAAGCTGTAAGCTCCTGGAATTAAATAAATTATCTACTTCCAAAATGCAACAGTGGGATAGCCATAGACACAGATTCCTATTACAAAAAAGGAGCCACAGAAAAATGGAAGGAGTAACAGGTCCCAAATAATCAACAATAAGTCCAAACAACCTTACATCTGAGTCCTAAGAAAAATCAGCTTAGATTCCTTGTGCCACCATCTGGACACACTAGGACAAGGACTGGTTCCTGAAGGCTCCTGGTGGGTGCACTCCCCAAGGCGTTGCTGAGCACAGCCCATATTGGGTGGAGTGGAGTTAGGTGCCTGCAGCCATCCTCAGCTGACAATGCACCCTTGTGTCTCATCAGTTCTGGGGACTCAAGGACAGCCATGACCTTACAGCTTTGTTGAGTCTTATCCTACTAAGGGCTGTCTGTGGTGGCTCTGTCCTTACAGTGAGTCTCTGCCTGAGTCCCAAGGCTATCTGAGGCATTCTTTGGAATCAGGGTGGAACAAGCCAGTCCTTGCAGCTGCTTGCTCTGCATGCCTCTGAGTTAGCACCATGGGAAAATCACCAAGCTTTATCACTTGTACCCTCCAAAGTGGTGCCTGAACCACAATTGAGCCACACAGAAGCGGGTGCTGAGGTGCACTGGAATGCAGGGAGTCCCAATGAGGCCCTGGGCAGCAAGCCTACAGGGATCCCTTGGGCCTGTCCCTGGATACCATTTTGCCCCCAAGGCCGGAGCACTTCAGCCTGCGATAGTAAGGCAGATCTCCCAGTGTCTTGATGATAGTAAGGCAGATCTCCCAGTGTCTTGATGAACAGCGCCTGTTTTCTTCATTCCCTACTAATCCCTTTAGCAAAGGGTAGCCTGACCATAAAAACCTTTGTTTTCTCTCTTAAACATGCTTTTTCATTCTTTGCATGACCTGGCTGGAAAGTTTCTAAATCTTTAAGATCTGCTTCCCCTTTCATTATAGATTACATCTTTAAATCACTTTTCTCTTCTCACATTTTACTATATACTATTAAAAGAAGCCACACAACATCAGGAATACTTGCTTAGATACTTCCTCCCCCAGAATACCATTACTCTTAAGTTCTGCCTTCCACAAAGTCCTAGAACATGGGACACAGTTAAGCAGAGTTCTTTCCCACTTGATAACATGAGTGGCCCTTTGATCAGTGTAATGGTTTGGATATGAGGTGGATCTGAAAAGTTCCTGTGTTAATGCAGGAATATTCAGAGGTGAAATGATTGGATTATGGAAGCTGAAACCTAATCAGTTCATCCTAGTGTGAATAGAATGGCTTGTGGGTAAGTGTAGTCAGGTGGGGCATGGCTGGACAGGAAAGTCACTGGATCATGCCCTGTGCATGAAGCGTACATCTTCTCTATGGCCCCTTACCTCTCTCTTTCTCTCTCTGCTTCCCAACTCTGCCATGAGCTGTGTAACTTTCCTCCACTGGGACCTTCACCGAGATTTTCTGCCTCACTTTGGGCCCAGAGCAATTGAGTCAGCCTCCTGTGGACTGAGACCTCTAAACCACTGAGCCCCAAATAAACTTTTCATCCTCTAAGTTGTTCTGGTGAGGTATTTTGGTCACAGTGACACAAAGCTGACTAACCCAGTAAGTTTTCAAGGTCTTGTCCCCATTTTTCATTTAAGTTTTTATCAGAAGAGTCTACTGTCCATATTTCTGCCAACATTCTGGTTACAACCATGTTTTCTCCAAGACATTTCAGTCTTTCCACAGCTGCTCTCTTCTCCTGCGCCCTTGCCAGAATCACCCTAAATGCTCTGTTTATGGCAATGGCTCTTTCCCAGCATTCACTTCAAAACTGCTTCAATCTCTAAGCATTCCCCCAAGTTCCAAAACTATTTCTACATTTTCGGAAATTTATTACAACAACAATCTTGCTCCTCTGTTAACAATTTCTGTGCTAGTCTGTTTTGTGCTGCTGTAGCAGCTACCCAAGTCTGAATAATTTACAATAAACAGAAATTTAATACAGTTCTAGAAGCTGGGAAATCCAGGATGAAGACACCACCATGTGGAGAGGACCAGGATGCTGTGACACCACATAGTGGAAGGCAGATCAGCTAAGAGACAAAAAAGACCAACTTGCCATTTATAAACAGAATTAGTCCCACCATGAGGGTGGAGCCCTCAGGATTCAATCATTCCCAGATGTCCCGCCTTCAACATCAGTGCCACTCACAGACAGAGCCAAGTTTCATTTTGCAGGGGGTCAATCAATAGTGTTCTCTCTCTCAGTTCTATCTCCACATATATACACATATGTGTGTATTGTGCACATATCTGTTTGTGTGTGTGTGTGTGTGTGTGTGTGTGTGTGTGTGAGAGAGAGAGAGAGAGAGAGAGAGAGAGAGAGAGAGAGAGAGAGAGAGAGAGAGAGAGAGTATATAGTACTTTTTTTCCTAAATAATCTATGTGGCAGACAGGGTGACATTCCTTTATCTCTAAACACTAAAGTGTAGTTTTCTATCTTACATAAACACAGTACAACTAATGAAATTAGGAAATTAACATTGATGTAATGTATCTCATGATATTCAGACTTCATCCAAACTGCCTCCATTGTCCCAATAATGCATTTTGCAGAGCAAGAGTGCTCTTTTCTTATCTGGGACCCCATCAAGGACAACAGGTTGCATTAGTGAATTGGCTAGGAGCAACATGAGAGTCATTCAGACATTCAGATGGAGGTCTATTAAGAAGTTTTGGCTTCATTTTAAAAGAATAGAAGACTCTGGGAGTTCTAAGCAGGAGATAAGATTCTCAGATTTTGTTTGTTTTTTTAAAGTGACATTTCTGTTTGCATTACGGAAAATGGTTTGGAAGAAGGCTCCTTAATCAATTCCTGGAATAGGGAGAGTCAAGGACAAGGCAGAGGCTCCATGGATGCAGAGGAGAGAAAACAACACATGAATCAAAATCTTATGTGCAAATGTAACCCCTGCCCTGCATTCCACAGTGGGAATAACAGAGTTTTAAGTTTGTAATGTCAGACCTTCCCTTACTAATGAGAAAATTCACTTAGGTGGGTAGGAAATTTTCCTTGCCTTCAACTTATGTTTTGCAAAAGATATTTTGAGTTTGTAATAAATTGCTTACTTCTCAGAGGAAGAGAATAGCCCTGTTTAATATCTTTCCACTCACTTCTAAAAACAAGTTTAGAAATGCCCTGATCACCTATTATTATACATCAAATTAGGACAGGCTTTGCATATCAGACTCAAAAGACCTTACTTTATCTAGTAGCGTAGTGTCAGAGATCATTTTTAATTTTGTATGTTGATTTCAAATAATAATATGTTTTTTAATCTATGCTACCAAATCTTTGTTATATAACAGGCTGAATGACATAATAACCAACAGCCTTATAAATGAAATATGTACAATGTGTTGCTTGATAATCCCATCCAACCTAAATAACCTACCCTAATGAGATATATATCCATCCCTTGAACCTAGAAGTCTCACTTTAGAACTTGTGATCATGCCCTTCCATCTGCATACGAATTGTTTGGGAACTAAATTAGAATTCAAAATCTGATTCCACTTGTATGTAAATTACATACAAGAGGAAGTGAGGGGAAAGGGAAAAAAAACACAAGGGGGAGAAATGAATTACAGTAGATGGGGTAGAGAGAGAAGAGGGGAGGGGAAGGGAGGGGAGGGGGGATAGTAGAGGATAGCAAAGGCAGTAGAATACAATAGACACTAGTATGGCAATATGTAAATCAGTGGATGTGTAACCAATGTGATTCTGCAATCTGTATACGGGGTAAAAATGGGAGTTCATAACCCACTTGAATAAAAGTGTGAAATATGATATGTCAAGAACTATGTAATGTTTTGAACAACCAACAATAAAAATTTTTTTAAAAAATCTGATTCCATGGGTCCGAGGTGGGATCTAAGGTTCTGCATTTTAACATGTTACCAGGAACACGATGCTAGTTCCCAGACCACACTTGGATTAACAAGGCCAGAGAAATCACAGACTGTCACTGGACAACAGATTTTTATTTGAAAAGAGAGGTGGGACAGCAGGTTGGAAAGAGTACAAGGTGGAGTCAAAGACAAGAAATCCAAGACCTATTTCTGCCAGTAACGAGATGGTGACCTGGGGCAGAGTCTGTGAGGATCATCAGCTACAGTTCCCTCAATATGTCTTTCTGCAATAGAACAGTGAATTGGTTTTCTTTTTTTATTGATTTTTTAAAAATAAATGACAGTGGAATGCATTACAATTCTTATTACACTTATACAGCACAATTTTTCATATCTCTGGTTGTATATAAAGGTTTTCTAGGATATAAAGTATGTTTTTAATAAGCATTTAACAAAATTTTAGCCTTAATGAATAAACATGCTATAGTTGGCTTAATTGCAGTCAATGTATTTATTTTAAAATGTTAAATGTTTTCCTGCTGAGAGTGCATCCCAAACAGTTACCATCTGGTTATAAAGAAAATAGAAAACTAAATTACCTCCATGAGAAAGTGACCTCTTTGTAAAGTCACAGGGTGAACAAAACAGAAAACAAAAGATGAGGTTCAAGAACCACATTCAGGTGGTTAAAATATTCCTTCTCACATGTAGAAATAAATACCCTCCTTTTCTGCCTCAGGCATGGCTTTTAGCAAAATTTACTCTCCGAATCTGGAATGATGCAGTTTTTCATTTCATTTCAACATCTGGCTGTCAACTGATAGCAAGCAAAGGAAAAGCAAGTGTCGCCTCCTGCTTGTTGGTCAGTGCCAGCAGGGTCCCCCACACAACAAACAGGGTCCAGCTGGAACACCCCCAAATCTACAATTATGTATCTTGTATAAAATATTAGTTCTTAATAATATGTAAGTAGTAAACTAGAAAGGATGGGTTTTTAAAAAGAGAAGGGAGAGAGGGAAGAAGTGAAAGAAAGAGAGAGAGGGAGGGAAGGAGATCATCTAACTTGATGTGCCTTGTCAGGAGCCCATTTGCTCACTTTCGCTCACTTTCTCACCGTCTTTGGGATCACTGTATTTTTGAAACAGCCAAGCATCCAAGGGTCACCTTTTGCCAGCTGCCCGAGTCCTGTTGCTTTTGATCGCCTTTCCCTGGCAGATGTGACGTGATTCTTTTTGCCAGCTCACTCCTTTGCTATGTCTGCTAACTTGGCGCACACTACTCTCATCTCACTAGCAGGGCTGCCTCTAGGTGAGAGCACTTGCTCCTGCCAAAGGCGATCTCCCCTGGGAAGGGCAGGCCCCATCATCTCCTGACAGCCAAGGCTCCCACTGCGGATGCAGCTCTCTTTCTCTCTGGTCCTGGTGTCAGCTTCAAAAGTCTGACCAGTTTCCATCAGCAAAAGCTCCCTCTTAATTGCTATAGATCAAAAGTGCTGAGCATGTCAATTAAAAGAGAGGAGCAGAGGACAGAGCAAGATTGGAAAGATCTAGCATTACCAAGATAACCCACTTCCTACTGGGCTGATGGCTTTCTCTGTGCCACCCGGCAAAGTCTGATTAATGGGCTGGTCACTTCCCTGAGCGCAGACACCAATTTCATTGCCTCCTATTTACCCTCACTCTCACTGACTTTTCTCTTTCCTCATCTTGAACAAAGGGTGTGTCTACCTTACATTTCCGACAGCTACCTCATATTTTCCTAAAGGGAAATACATGCCGGAGCATGTAACCTCATTTCTTCTCATTCACTTATTGTTCCTTTATTCTTTCCTATTACATTCTATCAATGAAACTAAAAAACTTAATTTTTAAAGCTGGAAAAGGGTTTCACTAACCTGAATCTAACAGATGAATAAATGGAGGCCACAAGAGTTTAACTGACCTATACAGGGCTGCAGAGAAGTTCTAGGGAGGATCCTATTTTCTATTGGATGTAATTTTCTATCGCACAACTATGTTTCTGTGCTAGCCACATTTCAATTAGCTGATCAAAAACCTTGAAAGGCAACCCCATGTACTGGCTAACAGTACACACCCATGATGTCACACTAGCCTGCACCATGGCTCCTCCTCTCCAGATGGGAGCTTATAGCAGTCGGACCTCATTGGGTTGCTGTGAGAATTAAGACTGTTAGGACTGGCAATCTTCTCTAGACTTAACGCACAGTGAGTTCTAATTTACTGATTATTTCTGAAGTGGAAATCAGTATTCACAGGAATTAAAACATTAATAGTTCGCTTAACTTATTTAATGCATATAACAAATAAGTTAGAGACCAGTGATCTCTACAAATTGGATATTTCATGACTTTTTTTATTCATTTGGCAGACCAACAGAGGGCCACATTTTATTATTCCAAGTGAGGAAATGCAACAATTTCCCATTTACTAGCACACCTATCTTATAAACTAAAGAATATTTAATTTCCAACTAGTAGCAGAGCATAATTTGAAAACTAAAAATAATTCCTTCCACCCCCCCCCCAAAAAAGAATAATCCTTTTGCTTCTGATAAAAACAAAACAAAACTTTGTCATAGGCCAGGATCATACAAGCACTGGAGTTTGCAAACTCTTCATTTTTATTTCATCTCCTCCAACAAAGAAGTATGCTCCCAGAGGCATGTGCATCTCTCTTTGCTCTCACCTTCCTGGGGAGATGCCAGGCTCAGGGACTTTAACTGAACAGACATTTTTTAGGGTACTAAATGAAGCAGCTGCCAGTCACCCAAGCCTTAGCCAATGTTCATCAAATCTGCACATCAATCCAATTTTCCAGAATCAGGATCCAAAAATATTCATAAATATGTCTAACAAAATTAACTTGGAAAAGGGGCAAGATTTCTCCTCATTGCAAAACTCAACTGAACTTCTAAGAAGTCAGTGATAGTGATGTGTGAGAAAACAGATGGAATGTTTAAATTAAAGATCAATGTAGGCTGTAAAGGTACAAACTGTGACCAGACTAAGAACAGTGATGGCCCCACTTGCTTTTGTTGCACTCAGATCAAGGCCTGAAAGTGAGTTTCCAACAGAAACAGAGACAGACTATAACAGGCAACAGGAGGGATTCTGAGGAAAAAGGCTCTGGGATATATCATAAAAGGCTACCGATGACCCTGGGGAGGGCAGTCTCAGAGAAATGGAACATCAGGGGAGACACAGCTACTGTCTTCAAACATCTAAAGCGCTGTCATTTAGAGGAGAAAACAACTGTCAGAGGGCATAAAGAAACAGAAAGAAAGAAAACTGATCTTTGCTTCGTGAAGAATGTACTCTTTTAAAAAAAATTATTGAAATTATTTTGCATTTAATATATGTACTTTTTAATGTATGTATTTTTTAGTTGTAGGTGGAAACAATACCTTTATTTTATTTTTATGTGGTGCTGAGGATCTAACCCAGTGCCTCCCACATGCCAGGGGAGCGCTCTCACTAAGCTACAGCCCCAGCCCACGAGGAATGTGCTCTTAATGCTTAGAGCTATACTCACCCTAACACCAGCCCCAGAGGGGAAGAAAAAAGAGAGAAATATAATGCATTTCTTGAGCAGTGGTGAGTGCCCTACCCTACGAGGCATTGGAAGAAAGCTGAATAAAGACGCTTTCATAAGAGAAGCCCATAGTAAGAAGTTGAGCCTGAGATCTAAAAAAGGGAAAGAAGGTGGCTAGAGTTCCTGGCAGTCCTATCACATGATCCTGCACATTACCCAGCCACTTTCTCAGTCTTGATATGTTGACAATTGAGGCTACTGCATATGACGAACTCTGAGCATCTTTCCAGTGTAAATATTCTCTAGCGTCTAACAAAAATCATATCTGATTTTTTCCCTTAACTTCTATTACAGAAACAATCATTTACTGGATGTGTTCCTTCAAAATGGCACTGTAATGTTTTTAAATAGATTGTATTATTACCTCATATACAGAACTAGATTTCTTCAGTCATAATTCTAACTCAGGTTTGGCTGATGCTCTTAAACCACATAGTAATTAAACCTGACGGTAATTAAAACTAATTATCTTGAAAATATTCTCATTTTGCCCTAAGGGTCTTTGTTCCATTGACACTCCTACATTTAGAAATTCATACAAAGTCCCGATTACCCCAAGATGATTACGTTGGAGATCAGCATCATGATATTGTCCAGCCCAGGTCTGTTTTCTTTTTTGCCAATACCAGCCTCCCCATTGATGCCTCCTCCTTCCCTGTCCTGGGACTCAGTGCTTACGTAGAGTTTATGTCCTTGACCCCTCAATTACAGTCATCTTTCTTTGCACTCCTCTTCAGTTATTTACTTCTTGGGCTCAAGGTTTATTCCGTGTCTATAATATATATTCTCTTCCTGGCTGTTAGACTAATTCCTTCATTTCATGACACCTGCACTCTAATCTTCCTGTCATGTCTTGGTGATCTATACCCTCTTCTCATTTCAAGATATCGTGATGTTCCACCTTGACCTCTTTTTTTTTCCTAGCCCTGCAAATCCCTGTTTCACCATGCTCACCTGAACTTCTACCTGGATTACTTTCAACCATTCATATCTTCCGCTTCTGCAGATGAGTTGCTGATGCTGATGGGTTGCTGAACACCAAGCAGCCATGAAGATTGATGCCACCATAAATGTGCTGCATCCAATCGCAGCTGCTCTCTCAATCTGCAGTGCTCAGCAAGTCCTAGTCAGGGCCCTCCATCATTTCCCTCAATCATCTTTCCAAACTGTCACCAATCTCCACAAGCTTCTAAAAACCACTATTCTATTTCAGAATATAACTTAACTTCTTATGTCACATTCCTCAAACTTCCAATCTTACCCCCTCATTCTCAGAACAGGTAGTTCCCTTCTCATTTACAGAAGAAAAAGACATAAAAGAGAGAGGAGGTGGGAGGGAGGGAGAAAGGGATGGAAAAGGAGAGGGAGGGGAAGAGAAATTCCAGCCAGGTGTGGTGACACGCACTGCACCTGTAGTCCCACCTACTTGGAGGCTGAGGTGGGAGGATCATTTGAATCATTTGAGCTCAAAGGTTGAATACTAGCCTGGGGAACATAGCAAGACCTTGTCTCAAAAAATAAAGGAAGGAAGGAAGGAAGGAAAGGAGGGAGGGAGAAGGAAGGAAGGAAGGAAGGAAGGAAAGGAGGGAGGGAGAAGGAAGGAAGGAAGGAAGGAAGGAAGGAAGGAAGGAAGGAAGGAAGGAAGGAAGGAAGGAAGGAAGGAAGGACGGACGGACAAGACAGATGAGCAAGCAGGGTGGCAATGGTACACACCTATAATCCTAGTGGCCTGGGAGGCTGAGGCAGGAGGATCACAAATTCAAAGCCAGCCTCAGCAAAAGCGAGACATTAAGCAACTCAGTGAAACCCTTTCTCTAAATAAAATACAAAATAGGGCTGAGGATGTGAGCTAGTGGTTGAGTACCCCTGAGTTGAATCCCCAGTACTCCTCCCAAAAAGAAAGACATTCCATCTATTTCCTATCTCCAAATTCATATGCATCCACACTTCCTTTCCTCCTGATAAGGCAACCTCTGTGTATGTGTTTGTGTGTGTGTGTGTGTGTGTGTGTGTGTGGTATACACACACATATACACACATATGTACACATATATACACACATATATAAGACTGTGTCTCTGGGTTCTCTATCAGGAATTTTATGCTATCATTAATATACCATGTTTTTCAAACTCTTTTCTCTAGTTGTTCATTTCCATCACTTTGAAAATACACTCAAATCTCCCTGAGCCCCACATTCTCTCTGTATAATTACAATTACATATAATTGAGTCCCATGTGCAGAAGAACCTGGAACACAATTAACCTTCAGTTTCCATCCACTATCATCCTGTCACTCCCCTAGATGGCCCTCTTAAACCACGTGTCTGGCTATCTAACACACGCTGTCCAAGGCTAGCCTGGGAAAAGAGACTCCCTTTACCCTGAAAGAAATTCCAGCCAAGTGTGGTGACACAATGATTCAATGTAGTAAAAGGCATTTGTGATTGGGTTTTGGTGGGTCAGTGATTGCTGCATTAATTGTTCTAAATTCTACTTACTGATAGTCTCGAATTTTCCATATTAACATCTACTGCTTCCAAAGTATCACGTTTGTAAAAGTATGATTTATTTCCTAACTCATCCAGACAATTTACTTGATGGGCTCTCTCAGGGTTGGTGGTGCAAGGTTAAAGCTGTCTTGCCAGCTTCGAGTGCCCTCTGCTGGCTAAATATGAGTACAACATGCAAAGAGTCTGGTGAAGGTGTTCAGATTACCACTTTGTATTTATAGTTCACTTTTTTAGGTTTATAAAATGCTTACATTTCTATTATCATATGACATTAGTTATCATAGTAAAATTTTATTCTCCATGTTTCCATTTTATATTATGCAGACAAGTCTGAACTGTCCAATCCAATACCCACTAGCCACATGAGACTCCTGAGCACTTGAAAACCTAGTTCTAACTGACAAGCCTGCAAGTAAATACAAAATGCACACATTAAAAAAAAAATGTCTAATGGCAAAAAAAGGGACAGGCGGTGAAAGTACCCACTGTCCCACCTTTTCTGAGGAGTGCCAATGGAACCACTGTGAGCTCATCAAAGGCTGGTAACAAGGTATATGGAAGTAGTTAAGAGGAGACAGCCAGAAATTCCAGACTCTTTCAGGGTAAAGAGTGTCTCTTTTCCCAGGCTAGCCCTGGACAGAGTGTGTTAGATAGCCAGACGTGTGGCTTAAGAGGGCCATCTAGGGGAGTGACAGGATGATAGTGGATGGAAACTGAAGGTGGACTAATAAACATAGGGAGGGAGTGCAGATGATTCTGAGAATCCAAGATAAATGATCCCCAGTGATGGGGGAGAGGCAGGAAGAAAGCAGCAGACATGCAAGGTAACACTCATATCCTTAATAAAACTGCCTTCTATTTTTTTTTCCTCATAGTTTTGGCTAAGGGACTATGAGGGAAAAAAATAAACATGAGATATGTGGCATTCATTTGAAATGCTCACTTGTGTGAACATCATTTATAAATAGCTAATGGGTTAAAAGCACTAAGCATTTCCAGATGGCTTCCTCCCATCCTTTTGTGACTCCCTTGACACTTCTTATTATTTATTCATTCCTTCCTCCCATCTTGATTAAGACCTTGCTCAGTAAACGGGGATTCCAAGAATGTTAAACCCGGAGAAGCCTTTAGAAGTCCTTTTTTTCCTTTTCATCCACACATTTATGCAACACAGAATGAAGCTCCCACTACGTCAGGAACAATGCTAGGCCGAATGGAGTCCAACCAAGGGTGCCCTCAATGACAATCATTATCTCCCACTGCGTCCTACTCTGAGAAAATCCTCATATTTGAAGGATTTTGTTTATAGCCACACACAGAATTATAAAAAAGGCTGTGTGTTTAGAGTCAGCTCAGAGTGGCCAGATCATAGTATGGTGGGGAGTCCGTTAATTCCCGAGCAGCCCGAGCCAGATGGCTTTCACTGTAAGAAAAGTTTGTGTGTCCACTCTGTCAAAATCTTGAAGTTTTTGCCTTTACAAAATGTTCTTTTTCTTCTCTAGTAATATTTTTTAAATTTAACATTGCCTTTTCTGATATTTATAAACAGCCATGTTTTGGTTCGTTTCCATGGATCATCTTTTCTTCATCCTTGACTTTTTTAAAATTTATTTTTTAGTTGTACACAATAACTTATTTTATTTATTTTTATGTGATGCTGAGGATCAAACCCAGGGCCTCACACGTGCTAGGCAAGCGCTCTACTGCTGAGCCACAACCCCAGCCCATTCCTTGACTTTTAATATTTCTGTACCACATACTCCAAGTATTTCTTATGAAGAAACAGTCTGACAATCTTGTGTCTTTCAATTGGAGCATGCAGACCATATGTATTTAAAATAATACTTAAACATTTGGGTTTGAATCTACCAACTAAATACTGGCTTTCCATTTGTTATGTTTCTGTCTCCTTTTGAATTGATTATATGTTACCATCCCATCTTCCAAGCTATTAACTAAGTACAAGACAGTTCTCCAGATGAACTTTGACTGACTCAGTTCTCTTCATGTTCTCACCTGTAGTTCTTAAGAATTACTGAAGACATTGCTGACAATGTAACAACCTGAGACAGGTAGGGACTGGATGAAAAGCCAGGCCTCTATTCCTATCTTCCCTTCAAAACATCATCATCAACACTTTAGCACAGTGAACCACATTTCCGTGAGGTAAAAAAAAAATTGACGGGCTGCTTTCAAGGGTCCCTTAGCTGCAATGCAACAGGGGCATGTGCAAGTAAGACTTGTCTACTTTGGAAAATTTCCTAAGCCTTGGGAGACCACTTATAAATGAACCCTAGGTTTCTATTGTCCCTTGAGGCCTATCTGTAAGTTATGAATTTGCTTTGTATACTTTGTGGATGAGTGTTCTGTCTCACTGGAAGAAGCTGGCAACTAGTACACAGTGAACCTGCTTTAGCACAGGTAGTTTTACTTCTCATAGTTGTGATGATGACCATAGTAATCATGACTTTCAGAGCCTAATAGTATTTTTCTTATTCCCAGTCAGTGAAAAAACTTTCCCTTGCTACTCAAAATGTGTTCTTAGATAGGCAGCATAAAAATCACCTGAAAGTAGCCTTCTAATCAGAATCTACAACTTGCCAAGATGATTCATGTATGAAAAAAATTGAGAAATACTACCTTAGTACACTTTACTTTTTTATAATTTATAAGCCATTTCATGTATTTTATTTACATTTTAAATTCACAATGTATCATTTTAAAAAGTCAATATTTATTTTCATGTAGCAACATATATTTTTATTTATATTTATTACTTTCTGAATTTCTGACATTTTATCCAAAAATTTTCCTTTTGCCTGAGCATATATGCACATTTACTTTAATGTGATTTCCTCATTGAGTTTTTGTTCAAAGATTTATTTACCTGTCATTTAAAAACTTTAGGAAGCCGATTCATAGTGGGGGGGGCATGGGAGGAATAGACAAACTCTAGATAGGGTAGAGGGGTAGGAGGGGAAGGGAGGGGCCAGGGGATTAGCAATGATGGTGGAATGTGATGGACATCACTATCTAAAGTATATGTATGAAGACATGAGTGGGTGTGAATATACTTTGTATACAACCAGAGATATGAAAAATTTGTGCTATGTGTAATATGAATTGTAATGCATTCCACTGTCATATAAACTTAAAAATTAGTAAAAAAAAATAAAAAAAATTATTATGAATATTTTCAAATCTATGATAAAAGAAAATAGTACAAGAAATCTGACTACCCATCCTTCATGATTCATATATGGCCAGGTTTTTCTATATCTCCTTCACTTCACACTAACATACCTGTTCATCTATAAATATTTCAGAGGCTATCTCTGAAATGCAAGAAGTCTTTTGTCCTTAGGTTATAACCTTACTCCAATATCATTATTGCACCTGAAAGATTAACCTCAAATTCTTATTTTTAAAATTATATGTGTGTGTGTGTGTGTGTGTGTGTGTGTGTGTATAGTTGTAAATGGAAACAATACCTTTATTTTTTTATGGTGACGAGGATTGAACCCAGTGCCTTACACATTCCAGGCAAGCGCTCTACCACTGAGCCACATTGTGGCCCCAACATCAAATTCGTAATATCCTCATATATTAAATATCCACAATTCCAGAATAATCTTATATATTTTTGTTTTCCATTTGTTTACAATTAAAGCAGCACTTGTATCTCTCTCTCTGCCTTTCCTTAAGAATACATTGTTTTGAAAAAATTTTGTCTTTAAAGTTTTCCACAGTCTGAATTTTGCAGATTACAACCTTATATTGCTATTTAAAATGTTCCTTCATCCTCTGTACTTCCTATGAATCAGCAGATAAATCTTGAAACTTGGGGAATCTATTGTTAGTATTGTTACTCCTATTTGGAGGTACAGAATATCTAATTCCCCTTTTTATAAAAGAAAAATCTTGTAAAAATGATCCTAATCTTCTATTGCTTTTTATTTAACAATTAAATACTTCTAGCAAGGGAAATTAGCACTCACCAACTATTCATTACTCTGAAATATATTGTTTTAAAGAAAAAAAGCAGGATAAATGTTTGATGTTTCCACTCATTTATCTGTTTTCAAAATAGTATCTGTTATAGGTGATCATACTTTTGAGGGGATAAAGATCATTATAAATTCATGGATTTAAACACATTTCTATGTAGTTATTTTCTCTAAGCCTGCACAAAATGTCTCCTCTTTGGCTGGGGACAGTTTGACATGACCCTAGTTGTGTTTGACAGTTTTTTTGTTAATGGCAGTACAAGATTATCCAGGTTCATCTTGTACATTTAAATCCCAGACCTAAAATGAGCCATTTCTCTATGAAGGTCTGTCTTCTGGTAAGAAATATTATTTTAAGAACACAGTATACCCAAGTAGGATGTTCATTGCAACTGTGTTACTCATTGTTTCTGGACTTTTTCATTGGATAAAAATGGCTGAAAAAAAATTAAAATTTTTTTTAATATGCAAAGAAAATGAGGAAAGACATAGTTACACAGAGTCGTTCATTCAAAAACAGGTTCATTCTATATGATTGAGTCCTAATTGGATTCAGTTATTTCATTTACTTTGACTTAAATTTTGCCATGTAGTTATAAAAATTTTATGTCATAATTATGTAGAATATTACCTAATTCTAATATAAAATCTACAAAATCAGAAATATTCTATACCTAGCTTCTCCATTTTCTATGCACATGTATTTCCTCCCTTTCTGTAGCTAATTCAAAATTTCAGTATTCTATTTTTCTAATTGTTCATCTATAAAATCAAATTCTTTTTTTTTTAAGTCAGCAAGAATGGCATCAGCAAAAAGGCCAAGTAGGCAGCCCAAACTTCTCTTCTCACAAATATTTACCCCTAACCAAAAAGAAACCATCAGAACTAACATTGTCATAACTTTGGAAAACCATCAAAGGCTTCTATCTACCTGTAGGTAAACACTGAATCAAGGAAAGGTAAATTCTAAAATAAAATAGTAATGGAGAACTTTCTGGCATTTACTTGACCTTGCACACCCTCTCCCTGGCTTGGAAGTAGTCTTAAAGATAGTGGTCCATTTCCCAGGATGGAAATTCTTGTCCATGAAAAAGCATGTATATCTTATTTGCAATATTTTTTGCATGTCTGTTCTAAGCTGGGGGCTATCTGAAGGAATAATGCAAGGTGTTCCTCTTTGTTCTAATTTGAAACTCACTGAAGTCAGAAAAGTGGTAGGCATTAAGTGAAAGTACTGCAAGGTGGATAGAAGACACACAGACATCCAGGGCAAAAGATTGTGTGTTTGAGACATACAAACACACAATCGAAGGCCTAGGAGAGATAACTGAGAATTTAGAGCAATCAAAAGCACCCCTATTTATAGGAGAATTTAGAAGCCCATGCACATGTCCAGGAAAAGAACTAACCTCAGAAAAGATCTCAGAGGAACCCAAGCTTTCACTTGGGTGGATCTCTGGGCTCAGCAAAATCTGGCTAAGTGATAGAGAAGAAGGTCCCATTACTGAGCTGAAACAATCTGTGAAGACTCAAAGAGGCCCCCAATCTCTGTTATTGAAGGAAATCGTTATCAAACCCAAGAAGAACAAAAGCTAAGAAAAAGACTTTCATGAACCCACATGACAAGGCATGTATTGTCTGTGAAAAATAGTTTGTAAAAGACATTACCAAAAATAAAGGAAGTAAAGGAGAAGAAATGATAAAAATGAAAAAGTAAACCCTGTGATTTCCAGGTTACTATATGATAATATGCAAATGTACAGTTTTCAAACATAAAAATAAGTCACAAGATTCACAGAGAGTCAGGAAATGTGGTCCATTCAAAGGAACAAAATGAATAAACCAACACCATTCTTGAGGATATCCAGATGTGAAATTTACTAGACAAAACTTCAAAATCTCTGTCTCAACCATAATGGATGATGTGAATCTACACATCTAAAGAGCTCAATAAACTCTAGAGTAGGATAATCCACACTTAGAAACATAATAATCAATTTGTTAAAAATCAAATAATATTGAAGAAGCAAGAGAAAAGCAACTTATCATTTACAAAGGACCTTCAATAAGATTAACAACAAATACCTTATAAGAAACCATGAAAACCAGAAAGATGTGGGAAGACACCTTTAAAGTGCTGAAAGAAAAAGACAATCAAGATTTCTATACAGATGAAAAATCAGAAAAAATTGAGACAGTCCCAAATAAGCACAAGCTGACCTACCCTTTAAGAAACACTTCAAGGTTGAAATGAAAGGACATCAAGCAGTAACTCAAAATTATATGAAGAAATAAAAGGCTATGACACTTGTCACTAAATGAACAATATAAAAGCTAGGATTATTATATTCTTGATTTATGACTTTATTAAAAGCCTACATAATGTAAAAGTCAAAATATATAAAATAACTGAATCTATGTTATTGGGTATAAAATATATTAAAATGTAATATATAATAATGCGAAAAAGAACAAAGTTTATATGTTATGAAAATGGTACCAGTTCAAATAAGATTGTTATAATTTTAAGATTATAAATGTAATACTTATAGTAGCCATAAAGAAAATACAAAAAGCATGAGAAAAAAGAAATGAGAATGGAACCAAAATACCTTAAAGAACTAGAGAAAATAGAAAATAAAGCTGAAAACTAGCAGAAATCATAAAATAATAAAGATTAGACTTTATAAAAATAAGGAATAGAAAAATTTTTTCCTCAAAAAGATTGACAAAACTGATAAATCTCTGATTGATGAAGAAACAAACAAAAGAATAACCAAAATCAGAAATAAGATAGGAACATTATACCATCCTTACAGAAATAAAAATAAGAGAATACTATAAGGAACCATACATTAATAAATTATATAACCTAGAATAAAAGTGTTACTTCCTGAAACAGACAATTCATTTAAATCAACTCAACAAGAAATATGCAATCTAAAGAGATTTGTAATGAGAGACTGAATCAGTAATTGAAAGACTTTCAACAACAGAAAATAAAAATCACAAGTCCAAATGGTTTTACTTGTGAATTCTATAAAATATTTAAAGAATGAATAATAATCCCCCTCAAACTCTTCCAAAAACTAAAAGTAACATTCCTGACTCATTCTATGAGGCAATCATTGCCCTGATAACAAACCTAGATGAAGTTATGACAAAAACAAAATTATAGATCAATATCAATGTGCATACAGATGTAAAAAATTCAACAATATCAGCAAACTGAATCCAACAGCCTGTAAAGATAATTATAACACCATGATCAAGTGCCTATCCAAGTGCCTATCAACTGAAAACTAGAAAACCAGATTAATAAAACATGATAAAATGTCCAGACATAAAAAGAAACCAATTGCTGATTCATGGTAAATATATGAACCTTAAAAAACAATATTCTATGTGAAACAAGCCATGCATAAAAGGAAAAATAATCTTGTTACATTTATATAAAATATCTAAAAGACAGAAGGTAGATTTGAAGTTGCTAGGAGCTGTAGGAAGAGAAGCAATGGAGAGTTATCTCTTAACAGGTGAAGAGTTTCTATTTGGAGAGATAAAAAAGTTTTGGAAATAGTGATAACTTCCTAATATTATAAAGGGAATTAATTGTAGCAAATTGTCCACTTAAAAATAGGAAAATTTTTATCAGTAAGTGTAGAAGAAAAAAAAAATAGAAAAAAAAAAGAAGAAAAATATCTTAAGCCCCAAATCTAAGTCCCCACCTCAGGAATCTAGAAAGGCACAAAATAAACCTAAAGAAAAGTAGTAGGAAATAATAATAATAATAAAAAAAGCAGAGATCAAGAAAAATAAAAACAGAAAAATAAACAAAAAGCTGCTTCCTTGAAAAGGTTAACAAAATTGAGACATGATCAGGAAGTGAGAGAGAAAACAATAGTAACCACTATCAAGACTGAAATAGTAGATATCACTACAGATCCTACAGACATTAAGATGAAGGAATACAACAAACATCCCTATGTGAATAAATTCAACACCTTGGATGAAATGGTCCAATTCTTTGAGAAACACTGACAATATAAAATATATTATTTGAATAATCCTGTAACAACTCAAGACATTGAATTTGTAATTTAAAAACTCCCCAAAAAGGAAAATCTCCAGGCACAGATGGCTTCAATGGAAATTCTGCCAAAACTTTATAAATACCAATTCTATTCAATCTTATCCAAAAAAGAACAAAAAGAATAATTTTCTATTTTATGACCAATACCAAATCTAATCAAAGATAATTACAAAAAAGAGAAAGAAAACCTAGAGACTAATACCCCTCACAAAAATAAATCCAAAATTCTTAACATTAACAAATAGATTCCAATAATATATAAGAATTATACATCTTCACAAAGTGAGGTTTATACCAGGGATGCAAAGCTGGTTCCATAAAAATCAAAGTAATTCACTATATTAACAGGGTAAAGAAAAATCATATGATCACATCAATCAGAAAACAAATCATTTGATAAAATCCAACACACATTTATGATTAAAAACTCTCAGAAAACAAGAGACAGGCATCAAAAAATTATCGTTATATTTAATGGCAAAAAGAAGAGAGTGAGTTGTTTCACTTATTTATTCAGGATAGTGCTAGATGTTGTAGCCAGTGCAAAAAGAAGGTATACAGTTAGGAAAGGAAGGGAAAAAAATCGTCCATATCTGATTGTTCTTAGAAAACTAAAGTAAATGTGTTCAGAAAAGTCACATAATAAAAGAGCTCAGAAAAGTCAGAGATGCAAGGAATATATACAAATAAAAATCAGTTTTTTTAGCAATGAGTTTGTGGACACAATATAATACCATCTACAATCACACAAAAAATTGAAAGGAAATAGATCTAATAGAACAAATTCAGCAAATACATGCCAAGAACTATAAAATGCTTACTTAAGAAATCAGTGAAACTGTAAATAAATGGAGACACATGGTATGGTCATGGATTGGAAAGTGTAATAGTAAAGATGTCAGTTTCCCTCAAGTTGATGTAGAGTTTTAAAGCAATTCCTTTCAATTTCCCAAATATTTTATAAATGTATACAAAATTATTCTGAAATTGATGAGCTAAGGCAAAGAAACTAGAATATCTAAAATAATTTTGAAAAATAATAAATTACAAGGGAGTGAGTTTTTTCAGTTTCAAGACTTACTAGAGGTTGATTATTCCTTATCTGAAATGCTTGGAATCAAAAGTATTTCTGCTTGTATTTTTTTTCAGATTTTGGAATTTACATATGCATAATGAGATATCTTAGGGATGGGACCCAAATCTAAATCTGAAACGTTTATGTTTCATATGTATTTTAAAATACATACTTAAAGGTAATTTTATATAATATTTCAAATAGTTTTGCGCATAAAAAAAGTTTCACAGTGTACAATTTCCCACTTATAGTGCCATGTTGGTGCTCAAAAGCTTTTGGATTTTAGAACATTTCAAATGACAGATTTTTGGTTTAAAGATGCTTAACCTGTAGACAGCTTTAATCATCATGACTAAGTGATATTGGAAGAGGGATAGAAATAGATCAATAGAACAGAATACTCAGAAAATACCACACAAAACACACAACTGATTTTCAATAAAGGTGCAAAGGCAGGCAATTCAATGGAGGAAAGCCTGTTCAAAATATAGGGCAGGAACAACAAATCCTACTATTATGTACAACTAATGCACTAATAACAATTGTAGAGAAGAAAGATATATAGGGCAGGAGTGAATGAATATCCAGGTGAAACAATAAGCTTTACCTAACTCTCAAAAATCATACAAAAATTAACTAAAAAATATACTAAGGACTTAAATACAAAACTACAAAACTTTCTGAAAAAAAAAATCTTCAGGTTTTAGGGCTCTATAGAGAGTTCCTACACTCAACATCCAAGCATGATCCATAAAAGGAAAAACTAATAAGCACTGCTGTCTTTCTAGGCTAGGAAAGTCAAGTATCACTTGTATATACCATACAGCCTTAAGGTCAGTGACAGATTTACCTGCAGATACATACATATCCCAGTTCTGTGTCTGAGGGTCCCTCTGGCCTAGTCAGGGATTTGAGAGCATAAAGCTGGCAGGTGAGCAGGAAAGGCTTCAATCAGGCACTGACAGCACTGGTAGTGATACAAAGATCAGGTAAGTAATGATACTAAGTAATTAAGAATGTATAATTAAGAGCATGCCATGATTGACACAACTGAACTAAAGCTGCATGATTAGTCTAAGGAATTGCTAGGACAACTAAGTGTGTTTTGAGAGAACAGCAAGAAAAGTCCGGAAGAGTTTCATGAACACTGAAAGACCATCTGATAAAGGAGGCTCAAATCTGATGCTTAGAGATAAAATAGAAAGATTTTGCCTAAAGGAATACATACAAGTTAATGAAAATCTGCTGGGTCTGAAGCTGGAAGTATAACAGTGCAGTTGAGAACACAAGACAAGGAATGAGGCTTTCCAGGGAAATGCCCAGGAAG
The DNA here is from genome assembly GCF_052094955.1 of Ictidomys tridecemlineatus. Taxonomy (NCBI): domain Eukaryota; kingdom Metazoa; phylum Chordata; class Mammalia; order Rodentia; family Sciuridae; genus Ictidomys; species Ictidomys tridecemlineatus. The sequence goes on along the minus strand of NC_135479.1, from coordinate 136,136,134 downwards.
TTTCTGCAGCATTCCATCCCATAGAGGGCGAAAGCAGAATGAAGCTGCTCTCTTCCTGGCAACCTTTTAAAGAAAACCAGCCTATCTCTACAACAGGAATCCTAGGACTTATCTGAAGGAGTGCTTATGTAAGTACTGAAAAACAGGAGACAGGATCAATGATATCCTGATTCTTAAAGCACATTCATGGCAAAACATGGACTAGGACCAGATATCTTTACTTCTTTTCTGTAATAGACTGTTTTCTCTTTTTGTACTTTGTGTCTGCTCCTTATAGCATGATACAATGAGGTGGGGAAAAGTGAAATTTCTACCCCTTAAAATGGAAGGAAAATTATCTTGAAATCCCAACCCCAAGGATTTTCAATAGTACAGGGTCTTCTCTAAAATTTCTAAGGTGTGGGAAGTGGATACTGTTCTAATGGCTTTTGATTAAAGGAAAGGCTTTCTGGTATTCCACCTCTCCACACATGGTGATAGCCTGACATTCAAACTCAGTCATACTCCGCAAAACCAGCTTATCACAGTGAGCACCTCCTACCATGATTAAAGAGGCTGCCTTAATTAATCTACTTTTTTTTTAAAGAGAATTTTTTAATATTCATTTTTTTAAGTTTTTGGTGGACACAACATCTTTATTTTTTTAATGTAGTGCTGAGGATCGAACCCAGGGCCCTGCACATGCCAAGCGAGTACGCTACCACTTAAGCCACATCCCCAGCCCATCACTTATTTTTTAGTTGGTTTTATTGTGTCCTCTTTCACTAGCAATTTCATCTAGTAATTGTTTTAGAGAGCAATGTTTCAAATCAAAAGAACAACATTGTTCAACTACATAAAAATTGCATATCACTGGAGCACCTTAGGATCTGGTAGTGACTACAGAGATCATTTAGGTTCCCCAGCATATTTGTCAGAGAATAAACTAAAGCCAAGAGGATATGCTCCAGGCAACTTAGTCAATAATAAGTGAAAATAGTATCTAAGATTTCTGCCAAATTTCTGGAGAATCAGTTTCTTCCTTTATAACTATCCTATATAAATAAATAAGATAAAGGAATAGCCTTAATAAAAGCAAACTACTAATATGTAGAAGCTGTTAATGTTCATTTTCTCAAAGTCCACTTGAATGTCAACAACGCATCAGAGTGCAGAGTGGTTGTAATCTTGGGGACTTAGGAGTCATTAGGATTATTGTGTGAAACTCCACTTACCTGCTTTTTCTGTTTTTTTTCTGATACTTAGGAATATCTGTTGAGAATTTCAACGCACTGTGCATCATTATAATGTTATATATGTTCTAAGAGTAGACGGAAGTGAAATAAAAGAAAATTTATTAGCATTAAAATTATATTAGGATTATTTTGTAAAGAAGAAGAAAACAAACAAATTCTATAGCTTCCAGTGCTTGCTTGCAGTAAAGAAAACATGAGACAGAGATTACTGATTTAACAAATGGATGACTTTATTAAGAGAAGGACAAGATTGTTGTTTATCTCAGTCAAACCATCCAGGAAAACAAAGCACACATACTTATACAATACTTTGGTTTGAAAATTAGTTATAACATCAATGTTAAACCTGATGTTGGAAGAAACAAATGGGACATAAGGTGTAAAATACAAATCATGAAAACACAAGCTTGCATAGATGAAGTAATGTAGATATACAAGTGGTATCCCAGGAAGGCCTGAGCACTGGAGTGCCTTGATGATGTTGACCAACTCAACCTTCCAAGACACAGGAAAGGAACCAGCACCATGTTTCTCAAACGTCCTCAGTGAGGTTATGAGCAGGAACAATTTGTGCTGTATGAAAGTGAATTGAAATAGACTGTGTCCATCAGCCTAGTTCAGGTGGGCACATACATACCCACCAGTACCCACCACAGGTCACCTTAAGGCATCCACAAAGTGTCCCTCACAGTTTCTCCAGATAGGCATGTGGTTTGAGTTGGTCTTTTGTTCTCTGTCCTTAGACAGGTAACTCTATTTACCAAGGCTCTGTTCAGCTTTGTTAACAGCTATTTCAAACCTGCTTTTGCCTCAGGCTTGCCTATCAACTGATGAGCACTTGAGATAACATTGACTTTGTTTCATAAATATACCCACACTCTGAATATCAAAAGGGTTCTGAAAAAAAATCTTAAGTGCCTCACACTATGTAGTCTCTCTCAAGAAATGACTTTTCCAAATTATAAGACAAATGACAGTATCTCCTCAAATTTCCTGAGCAACCTGATTTATGAGCAGTCTCTTGTTCTTTTTAGTTCAGTACCTTTTCAAAATATATATTGGGCCAGGATGAATTCTTAGGAGAAACCCCATATTACAGAGAATTCTCATTTTGGAACATTATTTTTATATGTGATTTCCCCACCGAACCATCTTATTATTTACAGTGTTTCATGACATGAATACTGGTTGTCTGGATGAGGCAGATGAGAAATATAGCTACTTCTGAGAAAGGGCATTTGGTTTTCAGTTTACTGCAAAGGCTAAAGTTAAAGCCTATGGGAATTTCAGAAACCAATTCAATCGAAGTACAAAACTTCTGATAACTAAAACTCTCTAACCAAATTTAAGAGCTAGAAAATATTTTAGCAATTATGGTCTGAAATTAACTGCAACAAAAATGTGGCCTATCATAGCATAGTCTCTCAACTATCATCTCATCACTGTTCTCAATCCCCGCCTGCTTTTTTTTTTTTTTAAGAAATATTACTCAAACCCTGTCTTTCAATTCTTTTATTTTTTATATTTGAACCTCAGCAAGGAATAATAGGCACTTGGTGAAGGTGTTCCATCTCCCACCATCTTGACAAGGTCACAGTGAGGAGGACAAGTGTTTGGCAAGGTCACACTTGTGGGAAGCCAAAACCATGAGACCCTTTTTTATGTAATTGGGACTGTTTATTTTATATTCAACCTGACAGAAGACATTCGTATACTTTAAATTCTAGATGGTCAAGAATATAGCAGGTGGTTCTTGACTTAAAGGCTGTTTTACTATCTCTCAGGACATTGAGGACAAAACAGAAAAATATAAACAATCATTCTGGGAAATGTTACAGGAACTCTAGGCACCACAATTGATTATATCAACTAAGAATCCAAGTTCATGTCTTCTGTCTCTCAAGTCTAAGCAGATAGTTATCATGCCTATCGCATGGAGCCCACCATATGTAGCCTATTTAATTAAAGATAGGTTATAGTATTCATTCAGGGGAGAAAAGGTTAGTAAAAATATATTTTCCTTCTAATAGACCCTCCTTTACTTTACATAAGGATTTATGATAAGCATAGTTAATGTTAGCGGCAGGGGAATTACATACAGAGCCTGCCCTTTAGTTAAAGATTAGTAAGGAACTGCTGTACTTTGACTAAGGCAAATGGAAACTCTCTGAGAAAGCAGCTCAATCAGTTTTATGAGAATAAATGTAGACATTTTTAGATGCTTTTAGAATATATTATAAGATTTTTATAAGGGGACTTTTAGATGGGATCTTAAATACAGGTGTATTTTATTACTGATTGGTTAGGAGAGAGAGTCTGGTTATGTAGTTTGGCTTCTGTTAAATAAGGAAATGTCAAATCCTGGGAATTGTAAATTGATGCATTTTATTAATAATTCTGTACCCATAATGATAAGAAAAAATTAGAATAAAAGGAGATAGAGAGAAAGCAGCTGACAGCTCTCTCTCTGGAGATTGCTCCAATGAAAGGACTCCTTGTCTCATCCCTTGCGCAGATGCCACTCATCCTTCAGGACCCCCTGGACCCCACTGGGGCAGGACCCTGGCAGGCGCTAAGTTGCACAATTAATCCTGCTCTGATCTGAAAGCTGAAATCACTATGCTATGAAAAGTTATTTAAAGAGAGAAAAATTATTTTCTACTTTGCTGAGAATACACAAAAGCATATTAATTCTATCAGGAATATGTTAGTAGGAAGTATTCATATGGGAAAAAGAATGGCTTTTAGGCTAGATATTTCCACAAGTTAACATGATTACTTACATGATTGTGTTAGTTTATGGTATCAAGTAGAAACTGTAGAAACCACTCCATTGTCAATTCTCATAATTCTTATCATAGTGAAAGGTCTCCTGGATAATTTTCTTCAGATTAGAAAATCTCCATTTCTAGTAAATGTCTACTCTGTTTTTTGTTTATTTTTTTTTTTTTGGGGGGGGGGTTGGTGTTTATGGTAAGCATTTCAGTACACAAAAGTAATGGTAAAATTCTTACACACAACCTGAATGTCTTCATAGCACAACAGAACTTTTGGAAATATCTTCTACACAGTTACCATCAAATAGGAGGACAGTAAACTCTCAATTATTCAGAAAGTGATTATCAGGTTTGAAGGATCTGGTCAGGAATCTCTCCCTCCTTTTATGTTTTTGGTCATGTCTCTGCTATTTTAGTGGACTGAATTCAGTGTCATGTCAGCCACAGCACAGTGGGAAAGAAGGTCCAAAGTCTCAATGACAAGGATGCTTAGAGATCAACTATGAATTTTGTATCTCAATTAACAGTTGACCACTAATCACATATAGAAGTACATTAAGCTCAGTCAGAGTCAAACTAATTTAAGGCAATACTGCTCCTCATAGACATTGCTGACATGAAGTGCAGGATACATCAGAAAAGCGACTCTGTAGTGTTAAAATTTTACCAATTTACTCCTACCTTCTTAACTTTTCTAGAATAAATTTTAGCCATTTCTGATGACACTTGTTATATGCTAAGGGCAACAACAGCCTCTGGGTTCATCCCTTTAATAGTGTTACATATCATCATGGATAAAAAAAGATTCTTCCACCAAGAATTTGGATGACATTGTACGCCATGCAGCATTAATAGGACAGTCTATAGTTTCCTTCTCTGCCCATATTACCTACCATGGGTGAAGAAGGAAAATGTACTCTATCAACAGTAAGAAAAGCAAGTATGGCTTTAAGACACACAGGCACCAACAGATATGAGAGAAAATGGGACTGTTTTAGAGTCACTTCTCTGACTATGAGCAGTAAGTAAGGGACGCAGTATGTACTTTAAAAATCTTTTCATTTTTTTTCTGAAAGATTTGATTTTTTATGAATACTTCTAAAAATCCTATACTATCAGAATATGGCACACTATATACAGTGAAATCTACATGAACAGTGTACTCTTTCAATGTTAATACTCCTTACACAAATGCTATCCCCCTCAAAAGGGAAAAAGCCTTTGACTTCACTTTATTCTGTTCTCAGTCCTTCTAGCTATTTATAAGAGGAGTCTCACTCCTTTATTAGGCTCTAAATCTTAACCAATAATCATAATTATGTTCCAAAACAATCATCACTGAGTAATCAATCTTCTTGATATTTCCCAAAGTAACTACTACATTAAAGGCAACAAATTAAACAAAAATCAAGGCCTTAAAATGTTAACCACTCATGTGGTAAACTGAATGCACCATATAATAGTAGGTATTCCTGATTTGGCACAAGACAAATTTAGAAAATATTTGATAAAGAAAAATAATTATCAGTTTAAAGATACTTATTTTTATACTAACACATTCTGAGAGAAAGGGATGGAGAGCTGTCAATAATTTTTAATTAATGCATTACCTAGTTCTTTCTCCAGCCACATCAAACAAGAGGGAAATGGGTTGGGTTCAGAATTTTCTAGAATGGTTCAACAGAATATAAGGCCCAAAGTCATGAATTTTAGCATATGTTGAACTAGACCCAAGGAGCTCATACCATTCATACCATTCTGAAAAGATTTTACTCCTGGAAGCACTTATACATATCTTTCTTTTCTAATTTAGATGTTTGTCTATAATCAAAATATATATATTTAGCTGTGGGGAGTTGCAGTTCAATTAGTATGCCACCAGGTATTTTGAAGTTATTTAAGAAATAGTAATTCAGCAGTATGTAAAAATCACTTTCTAAAAATCTCAATGTTCTTTTACAGCAGGTAAAACAACTATCTAGCCTCCCAATAAAATAATTATGTCTAACAATGGCTTGGACACTGGAGTCAATTTTTTTTTCTTTTTTAAGTCAGAGCATTTAATGTGACCATTATCTAACCCCTCTACCAGGTAACAATTTACAAAAAGGTAGGGAATGAGAGTGAAAGATAAGGCTCCACACATATTGTACTCATTCAGCAATATTGGGGTTAATGGGATCTGGCTTCCAGAGAACAGAAATCTAGAAACAAAGGTTTTCCCAAGATTGGAAGTATTCATTTACATCACAACATTAAAACGTAATACATTGGGGCCTAAAAATTAAATTGCATGTGTTCCAGTGGCAGGAACATAAAAAAAAGTGTAAAATGCTTACACATTTATATAAAAGTGACAACGTAAAAAGAGAACACAGTGATGAATGTCTGGCAGTTCATTAACAGACAGTTGTTAATTGCCTCTATAATCTCAAAGATAATCATTACATTATTTGAATGAGAAAGAATGAGGATATAATTGGGAGAATTAGATTTCTATCTCCTTATTCACTGGTAAATAATTACAGAAACTCTTAAAAATTGTTTGCTTTACAAAAAAATAAAATAAAGACAAAATATTTCAAAGACTAATCTTTAAAAAACCTAAAAAACAAAGTAACAAATTTTCAATACTGATGAATTGGCTTGTCACAAGGGCTATATCACCTTTGCTCACTAAGATAGCTAAAACAAACAGCATTCTGGTTAAGTGTTAAATGGTCTAACATTTTTTTGACTAAAGTACGTTCAGTTAACATTTTACAATAATAAATATGAATGAATGACATACATGAGAAACAGAAGAAATGTAGAATTTTTAAAGCGAAATTGATCATTGTATGAGATAGAAAAATAAACATTTATAAAATTAAAATATGGCAAATGATGTTGCCCATTTGCCTAAGTTGATATCAAATAAAAATACAATTGCTGTTTTTCTTTAAAGTTACCATTAAAATATTTTAAACACGAAGCAAAACCACAGGGCAGAAAAACAAAAAATATAGCATTATTTTAAGTCAACAAGGCTAATCTGGATATTGAAACCACTATGGAATTTGACTTAAGGCTAGACTTCCATTTTCTCTCCCCTTCTCTACATGAAGATTTTTCTATATTCACTTCACTTCACCATATTCAAAACCCTGTTATCTTCCCTTTCCTGCATTTCTCTAAAATGACTATATCCCTTAAGGTTTTTTTTTTCTTCTTTCCAGGTTACCATATGCCTAAAACTTAAATTTCAGGTGCGTTATACTCAAGTTCCTATAATATAAAAACTTTATGAAAGTAATTATCTTTCTCAAAATGAGATATTCAAATATACTGAGAATCTGCTCTAAATAGCTTCCTGATACTGCCCAACTTTAAAGACCATCTAAAAAGATAAGGCAAAAAGAAGGTAGTTCCCAGTAGGGTGATTAACAACTTTTTCTTTAGTCACCTATATATTTCATTCCTAAAGAAAACACTATTGAAATGCAAAAATGTCAGATTACATACAATAAAAAAGAAGAGCAAGTCAAGTAATGGAAATTATTGTATATAAATATATAGATTGATTGCCACTTATGTTAACTAAGTATTATGGGCAAATAAACATATTTTATGAATCAGTTACTAGACAAAGACACTGAATATCTTGAAGAGGGACCTAAAGATCTTCTACAAAGTAATACAAGGCCCACTAATGACCCTTTATAAATATGAAGAGTCAAACTCTTGGATTTAAAAAAACACTATCAAATTCAACATCATGTTGAATTAATTTAATTATTGACAGGTGCACAAAACGTTACTGAGACATTGCCAACAAATACTGCTGTCTTTTAAAGAAGAAAGAGAACCTTTGATCTACAGCCAGAAATATTGACATCACTTATGCAATCAACTTCCAATTTAATTTCCCTTGGCTCTACAAGTGAACTTAAAACAAGGACGGGATATAAAGGTTTTCACTTATGAAAAGCTGACTGCACAAACCAAGTTAAAGTTTCAGAGAATTAAGTTTTTGTAAATAAAGGGTCCACTGCCCAGGGGCCTCAGAAAGCCTTGCTACTAAGAAAACATCCGCACAGTGTTTAAAAATGGTGTCTAGGCCAGTTTTCCCAAGAGGGCCTAAAAGGGTACAAAAAACCTCTATGGTCCATGTATTCAGAATAACATTTTTCAAATTCTCCAGATGTCTCTATTTTAAATACTTCGTAATTATGACTTTTTTATTTTCCCAAAGAAAATAAAAAGCAAAGGCCCTATCCTTCAAAAACATCACACACTAATGCACCAAAAAGCTGCTTCTTATACTCGTATTTTGCATTGCATCCAAATGTCATTTTTCACTCTGATTATTTATCTCCATATAATTCTAACTGCTAACTAAAGCTTCATCCCTAGATAACCAATACTCCATACATACCAAATAAAATGGCATCTTATAATTCCCTTAAATACTATATCTCAGGAAGTATATCCAGCACAAAGGTGGCTAATATTCAGAAGCTGCATTTTCTTATACTGCCCAAGTGATGGAAAATAACCAAAATATTTGAAATGAATTGAAATCATTTATAGTCAGAAAAACACTTGAGAAAAAAATCCCAGGAATGCAAACAGGCAGAAAATAATAAATGTGGGATGAATTCTGTATTATCCAGTAATATTTGCTACAGTGAGTCCATTTTCAAGGCAGATTCCTAGGTTTTTTAATTTTTTTACTGCTTGTAATGGAAACCTGGGGAGGGAAAAAGAAACAAAATTAAGGGAAAAAAATCTCTGAAACTCATTTTTTCTCCTTGCCCAAGCAAGATAATTTATCTTTATTTCAAGAGGGTCCTCTTTGCTTTGCTCTTGATTATAAAATATTCATATCCAGAGAGTTATTGTGTTATTTTAACATTATGCACAAAATATATGTCAAAGACAATGAGGCACCCCCCCAAGTGATGCATGTATAATTTGAAAAAGAGAAATATGAACAACTTTCAGTTAAATCAAGGATGATAAAAATGCCACCAATTGATGGAAACTGTGATGAGGGTGTTGTTTTGATAAAGACATTTATAATATCCAATATCTTTAAATGTATTTAATTGATGGAAACTGTGATGAAGGTGTTGTTTTGATAAAGACATTTATAATATCCAATATCTTTTAAATGTATTTTGTCTTACTCTCAAAATTGGATGAATATCAGAAAGGGGGAAAGGAAGCTTTTAAAAATGCAAATGTCTAGCACTCTTTACCAGGACATTCTGATTTAATTAGTTTAGAAAAAACAAGAAACAAAGTCATCTGTAAAGAGATATTTTTCTTTAATGACAGTTGAAACAGTAACTTAAAGAAATGTGGGAAGACTACAATTAACTTTGGAAAAGGATAACAAAAAATATCATCTAAGAAATCTTAAAAAATTGTAGGGACAAATTAATTCTGTCAATTGATAAGATTCAATGTTTAAAAAGTCCATTGAATCTACAAACTTCTTGCATGTATTTTATTTTATATGACAACTTTGACGACTCTGAATCAAATATTTAGATTGCCTCTATTCTGCAGATGAGGAAGTTAATATATAACAAACTACCTTTTTATTATTTGAAATTACAACTACCAAAAAATTCATGTAAGTGAATGCATATCCTTGAAATATACAATCAATTACTAAATACAACCATTTTAATGGTTTATTCCAATTTAGATGCTCTTATTTTTCTGCATTTTCTTTACTCCATCTTTTTTTGCATAAAATTTTATATGGTACATATGTATGCTTATTTAAAACCTAATTAATACAGTCATGGGCAGAAGAGAAATAACAGTCAATACAAGTTGAGCATCTCTTATCAAAAATGCTTGTGACCAGACCTGTTTCAGATTTTAGAGGTTTTCAGATTTTGGAATACCTGTATAGACTTTAATAGCCAAGAAAATCTAGTCTAAAAATATGAAATCTAAAATGCTCCAAAAATTCAAAACTTTTTGAATACCATATCAACACTCAAAAATAGTTTCACATTTTAGATTCTGGGATTACAAATATTCTATCTATGTAGAGAAAGCAGTCCAACAAATCTTAATGTGGTCATGATAACCCTTTAGGAATCTGTTGAAACATTTGCACTCAATTTAAGGTGCTTTTTTTTATTTTTTGCATTTTTTTGTGTGTGTGTTGTAATAAAGAACAACACAATGATCTACTACAGAAAGAACTTACTTTCCACTCTAGTAATCAGAAGATATCATTTGATTTTCCAATTTAACAAAAGGTTTATTAAAAAAAATTCAAAACCTGACCATATACACTCTTCTTACCTTTATGAGAGGAATCCGATTTTGAGAAATGGCGTGTAGAATTATGCTGGTTTGTAAAATGAGTATAATCCAGACCCTCGGCCTCTGTGTTTGTAGGTGGTGGTGGTCTGAAGGAAGCCAAAATTTAAAGACATATCAAAGTAATGGTTACTACAATTCTACCTCTCATTGGGTTACATGGCAAACCTTTTTCTGTAGAAATGAAAAGCCAAAATGCTTTAGAAATCTCACTTTAGTTCCTGGATAGTTGCATGGCCTTATTTGACCCTACTTTGTTTTGATGCGCACAATGCAGTCAAAACAAATATTTTCTCAACACCTCACTTAATATTTGTGGGGCACTGTGCTAGAAAAACAAAGATAAAAGAGATATAACTGCTGGTATTAATAAGTGTACTTTGTCTCAGTAGATTTTACCAATAAAGAGTAAAAAATGGAAAAAAAAACAATGGATGATTAGAAAGTAATAAAGTTAAACAAAAAAGAAAAGGAAGGAAGGAGAGGGGAAAGGTGACAGGCAGGTTAAAAAGGGATGGAGGGAAGGAGGGAGGGAGGGAGGCAGGAAACTTCAATAAAACTTAAAATTTCATGAGTAAAGTTCCTTTATCCACTAGGTGGCAAAGCAGATCTTAGTACATTTGCAACTTTCAATGTAATACATTTGCAAATTCTTATGTAAAAGAAAACAAAAAACTAAAAAATAATTTTTGTCATTCTAAACTTTTATTATTTTAAACACTTAATATAGATTTTTTGTAAAAACTGGCATTGATGAAGATAGTGAACAAAACCTTTCATTATTTTTTTTTGTTTCCCAAAATTATACTCAAATTTTGTGTCAAAACATGGAACCTGATGCAGTTAAAGGTGAAAGGTTGTATTTTGTGTAATTATAAGGCATAAGTATCCTGAGTTTGTCAAGTTGTAGTCAGTTTAGTACAGTGGGCTCTGTAATATAAAAATAAACACAAATGTGTTCAAATTCCTTACCCTATCCTTAGCATTAAAGTTCTCCCTGGGTATTTAGCATCTGGAATAAGTCAGAAATGGATGTAAACTTGTATATATAGTTAGGACTGTGCTGTAGGTTCTATACGATTATCTCAACAAACTTTCAGGACAAGTCTGCATAGTAGGAAGCCTGCACATATTTTAGATTTAGATTAGGTTGGATGAGGTAATGATCTAAGTTCACATAGCTGTTAACAATAGCAAAGTCAAGACTTGATCAAATGGACTCTAAATCAATGCTCTGAACTACGACAGAAGGACATAGGTGTTTGCTTTTACCAATAGAGCAGCTGTGTTTGCAAACAAGAGAGATCCATATCTATACACACATATGCATGTGTGAAAATGTATTTTCATAAGATATGAATGTTTTATATTTTATATATCTCAATTTGAGTACAGTAAATGTGGCATTTTTCATTTCTCATTGAACCATTTGTTTAGAAATATTACAAATGAAAGGAATGGTGCTTTTTTTTAAATATTACCGGGCATTTATAGAAAGACAGAAGCCAAGTGGGACTCACAAAAAAACTCCCTATTGGCTAGACAATAACTCATTAAGAAAAAGAATTTTAACCCTGCAAACAGAGCAAAGGATGTCAACGATCCTCTGGACTTTCCTTGTAAGGATCAACAAATCACTTTAAAATGCCCTCAGTTTTCTTGGTGTTTGGTTCTGTTTAGTTTCAGTTTATACAGAAAAGAACTATTAGCTTATTACTTGCAGGGATCTTACCAACTTTTTTTGTTGTTGTTGTAACAAAAATGGTTGTTACTAAGTTAAGGGTATTTATAAGTAAAGTTAGAAATAATGTCATTGATCAATAATTTGTAGTTAGCATTGTATTTTGATTACCTGTTTCCTACTGTGCTCATAAAATGATTTGTATCATTTTGTTGTTGTTGGTTTTGGTACCAGAGAACGAACTCGGGGACATTCAACCACTGAACCACATCCCCAACCCAGTTTTTGTATTTTATTTAGAGGCAGAATCTCACTGAGTTGCTTAGCGCTGCACCATTACTGAGGCTGGCTTTGGAACTTGCAATCCTTTTGCCTCAGTCTCCTGAACCACTGGGGATGATTTGTATCTTTAAGCAAGCGATATAGATAAATGTCATCAGAATTCACTTCAGAAGTCACTTCTTCAAGAAACCTGCCTGGACACCCAAACAAGGTTAGGTGTCTCCTTATGCTCTTATACACACTATGCTTTTTTATCTATGGAGCTTAACATAATAATAATAGTTACTGAAATAACTGTTTAGACAATAAACTTCATAACAGCAAGAAACAATTCATTCTTTTGGACTGCTGCTTACCCCTGTTCTGAACAATTATTAAGGTGTTCAACAAATATTTAATAAATGATTAAATGGAGATAAATATAATTCACATACATAAGAATGTACAAGGAACTAAATGAGATTTATAAAATCTTTAGAACTTTCTAAGGTAAACCTGCAGGCAAAGTATCAAATAGTATTTCCAGTATAGAGTTATACAGGTAAAACAATTTGGAATTTGGGTTATAACTTTTCCCAATTACAAAGAGTTAGAAGTAATCCAGTCTACTGACTAGTTTTCTTATTTCCTTACAAAGAGAAAAACAGCTTAAATAACAAAAAAAACTAGGATTTCAACCATGAATATTACAAGTACTACGTGAGAATTTGTTTCTCCTCTCTTCTATTTCTACTACTAACCCACTGAAATAATAAACATCTTGACCTAGGAAGCTCCATGTTTTTCAAAACTTGAAATCATTGCTGTCCATATAGATAGCTAAATAAACTTTTCTACCATGACCAAAACAGGAAACTAGATTCTAACCAGAGAGCATATATACATAGTTGTGTAAAACAAACATATATATACACATATATATATACACACAAACATACACACACATATCTAAGGTATATAAACTTTCATTTTTAACTACAAAAATAAATGTTTCACAAAACTCTTGTTCATTTTTGTTTTGCCATATATATAATCTTTCAGTAAATGATATTTGAAGGCAGTGTTTCCTCTTAGGTCAAAAAAGATTTAAGTTCTACTAGCAGCCATAAGTCACTTTTCACTAATAGCCCTTTTTAAAAATTTATTGATTTATTCTTTTTTTTAGTTATAAAGACAGTAGAATCCATTTTGATATATTTATACAAGCATAAAATATTCTCTTTCTATTTAGGACCTCATTCTTTTTAATTTTGTATTTTCTGAATTTTTTTTAGTTGTAGATGGACACAATACTTTCATTTTGTTTATTTCTTTATTTTTTTAAATGTGATGCTAAGGATGAAACCCAGTTCCTGACACATGTGAGGCAAGCGCTCCACTACTGAGCCACAACCCAAGCCCTAGGACCCCATTCTTGTGGATGTACATGATAGTGGGATACACTGTGATGCTTTCATATATGTAAACAGAAAAATTATGTCAAATTCATTCTATAATATAGGATCATTTGATTACTCTTTCAATAAGCCTAATATTTTTAGGATATCTATTTATATTTATATTCCAAAAACTTAATTTCAACAGGAGGAAGCTTTTGAAATAGCTGTCCAAGACTATTCTATCAAATCAACTATAAAGGTAGTAGTGTTCTAAAGAGGCTAAGGACTTATTATGAAATCACTCTAAAACTGATTTGAATTCATTTGACTAAAATCGTCATCATCAGCATTGGCATCATTATCATCATCCAGACATATTTACCCATAGCTGCCTTTTATTTTATCTAAATATTATGGAGTGTACTAAACTATATAATTCTAAAATGTGGCTTAAAAGATATTTGGCATGTGTTTAACCAAAAATTATGAGAGCAACAGATTCTATATAATTAAACAGACTATATTACTATTATCCTCAGAGATATACAAACACAATATTATTTTGTTAAGGGTATTTATCTTTTGAAAACACATGAGTTTAAAAACAGAGGATGGATTTTTAAGGACACTAAATATATTCATTTGAAGAAAGCAAGTCCAGCAATTTAAGTATTGGTAATAAGTGGCAACAACTGTATATATTTCTCAACACAATAAAACTTACATTTATAATTTTAATAATTATTAATAAGCAGGACCAAATTTCAAGGTATTAATGATTCAGAATTAAATATTAGGTTTAGTGTTACTTTTGTCTTTTTTCATTTTAAGTATATTTTAACTGGTAAATAAAAAATATAAAATTTGTATATATTAACAGGATGACATATTTATACATGTATATATTGTATAATGTTTAAATCAGATTAAACATATCTGTCTCCTCATTTATCATTATTTTATGGTGATAGCTTTTAATATACTTTCTTCTACCTTTTAAAAATGTACAGTTCATTACAGTTATTTATATTCATCTTCCTGTACAATAATAGCCCACCAGAACTTCTTGCTCCTGTAACTTAGTTTCCATTGATCACCCTTTTCTCATTCCTCCCTCCCTGCTCCTTGCCCAAGTATCTTTTCATATTTAATGTTTTGTCTTCATATTCTAATTGAAATGTTGTCTTTCAAAGACAGACAACAAAAAACAATAGAGAAAATAAGAGGTTACTTTCTCAGAGACTTAAATATTGATAACTAAAGGTGGAAAGAGTTGTATTTTTCCTATAAGTAGGACTCAAGACTATTTGAGAGAAGTCAGTCAGGAAGTACATATGCCACAGCCAAAGCTATTTGCTCTGGTGGGATTTAGAGTTTGCAATGACTCAAGTATTTGCCTAAGATATTGAGATTCAATGCAGGAATGAGTTTCAGCATCTTTAAATGTCATGCATACACTAGTGTGGATGAAGAAATCCAATAAAAACTTAACACCTGAGGTTTTATTTAGGAAAATGGTTAATCTCATCTCTCCATAGCTGAGGGTATAAATTCAGTGAAGATACAGATGGAATTGGTCCTTCAAAAAAGCACACCTTTCCCTATACACCCCAGTTTCTGTAAAATATCACTTATTTGACTTATGCAACCCAATTTAAGACTAGAAATTTTAAAAGTTTGAGAAGAACCTTAAAACATTTGACAGCATCTCAAACCTGCAGTTTTTGATATCTTCTCCAAAGAATAGTCTTTTCAGGCAACTGACATCTCCTTACTCAAAATACAATTTCCTCTCTTCCCTTTTCAGGTGTCATCTTACCGTGCAGGCCTGTCATTTTTAGACCGGTGGTGAGCTTCATCATGCTCCTTTGACTTTGGGTGTGTTGATTTAGCTGGTTTTGACTATGAACAGAAAAAGAAACAAACAAAATGTACATATACACATACACAAAAAAAGATCAAGCAAAGAAAGAGGTTTAAAAAACATTTAAGTTCTCCTTTAGTAATTTCAGGTTACTTACATTTAGTTAAGCAACACGAACTTATTTTATATACAGTCACTCTGAGGTTTTAAAAAATACATATATATGTATTGTAATACATATATAACATATATACATATATAAAAATACTTATGTATGTATTTATATGTATTATGTCTATGCTCACAGATATATACACACATACATACACAAAGGCAGGTCGAAGATGGTTAATGGAGCTATATGAGTGGGCAATATACAAATAAACAAACAAGGTCACCCACACAGGCATGCTTGGCTATAGATTGTTAATTTAACAGCTGAATAACTATTGATATGAACTAAAGATACCCAGAGTCAACAGAATCTACGTTTGGGCTCTCAAACTTCCTTCTATGTACCTGGCTGATGATTTTCTAGCCAGGCAAGTAAAGCACATGCAAGTTAAATTGCCCAAAAGAAGAACTATTACAGCACCAGATATAAATCTAGAAATCACAGAAGTCATGGTACTTGCTAGACATATGGCCATTACCCTCTGACTTTCCCAGTTTATAATTTATAATACACCTACCCTTTTCTAGTTAACAAAGAATTTGAATAACTGTGGCTTATATTATATAGCAGAAGCATTTGGGTATTCTTGATTAAAAATAAAATGTTAAAAAAATGTTTGAATTACTAAAAGGATAAGGCGGGGAGTTAACTATACATAATTAGTATGGAAATAATCCTTTCATTTGATTTAAGTCTGACTCTTGGATAATCGAGGAAGAGAAAATGATAGAGCAATATTATCAGTCTTGGTTTCTATGACTTCTTCTGCCTCACAATCATTACCAAAAATGTGAGGCGAAACCAGAGCCCAAGAGAGACTCTGTTTGAAAGAGAACAGTGCTAAAGATCAACTGTATCATGAACACACATCCTAAGTTGCATGCTTCCAGGATTGGTGCAAAGTCTCTCCCTAAAATGTCTTTATGATGTGTATTCTTGTACTGCTCCTCTGCTTTTATTCCATCCTACTGGGTCATGTATTTGTTAGCTATCTAATCTTTGTTTTCCTTTTTGCATTACATAAGATCATTCAGGAAAGATCTTCTTTATCCCCATGTGGGTCCAGTGTGGTACTTTGCAAACAGTCACTGATGAGTAAAGTCTGTAAAACTGAACTTGTAACCACCACATACAATAATCAGATTACAGCAGAAAGAACTGCAGTCACTGCTTGTTTTGTCAACTATTTCCAATTAATGAAGGGAAAGAAAACAGTCCAAGCTAGTGCTAAAGAGTTCTTCCACTGTGACATATGCAATAATTTGCTAGTGATAGGTATGTATCTGTCAGTCTTCCATAGAAGTTGTGTCAATGAAAAGAGAAACAAGTACATGGTAGGGATAAAGAATAACACAAGTATAAAAGGAAAGTAGACAGAGCAGATTACCATGAAAATTCTGAAAGCATGTGAAAATGCTCTATTCTCCTATACTGTAAGTATACGCAAACAAAGATCATTCGTAACCAGAATCACATGCATCTTAGGTCTTAAAATGAATAGACTAAGCTTTTTCAATCTTTGCAGTTATCTTTTTACATAATTATTTTCAAGAACTCAATGACCTGTCACAGTGAAACAACTTTTACACATTAGATTCACATATGTACTATCCTAAATATATTTGCAGAGCTTATTCTAAAAGCAGAGTTCCCTTCCCATTTCTTATCTTATTTCTATTAAAAAAATTAAAATACACACACATACACACACACAACCACACCATACCTTCCACTCAGAGTCATGCTTTCTTTTGTCCAAAGATGACTTCTCCCGCTCTTTGGCTTTCTTATAAGCTTTCTTTTCTTCTGCCATTAGAAGTCGAGCAATTTCCTAAACAAGATCCAGTCAATATCATAAACTACAAAGTTGCAGGTAGATTACAGGGATATTTCCAAAAATTATTGTTAAATTCATTAACACAAGCATACCTCATCCTGGGCTACTTGAGCTGCTCGTAGGTCCACCTGGGTAGCCTTTGATGTAAAAGAAACATGAAAAAAAAATTAAGACATTCATGTTGCTCACTTAAAAAATCTTATACAAAATACACTGGTATTTGAAACTAGTTGTGATTAACACCTCTGAAGCTGATCAGCAGTTGATGTGCTTTCACTAGTCAGGCAGCAATTCTTTTGATCAAATCCTCCAGCAGGTTCTTAAGAGAATTGCTAGAAACTTCATAATGCCGAGATAGGGACTTGGAGATCTGTTGTCAGTACTTAGTAAATGAACCTGGATGTAACACCTCCCCCTATCCACTTGGGATATGTTCCAAAACCCTTAGTAGATGCTTGAAACAGCAAATAGCACCAAACCCCATATATAGTTGTTGTTGTTGTTTTTTAATCATACATACCTATGATTAAATTTAATTTAAATTTAGGCACAATAAGAAATTAACAATCATGAGTATAATTATAATAATAATAATAATATGTTATGTATATTAAAATATACCAAAGTTGTGAATTGTTTCTTTCTGAAATTTTCCATTTAACATTTTTGACTACATTTAACTATATGGGTAACTGAAATTACAGAAAGTGAACTGCAGATAAGGGGAGATATTGTACTCCCACTTTTGTTTTCCACATATCAAAAAGATTTAAAAAAACAGATTTCAGTTTCTTAACTGATGGAAGACTATAATGCCCATTATATAATAATAATGTTTATTCAATTCACAAAAAAAACCTACTGATTCACCTGAACTTTTGCCTTAAAATATGCTCACCAAAAGTTCTTCTTCTTGCAGTTTTCTGGCAATTTCAGCATCATACCATTCCTGATCCCTGTGGGTGACTCGTGATGCAGGAGGGCAGACAGCATCTTTCACTACCCGTGGCTTCGTTCCTGGAAAAAACTCACTGCAATAAGGCAACTGTGGTTGTTTCCTGAAAAGTTGTGAAATTTAAGAAAAAGAAGCTTTCTTTTATGTATCTAGCATTGAAAATATTGCCTCCATGCCCCAATTCAGTGTGGAGTGCATTTGAAATATATTTTTCCCTAGGTATGCAAGTACAGTGCTGCTGATCATCCATTTTAATAGTTACCCACCCCTAAACCTGCCAAATAAAAACCCCCTTTCACATGGTCCCATTAACAGCAGGATATTGCATAAGAAATTACAAGTGAGGCCTTCACAAAATAGAAAGTAGAAAAAGAAAAAGTCAAGGAAAATCAAAAGAATTTATTTAAAAAGGAGGTTACAGCATCATTAAAGAGACTAAGCTGACAAGACTAGAGGAGGTGAGAGAGACTCCTAGTTACCTCAGATGGTATATCTTACTGCAAAGGGAACAGAAATCGCATCACCTGCAAATTATGTGAAAATACCTGTTAGCCAATCAATGGCCCTGCCATGGCTTCTGCTCTGATGATAAACAAACCCATTTCTTCAGATCTTTACCACAGCTTTCATCCATCCTTTAATGTCATTATTAAATTTTAGGAAGACATAAGAGAAAGATCACAGAGCAGTGACCTCAGAGTTCTATTCCTCTGGGGAAAAAGCAACATGGGGGACTGGTGAGTTTTTTTTTTTTTTTTTAAACTTTAAAATGTTATCTAAGACAAGTTTTGAGAGCTATTTCAAAATTGTGACTATTTCTCTTCATACCCATTTATAACTTCAATCACTCAACAGTGTAAACTGTAGTATATTCAGAAATAATATAAATTTTGAATGCAATGAATAAAATCAGTCACTTGGAACATCAACTTTTAGTAACTGAGGCACAGAAGGGGAAAGAAAGTTTACTCCTAATTGCCTCTCTTATACCAGCATTTGGCAACTATGGCTACATATTATAATTGCTTGGGTAGGGGTGATTTAAAGAAATTTTTAAGGAATATTTGCCCCACTTTACTGTAGTGTGGACTTGGATAGGTTTAAGTCTTTCCAAATAATTCATATTTACAACTAACATTGCAACCGCTAGTTTAATATATTATCAAAATGCCTTATCACACTAGATTTACTTGCTGAAAATATGGAAAGAAAGAATTCAGTGAAGAGAATTTAGGTTATATTGTGAAGCCCATCTATGCAGAGTTTTCAGCCTAGTCTTGTGATAAACTGAAAAGCTACAGACCCATATGCTTCTATCTTTACCACAGAGAAAGCAGAGTAAACCTAGTATTTTAGCTCCAGACTTACATAGACTATTTCAAATTATCCCTAGAGCTACTAAATCTTACAGGGGGCTGGAGTAGAGAGGGCTGTTCTGAACCTAAATTTCTCATTGGTTTAGGACAGCAAGAAAACAGTGGCATGCTCCCAAGAAGATAAGTAGAATGTAAACCTCCCTAAATTTAACCCTCCCTGAATTATGGTTAGTTTAGTCATATCTAGAAAAGGAAATTTCAAGTGAAATAAATTAGACAGGGAACTTCGTATTGGGTGAGGTCAGCAGAAAAGATAGGCTGCTATACCATACTCCAGTCTCTAGAAAAATGATAGTTTAATAAGCAGTCCAAAGCCTTATTGAAGGTGATACAATACACATAGTTTCTCCAGTTTTGCTATATAGTAAAGTGATAAGTGGGACATACTGAGATTTCAAGACAGCAAACTTTCTCCACTATTATGCCTTCTACTCTACCCAACAGAATTAGCTGAGAAAATGGAGCCAAATGAAAAGTCTTAATTGGTCTGACAAAATGATAATATTACTACTTACAGTTAAAAAGAGAATGATAACTTTAATTATTCATAAGAGTTAGAATTTGAGGTAATAACTCTCAGTCTCAAATTAAAGTTAGAGGGGAAACAGTTCATTTAAACTTTTGCCGTACCACTCGTATTTACAAGTCTCATTGGATAGAAAATCCCACAGTCTAGTATA
This sequence comes from Ictidomys tridecemlineatus, assembly GCF_052094955.1. Taxonomy (NCBI): domain Eukaryota; kingdom Metazoa; phylum Chordata; class Mammalia; order Rodentia; family Sciuridae; genus Ictidomys; species Ictidomys tridecemlineatus. Next base: position 136,115,563 of record NC_135479.1, on the reverse strand, counting down.
CTAGATTTCTAGACTGCCAGGACTGCCTAGTCATTATAAGATTTTCTGTTCCTGATGCAATGTGAGTTTTTCTAAATACAAGAAGAAACACCGGATACTTCAGTAGAAGGCTGTCATTACAGAAAACAGTAATGCTTTAAAAATTTTTTAAATGTAGTTAATTAAAGGAGATTAAAGGAAGAGTTGCCTTTATTTTAACAGCTTAAATAGAATCAGAAAAACTATTTTCAACTAGGTGAGCCAGATTTCCAACAGTTCCACATATTAATCTAATTGTTCCTTGTATTTCTGTTTATCATTTCTCTAGTTTGAGAACACAAGAACTTCCCAAAATGAAATAAATGAAGCATCCTCTTAAATAAATTCTGATAAAATAACATTGCTTAAATTAGTACTGCTATCCAAAATACATTTATTTCAAGCTTTAGATAAAATTAAATGATCTCTGGAAGAGTCTGTGATATCATGCAAGAATATTTTATAAATAAGCCATATGACACCTGGGAAATGCCATAGTATATTTAATTAATAATTTGTAAAAGACAGTGCAAAATATTCCATGGCTCAGAGTAGTTAAAAACTAACTTCAAGGGGAAAACAAATCAAAGCAATGATAAGCTGAAACAAATACACAGTGCAATAGAGAAGCTACTCTGAAAGGTTAGGTATGGTCATTGTCCTACAAAAAGTAAACTAGTCATATATTTAATTTAGCAATTTTATTTTGCATTCCTTTTTCAACCAAATCTATAAGTGTTGTTTTGAAAATGCTCTTACAACTAGCTTTGTCATCTTGCTAGTTTCTTCATTATTAAATTAAATAAAACTTTTGCTTATAGTAACAACTTTAAAAATTGAGTTTTCCTCAACAGTCAGTGTAGCCAACAGTACTTAGATATTACATTTTAAAGAAATCCTCTGGCCTACTCCAGGAAGGTTGTAAAAGCAAATGCTGACAGGGTCTGGGAAGGTAAAATGTATAAGGCAAAGTAAATATCCAAGGATATACAGTAAGCAGTTTGCATTGTAATCATAACACATACCTCAACACATCATTTTTTTTTAAATCCTACACTAGCAATATAAAACCAAACCTTTGCCTCCACAACTGCAATACTGGAGATTGTAATTCAGTGTTTAGTTTCATGCTTTTTAAACCTATTTACAACACCCTAGAACAAAACTTAAAGCCACAAAGGCTAACCATCCCTCAGAGCACATTTATAAGGTCAGATTCATAGAATCAGAAATGAAGAAGGTAATAACCATTCATCCCCCTCACGCACCCACCTTTAGAACTCTTTCTAAATTTCGAGAAATATAACTTCTTTTTAAACCTACTCCAAATAGATCCTACTCTCTTCTCTATGCCCCCATAGCTCTTTGTTCATGTTTCCCTGTTATATAATTTGGGAGTGTGTGTTTATATATCCATATTTTTGGCTTGACTAATAACCTTCCAAGGCTCAAATCTAAGCACAAAGGCCAAGGCAAGAATATTTTTGGTAGATTTTTCAGTATGGCTTGCTAAAGTAAATTTTAATTTTTCTTATAACCAAGTCCTTTAATTAGAGATAATATAATAGGAAAAATCAACTGAATCACCCTGAATCTGTAACCTAGAAACCAGTTCCCCAACCAAGAAGAGTGTGACTGGACAATAGGCTCCTTCTTGGTACCTCTTGCCCAGCAATCCTTCTGTCTCTGTAAAATTTCAGTATGAGCTAAAAGAAACAATGATGATGAATATGATCAATTAAAATACAAGAGTGTAGAGTGCTATAATAGTACTATAGGCACATGGAAAACATCAGAGAGTCATTACTATGTCAATAATGGACTGCAGAGTTAAGCCTGAGGTGTTCTAAAACATTGACACTTACCTCTAACATTCACCTAATTTCTATTCAGGCACCAAGAACTTGTGATGGCACTTTAGAACACCAAGTGAAGAGTTAGAATTGGAGAAAGAGCACAAAATGTAACTCAACACAATAATTTTTAAACTCTAAATTCATAATTACCTTCAGGTATAAAACATGCCCAAACTGACTCAGAAATTTGCATTTTTAGGAAACAGTCCAGCTGAATCTGACAATTTGAAAACCCTATATTAAAAGACTGCCTATACAACTCTTCATTTTACAGATGAGAAAGATGAGGTCTAGAAAATAAAGTATTTACAGTCCTATTGGCGGGTAATACTATTAAGGAAATATCACCAGATCTTCTGGGTTCACTAAAGTAAACAAGAAGTTCAGGAGTTTTCACTGAGTATTGAAATTTCTGTTGTTTATGGTCTTGGTAAATGAAGAAGTACATTTGGGATGGGTACCTCCAATTGTAACCTAGATCTGGAAAAATCTTCCAAGGAATCAGTGTATTATAGAAGAGGAAAAGTAATAGATATTTTCCTTCTTCCTACAGACCTCAGATTGAGTAAATACCTTTATGGACATTTGGATCCAGGATTTTTTTTAAGGACATGAGTACAAAGCAGAAAGGAATGAGGTTTGCTTAACATGCTTACTAAAGCATTGGTTTGTATGTATATACATGATACCAGGACTTCCAATGGGGTGGTCCTTTATTACCTGTGTCATGGTGATGGTGCTGCTCCTCACTCTCTGAGAAGGGAGGAGTCCTGTGCCTGTGTCTCCTTTCTCTGTGCTCACCTTGCCCATGGTCCCTCCCATATACAGCTTCCTTGCAGTGAAGCCCTGCTTTCTGTGAGGACTTTGGTGAAAGTCGATCTTGGTGTTGGGACTGTTTTCCCCAATTACGAGTTCCATGGCTACCATTAGGCTTCCAGTCATCACACTGAGTGCTCAGAAACACATCACCATTGATCTTAGGAAGCGGAGGTCTTCGGAGCTTCTCCTGACTAGGCTTTTTTCTTTCATGCTGCTCGCTGGTAATTTGGGCATCATCTCTCACTTTGCCCCAGCTGGAGGAAGACAGGGATCTCTCTGGTGAACAATGTTTTTCCAACTCTTCTAAGTTCTCTAGTGGATGTCTTGGTTTCTCTTTCTTCTGCTTCACAGTCTTTCCATCATTCTGTAGTCTACAAGACCTGGAGTATCCAGAACCCAATTCCCTGGCCCTCCTTGACCTTGGCTGGTCTGAGTGGAGGTATAGGGATATGAAAAATAAAAATGCAAATTAACTTAATGAGAGTATGAACTAACTACATAAAGGAAGTCAGGGCCCAAGTTTAATATTTTCAAAATGGAGAAAACTGCTTAAAAAACTGAGCAGAGAGAATGAGTATTTACTAAAATGTTCCATGTATACAAAAAGGATTCTGGGTATATAGTCAGAAAGGTGAAAAACTAAAATTAAGTGAAATCTAAAAGAAGAATTTGATCTTGATTAGGCAGAATTTATGGAGTACTTTCATATTTGCCAATAACAAAAAATATAGCTGTTGAACATTAAAGCCTCCTGTATAAAACTGTTTTGGTACTAGTATTGGGGGGAAAAGTAGGGACTCAAAAGTCTTATAAAACAGAAAAAAAAATTAAGATTTGTGATTTCAGTCATAGGCTTTCAACTATTCTTAGGAGAAATAGAAATAGAATTATATCAGAATGTGCTAGTTTCTGCTTAGTTTTGAGAAAGATCTTGGTATTCCTATACCCACTTCCCTTTTGTGGCCAAAGCAAACATTCCCAGATACTTCAAAAAACAGCCCTTTATCACAGTTCAGTGTGGAAAGGTTAAGAGGAGAATTTCAGGTGAATAAATAACCATGTTTTATCTTTTAATAATTCTGTTCTCAATTTTAGTGAATCTTGGCAGAGAAAAAAATCTTAAAAGGGGATGCCAAAATGGAATACATAAAAATGGGTCACTTCCTAAATATATTTCCAAAAATTTTTGATACAATTTATAAATAAATATATAAATCTCAAAATTTAATACAAACTTCAAAAGAGTACATGCATGGGTGCTTTTGTCTTATTCAAGCACACTGAAAAAAAAAGAAGCAAATTAATATGCACTTTGCAGGAATGTACTGATTTTAATGTTTTTAAAATTTTAAATACATTTGGGGAATAAAATAAAGAAATCCTAATTCCAAAGAAAACTGCTAATTGAGCTAAGATACATTCCCTTTTGGAATTAATCATTTGCTGAACTGCATATAACAAAGCTATCACCATTTGATGGGATGTAGAGAAAATAAAGAACTGTGTTTTCTTAGTTTTTAGTGTGTTTTTACTGTTTGGTTGCTTAGATACTGTTAATCTGATAAAGGAAGAGTGTAAAGGGGTGTCACAGCTTCCATCCAAAAATCTCAGTCTCATCTTACATTTTCCAGAAGAAAAGGAAATCTTAAAGATAAATCTGTATTAAAACCTATAATCAAAACAACCTGTACAAGTATTTAACTCTACAATTTACGGTTAAATTTATATTTGACATAAAAATAAAAAGTGAAATGAAATAACTACTCTATGATAAATAAAAAAATGTACTCCTTTAATCAAAATATTATTGTAAGTCTATTTTATAACTGAGCAAGAATCTTTTGGCTTGTGCAATAATGTGATATGACCAGCTATTAAATGACATCCACATTCAAGGAACAATGGTTTATAGTGTTGATACCAATATGCCCACAGGTAACATGAATGAATCTACTTTTAAGATCAAAGGAAACAGAAAAGGTTTCGTTTTGATATGAATTTGTGAGGCTGTGTTTTTTTAAAATTCCTGTTGAACAGTAAAACAATAGTAGATTTATTCTAAGAACATGTGTTGAAATAATTATTACAGAGTCGTCACTATATTTTCAGAAATGACTGGAAAAAAATTTCTCTAGTTTACCTATTAATTATGACATCTATAAATTTGACGGGAAAAGAGACAGAGGTAGAATATCTGTTTCAGTCCTTCAAAACTCCTTCCAGCTGAGGACTGAGAATTAGACACTTTTTGAGACTAAGTTATTTGGCAAATATAAATAACCTCCTTATTGCATACACACCCACACCCACACTTCCATGTTTATCATTCAAAATAAAATATTTTAGGTAAATGCTATATTATATACACATAACAATATTCATGAATATATAGAAATAGTACTTTAGAGTTCACAAGTTCTTCACCAAAATTACATTACTTGATTTTTTTCAACATGCATGTGAAGGACATGTTTTTAAAATCCTATTTTACAGATCAGAAAACAAGGCTTAAAGATATTGCAGTAGAGATCTTTTTTAAAATTACAGTAGCTCTAAAGAAGGGACAAGACTTGAATCATAGTCTTATGACTTTAAAAATAATCACACATATGAGTGTAATACAGGGTATGTGGCTTTGAAAGAAAAACATGGACTACAAGTGAATAAAATAAACCATTTCACAAGTGACATAATTTGAAAACATTCTGGATAATTTCAAATTTTTAGAAAATCTATATATAATCATTTTTAAAGATTAAATTGTTAAATTTTATGTAAAACAAAAGCTGAAAGGACAACCATTTCTGTAATGTTATACTGTGATTATGCAAGTAAGGCAAAACTCAAACTAAAATCAAAAGAAGTACAATTAAGGATTATCCCAGATGTGTTGGGAAAGGATCACTGCAAACAACAAAAAACTGCTTTGTAAATATAAGCCAAATTATAATATGGTCTCTGTGGAATTCAACTTGGCCTAACTAAAGGCATATAAATGAGGATCACATGTTTACCAACATGTAATCTCTCAACACCACCACAGCTGAGGCAAGAGAAATTCTAGTATCTACACATACTTGCTCAGGTCACCACTTCCTATTCTTCAATACACACTCAACTCCCTCAAAACAAGCATATATTATGCTCCATATGTATACGATGAGTCAAAATATATTCTGCTATCATGTATAACTAATTAGAACAAATTTTTAAAAAAACAAGCATATATGCCAATCTCTACAAATTTACAAAAATAATTAAAATATAGATTGTTTTTATAAGGTGTATTTTACGTGTCTGAGAAACCATTCAATTCTTAACACAGTCTCCTACCTAGAGATGAATCAGAATGAGAGTAGTCTAGTCAAAACAAATAGGTCTGAGTTTCAACTCAAGTTAGCATAGATGTTAAAATTACTACTTTAGATCAGCCGGGCATATTGGCACATGCCTGTAATTCCAGCTACCTGGGAAGTGGATCCTGAGTTCCAAGCCATCCTGGGCAACATAAGAACCCTTCTCAAAAACGAAACAAACAAAAATATTTTAGTATTCTTAATTATTTGCCATCCTTATGTGTTTGGATTTAAATTTTAAAATAGTTTTATTTATAGTGAGCATGCCTCCAGAGCAGAATTAAAAATTAAAAACAAAAAAAAAATACAAGATAATATTTCTGAGATTTGAATTACAGCTGAAGAATAACTTTACCTTCTGGTCTCCAGTATAGCAAATGTAGTAATAACTTTTCTTTCTTTTTAAATGATGTAATATATCATTTCATCAGAAAAAAAAACTAGCATAAAAAAGATGGTTATCAAAAAAAGATCTGAGCATTTCACTTATGAAAAAACAATCAAGCAACAAACAGAATCAACCTGCTTATAAAAATAGGCCACAGAGCTGATCCTACTGATCATGGTAAACTGAGTACAAAACATGTGACTGCTTACCCAGTGTGCAAACTTGTAATGCCAGCGGCCCAGGAGGCTGAGACAGGAGGATCAAGAGTTCAAAACTAGCCTCAGCAATGGCAAGACACTAAACAACTCAATACATCCTGTTTCTAAATAAAATACAAAATAGGGCTGGAGATATGGCCCAGTGGTTAAGTGCCCCTGAGTTTAATCCTTGTTATCTGCACCACCGCCCCCCCCTAAAATGACTGTTCAAGATTATACTCAAACTATAATAATCATATCATCTACATATGTGTTGCTTCCATTCTACTCATCAAAGACAAACACATCAAAGTTGATAACTGGTTTTGCAAGGTCCTTTTGGATCACTGACCTTAAAATTTTTACTATCTAGAAGTTGTCTTTAGGTTTTATTTTACTCATGACCCAAGGTATGGTCTTCCAGCTTATGTTCAATAGTGACTCTTGAAACCACGTGAGATGTCATTCCTTAGACAAATCTTTGAAAAGGGCTGAACTTACTTGCAAATACTCATTTCCCAACACATATTTAAGATAAAGAGTCACCACAACCACAGCTACCACCACCACACCATCACCACCACCACACTGCAAAGCAAACACCAGAGAAACAAGACTGTAGTAGAACTCTATTCCCTTATACATATATGGTAATCAAAGAGCAAAGAAAGCAAAATATATATATATATATAAATAAAAATAAACAATGCATCTCAAAATTTAGTATTGTCTGTCATCAGCAGGATAAATCACTGGCCTAGGTTTAAAAGGTGAGAAAGCATGGAGAAAAAAAAGTTTTGTTACCCAGAAACTGATGCATGGTGTGCCTTCTTTATTCACACCATTTTGCAAATTAAAACAGCAATGTCCAGACTTCTTTGAGAAAATTTAAATGCAAAGACTCATCCATCATTTTCTGCACTCTATTTTATGTACTTAGAAGATAATACATCACTCCAAGAGACTGCAGTACGGGAGAATACATGCCAAATCTTACAAAGCCATATCCAAGTTTTAAAAGTCATAAAAATGGCTCTTATTATCCAACTATGGAACAGATGAATTCATTACCTTATAAATAGAATCCCACCACAAATCTAAATGTATTCAATATTTGGGATAAGAGAAATATCCCCAGGTCCCTAAGGTCACTTTATGGATAGAATCCAAAGAGTGTCTTGCAGTTATGTCTAAGAATAGAGTAGGTCATAATACAGGGATGGTTACCTCCATCTTCATAAAAGTAACTATCTCCATAAGCACTGGCTCCAGAAAACTCTGGAATGTGTTTCTTTCGCTTTTTCTCTTCTTGCAACTCCTTTTCTTGCAAAAGGCGAGCTATATCCTGCAAAGACAAGAGGGAATGAAAATAAACACTACCAGGGAATGAACTATCTCTATATAATGAAGTTCAATATCCTACTACCAAGCTTTTATGGTCTTTGTCCATGGCTCCCACACTTCCTGGCATTAGACTCATGCTATCCAAATACCATAGACGATTGCTCAATGGCAGTGGCATATAATATAGATGAGTAAAACAGGATTTTATTTTCTAATTGAAAGTTAGTCTAACCTAATTTCAAGATATTCAAACAGTACTGCCTAAAGCTGGTTGTACAACAGAATTTTTAAAATACACATTTGTGGGCCTTTCATCTAAGCTGACAATTCATTAAGTCTGTGGGGAAGGTCAAAGTAATCTATAAAACTTTATAAATTATAAAGGCACTGTGAGAAAGAGAGTGATGAGTATCATTCCAACCCTGCTTCTCAAAACATTACCACCCCTACATGAAAACAAAAGAACACGCAAATAACTTTAGTAAAATTATAAACTATAAATGCCTCAAAAAAAGTTAAATATCTATGGGAATACAAAAGATGGAATATTATTTAGAAATTAGTAGAAAACTCTGCATTGTGTTAGGCTTTGAATGAAGATCTGAATTTCAACATAGAAAGGAGAGAAGAGCGAGAACATCAGCAAAGTTGTGAATGTTAAAATGGACATCAATCTAGAAGATGATCAGCAGGCTAATCAGAACACAGGCCATGAGATATTGAAGAAAAAGGTGAGAAAGACAGTCAAAGGCTGAATCACAAGCACTCCTCACAGAGAATTATAGGAAGTCTGAAGCCCAAAATATAGGAGATAAAGGGTCACTAAAGGTTGTGGGGTGGAGAATGACAATGTTCTAAATCTGATGGCTATTTCTATGAAAGTCCTATAAAATAGCATATAAATTTTTATGCTCACATACACTTTCCTCATTAGACACATAAAGGTTCACAACAAATATGGCAGCAATATTCAAGCATGCAAATGGTAATAACCATCAGAGATAATTCTCTATATTTATAATAAATAAGGAATACAAGTACTGCTTAGATGTCAGTGATGAAAATTTGAAGCAAAAATTACTATTCTTTTGAAATCTTCTGAATCTATCCAGATGAATACACTAAGACTATAAAGCGATTAAAAAAAAATTCATATGAGTGAACTAGACTTTTTTTACATCTCTGCTAAAATGCTGGATGCTAAAGCTAGGTAAAATAAAACTGATTTGGGGCTGGGGTGGTGGCTCAGTAGTAAAGTACTCGCCTAGCACATGCAAGGCCCTTGATTTGATCCTCAGCACCACATAAACCTAAATAAAGATATTGGGAACATCTATAACTAACAGAATTTTTTTTTAAAAAGGGGGGTATATGTGAAGGACCCATTTATTTTTATAAATAAATAAATAAATAAAGATGTTCACTATACCTTCAGCTTTTTTTCTTTACTATTTATCAAACTAGCCTTACAAATTGACTTTATGTTAAGTAAATGACTAAATGCAAACTTAAAATATATTAACACATTGCTCTTAAGTGAAAAAATATATATGTATGTATATGTATATATGTGTATATGTATTTTTGGGGGTTAAATAATCTATTTTTAAAAGTCTATACTACACAGTGTCAGACATTTGAGTGGGCATTCATAAAATATTCCAACTCAGAATGAGAGATAAAGGACACAATCCTACTTAACACAAGTATACTTCTCATGCCTAAAACTCGAATTTCTAACACTTTAACAGAAAAAGTATGCCGTAAGTCTGAAAATTAAGATGGTTTTCTTTCCCTTCTAATTCAAGCAGAGATGCTTTAACAAGATATTAGGTGAGAAACAATAACTACTAATATAAATTTCTTTGAAACTTCTACTATTTATGTGTGTAATGAAGACTTTGAATTATTCAATTCACATGCATTTGACTACTTAATGCATCATTTTAACATATCTGTGCATGTTTACCAGGCACCAATGCCTAAGTCAGTTTCGTTACTTTGATGTCTAAGAAAGTAATATATCAATCAGTTAGGAAGGGAAAGAGGGGTGGGAGAAACAGTTTGTTTCTCCAAACTATAATCTGTTAAATTAGATGTTCTCACATTCTTACACAGTTGACCAAGGGAAAAAAAATGCAAACACCTCCCTGAGTTGTCATTTTTACTAAGCATCCAACAATTTTCTCTAAGTGATGTGTTTTATACAAAACCAAAATTTCCTGTTATAACTGAGGAAAAAAAATACAAAGAAAAATTATCAGGCCTAACTGCCAGCAGAAATTAATAAACTACACTTCAGGGACCTTATAATTGCTTTCCTGCTATTGAATTTAGTACTAATGAATATACAATAATGAACACTCTCCCAGTGTGAGGAACTAGGACAAGAATCATGTCCCTTCTTTACAATGTATTATTAGCTAGTTAAGGGCATGGTTTTGATCAAGTAGAAAAACAATTATAATATGCACTTATTACCTAAGCTTTTTTTGTCTATAGCTTTTTTGAGTAAGTTTCTCCTGGGTGTGAAGAAATGGTTTGCTAGGCTTGAAGAAGGGAAAAGATTCAATGGAAAACTGCCACTACATTATACGTGAGGCTTAGCATAAGTACCCCACTTCCCTGCTTTCCAACATTACTGTGCAATGAATTCTGCTGGGAGATTTCATAATGAAGTAATTTCCTTTGAAACAAGCTAAAGATGACAATTATTAGTCACCATGCATCAATGTAGCTAACCAGCTTAGTCACCTTTGATACAATCTCCGTAATCCTTAGCTTCCTTCTTGTTAAAGGATAGTGTAGTCTAGAATATCATTCCCTAAACTATTCTGAAGAACACAGAATTCAAAAGTCTAATAAAAAAAGCATTCAAATGAGAGCATATACCACATCTCTTCAAAATGCCTATTAATATGCTTCAATCTTTGATTAAAGAAACTATTATATTTGTTTAACCTAGAATTTTCCAAACTCATTTTATGAGACAGCCCCTTATTATATATTAAATGATATATATTTATTAATATGAACCTTGTGGAATTTCTGTTCTACACAACATAACTTGGGGAAACACATCTACAGAAATGTTTAAACCCTTTCAAAGTCATTTTTAATTTTTTTTAACTTATTAGGTAAACTTATTTGGGGCCAATATGTGGAAATATCCCTGTTCTACAGAAAACTCTCCAAAACTGGAATGGGAACTTCATCTCACTTCTCCCTTTTCTGTTACCTAAGCATCATAAGAAAGGGCACAATTAAGAATCTCTAGAATGATACTAGAGAGTCATTTTAATGAAAACATAGATTTACTGATATTCTTCAAGGAAACAAACATGATGCTGTGGACCAGTAGGGAATCAGAATATAGAGTTAATATTTAATAGTTTTCATGTATTTATGAAGGGTCAAAAGCAAATCTATTAGTATAAAATAAGACATGCAAGGTAAAGCCCAGGGGTGCTGGGTACATCTTTCCCAAGTAGATAACAGATTATCAAATCATGGTGTTGAGTTTCTTAGAGTATTATCATGGTTTATATGATTTATATCAGGGTTATTTCTACCTTAAAGTTTTCTTCTCTATCCACAATTGTAGTGAGTTTCAAAAAGAGGAGATGTATTTTAAAACAATCAAAAGGAGATCCAAAAATGTGATTATCAATTGACTGAAAGGAAAAAAACCTATTAGCTGGCAATTAACATATTATCATCCAACTCAGTATAAATCTCAAAGCAGATATAATAATATATAATAAAGCAGATAACTCAAGGAGTTATCTAGGAAAACAGAATAATATCAATTCTATGGGTGTAAAAACATCAACATAACTAGGATAAGAAGAAAAAATGAACTTTCTCAACTAGAAGCTACCCTCTCATCTCCCTTTCTGTTCATGTAAATATAAATTCATCTTTATGGTTTCAAAATACAGAACTTTTTTTAATAACTAAAATATGCTGCTATTTCAGCTTGTTTCTAAATATTACTAACTTATATAAATATTCTTTTAGATTCTTTTGAAATTTCTAGTCACTTAAGAGTGGTTTGAATAAGTACCAGGACTACCACTAGATTCATTTTTTATATATATACATTGGTTACTAAGTTTATCCCTGAATAGTTCACATTATAAATGGTTTCAAACTCTTGAACCAGTGCCACAATGTTTCATGACATGTTTGGCCATGCTAATGTTTACTTAAGCCAAAAATAAAAAAAAAAAAACTTTTCCTAAAATAGTTGCTTATTCAGATATATTTGGAGTGAAGTCCAAATCTCACACACATATAAGAGCTTTATTTAAGAATAGCTAAGTCAAATCAACCAAAAATGCATTCCTTGGCTTTACTAAAAACTGGCAAATGCTTATGGTGTGACTGAAGAGAGATCTCAGTGGCAGTAATCTATTTTATTAATCACAAACTCATAGTAGTGCACACCCAAAGGCTGCAAGTCCCTTCAACAGGGCACCTAAAGAGAAATTTAACTACCATATTTAAGGCATAACATAAAAAAGATTTAAAAAAAAGAAAGAAGAAAGAAAGAGAGAAAGACAGAGAGGGGAAAAAAGGAAAGGAAAGTGTTCATAAAGTAAAAAGACAGAAAAAAAAAAAGTCCCAACTTTTCTACATCTGTCTCCTTGAATGGAAATGCTACTTTCTTTAAATCTGTGTTGAGTTAATGCAATTAAATTATATCATAACAAAGTTGGAAATGCTAATTTACCCACACAAAGCCATAAAACTCCATTATATCTCATGATCAATGCTGTTCAGAAATAAATCTCTGCCCTATATAGACAGGGGCTTGGGTTTTTACATCTATTTATTTTGGAGAGTTATAAACTAGCTAAGAGAATTAACCTCAAAAATCTCTAATAGATTTAGGCGAAAATCCAAAGAGGAATTTTCCATAGCCCTACTGCTGATTAAGTTATTAATTAAACAGACTCTTCCAGGAAGCAATATATATATATATATATATATATATATATATATATATATATAATATTTAGGACTGCTCATAAGTAGCAGGCAATACTTTCCCAAAAACTGGCCAGAAGAATTAGCACTACTGTTAATTTCCTCTGCCTTTGAGGCATCCTATTTCCAATGGACTAAAATAAACACCACTATTATATATCCTTCAATGACAAACTTCATTAATGTACATTTTGATCATTTAATATTGATAATGTAGTAGTCAACTAAGACAAAAGGACATTCTGACAGTAGCCATCTTCTAAAGCATGAGGTGAAAGGTCAAAAAGTGAATGCAGTTTCTTAGGGACTAATCTCTTCTAGCTACTAAATCTCCACAACTGCATTCCTCATTTAACTTTTCCATTCTACTGGGGAAGGGGGAACATTTCAGTAGGCCAAACTAGTGATGGAAGGAAAGCTAGTGGGAGGTCTACAAAGGCAAGTAAATGCTTGAAGACCCCATAAACCACACCATTTTGGGACACACTAAAACCTGTTTAATTTTCCTCCAATTTTGCACATATATCTCTGTATGAGAAATCCAGATAGTCATAAGGAGCAGAATTATGAAGAATTACCTCACAGGAAAGCAAAGAGGAAAGAACAATTATTAACTTCATATGTACCAGAGGCATGATATACATAATCTCACTGAAACCTCATAATAGCCCTTTAAGATGCAACTAAAAAGTCTTACTCATTTTAGAACCTGAGGTTCTCCACAGTTAAGTTACATGCTGAAAGTCACCCAGCTAAAGTTAAGAATTAAAATTCACATCCAAGTCAGCCTAATTCCAAAGTCCATAGACTTTCTGTTGTAACACAGTAAACCCAAGTCAGAAGCAATCAGTCAGGAAATCTTAATCATAGAAACAGTTCTCTGGCATCTTATCATAACCTGGGATTAGAAACTTCTTTAAGACTTAATTTCTTAATCTGAAAAATAGAGTAAAATCACTACATTTGCTTATTTTACATAAGATTTCATGAGACCACTTAATTTGCTTACTATTTAAATTCTACATGCCTAAAATAAACTGTTTTAGTTTCTCTTTTTGTCTTGTTTTTCTCTGAAAGGAAAGGGAAAAACTCACAGACACCAGTAGCATTTATTAGAAGTCAATTAGTTCCTCTGTTATTTTTTAAATAGAAGCTTTACTGTCTACAAAATATAATCACTCCTTTTACTCCCCAGTTTCATTCTCAAAGCAGTTTTTACTATACAGAAGAACACATCCTGTAGTAAAAAAGAGCCTCCTGTGTTGATAACAAGGACCCAAAATAAGCTCTCTTACTTTAGTTTTTATTATCACATAATCATGGTTTGTTTCTAAACAACTAAATATATTCAAACCAAGTGTCTCATAGTAATCTGATCTTGAATAAGAGGGGGTAGAGGAACAAGAGTGGCTCAGTGAAAATAGCAGTATATATAGGCTAGTTTACTGAAGACCATGATCATATTTATTTAATAGGGTAAAATGTGCCAGTTTGCCCATAGTCCCAGGTTATGTTATTTATTAATAGCACCCCCTAAACCCTCAAAGTTATTTCTGGCTACATAACAAATCATACCTTCTATTAAAAATGATAAATCAAGACAGTAGCCAAGAACAGCATAATAGATGTAAAAAAAGGGAGACACAAAATTGATTTAATTGAAGTGCATTGTTTGTATGTAGTGGTTCAAGTATATAACACCAGAGCAAGTAAGAGTTAACTAAAAATTCAAGTCTTTTCACAAACCAAACACTATTGCTCATTTCAGTCATTTGAAGATTTTTTTTAAAAATGCAACTAAAAACACATATAGAATCAAACAGATTAGTTATTTAAGTCAACAAATCAAAGGAAAGTAAAAATATCAAGAAAAGAAAAAGAGTGAAAATAATTGATAGTTCCTGGCCTCTCACAAAAACTAATAATCCCTGACTCTATTTCAGGCTCCAAAATCTGCTTTTTCTAGATCTGCATGAATAACCCAGGCAGAGAAACCTTTAGTGAGCTGAATAGTATTCCCAATACTTTCTCTCTACCCAGAACTTCCGAATGCAGCCATAATTAGAAACAAGGTGTTTGTGGACATAAATTAGTTAAGCTGAGGTTATACTAGGTTGGTCTTCAATTCAATGATTAGTATCCTCATAAGAAGAGAAGACAAGCTAGGTGCAGTGGCACATACCTGTAATCCCAGAAGCTTGGAAGGCTGAGACAAGAGGATCACAAGTTCAAAGGCAACCTTAGCAACAGCGAGGTTGCAAGCAACTCAGTGAGACCCTGTCTCTAAATGAAATACAAAATAGGGAATGTAGCTCAGTGGTCAAGTGCCCCTGAGTTCAATCACTGGTACCAAAAATAAAAGAGAAAGAGAAGGCAGCATGCCACATGATAATGAAGGCAGAGGCTGATGAAATGATGCAGCTAAAGCCAAAAACAGGAGTCAACAGGAGCTGGGAAGAGACAAGGAATGATCCCTTCTCAAAAGGAAACATAACCCTGCCAACATCTTGATTTTAGATTTCTAACCGAACTATGAAGAAATAAATTTCTGTTGTGTTAAGCCATTAACGTTGTGGTACTTTGTTTCAGTACTTCCAGGATATTAATTTACATCTTATGACAAATTATCCATTAACATGTCTAAAAACTATATAAAATAAATAAATAAAAAAGGTTAGAGCATAGCTGTTCAGTAGTAGGGCACCCTTGGATTCAATCCCCAGTATTAAAAATAAGAATATAAAAATATTTGCTCCTGATCTGAGCACTCCTTCCTGCATGGGATGGAAGAGTATTAACAAAGTTATACCTCATCCTTCTTCTCCTGAATGCGCCGTCTCTCTGCCTCAATAGCCAGCTTCTCCTGAATTTCCTGAGCAATTTCACAGTCTTGTTGTTCACTAAAAAAAAGGTGAAATAATATTAATACAAAAAATAAGGACTACATTTTCCTACAAAATAAAAACATAATTTATTGAATACTATGAGCCACTTCATATTTTTATCTCATTTAATCCTCATGATAATGACACAAAGAGGTTGACACTGTCACATTTTAAAGATGAAAAGACTGAGGTCCAAAGAAATAACATCATTTCCTTAAGAACACACAAAAAAGTGTGTGGCACATAGGGAATCTGATCCACAGACCCAACAATGGAAAGCTCCATGCTTCTTCTACACCACCATACTACATATCCTACGGGGGCCACTCTACAGGAAGATAGGCTTTTTTTCCTCAAGATTCTGCAAATGTTATATAGACTAGGACAATAGTATCTACAAATAATCAAACACAGATGTACAGAAAAAGTCTGACAGCAAGCTCACTAAAATGTCAATTATACTGTGGTTATAGAAAGTTGATGGTATGGCTTTGAAATAATGTTTTTTAACTATTTAATTATCTGGATTTTTTTTCGCCAGTTTCAATAGCAAAGACTAAAAAAATTATGCTTACAAAAAAAAAAAAAAGAAAGAAAAGAAAAAAATTTAGTGTATATACCTCAGCAAGGTCAACCAACTGGCCCAATGTCTTAATAGCTTAAGTGTCAGAGTTCACCATGATCCACATGTTCCTAGTCAAATGTTCCAATAACAAAAAAAGTTGTCAAAAAAGCTATTGGAAAGTCACCACAGGACTTGTAATCTAACAGTAGAAGGAATCAGAGGGGCAGGAGTGGTTTTCTCTGCCACCCAAGTTGCTGCACAGACAGTCCTGACCATTTTTTCCCACTCCCCAAATCCTCACAGATCTTTGTAGCGCTTTTGGAGCTGAGCCTGGGCTTTCAGATCTTCCTCTTGGAGCTGTTTAGCAATCTGGAGATCATGCTGGACCAAACGGTTCCGCTGAATGTTCGATGCCAAATGATGCTCAACTTGAGACAGAACAATTGGAGAAAGAAATTATAATGCTTTCACTTGTTAGCAATAAATATTCTACTAAATTTAAAAAGAGCTTTATCATTAGAAATAGCTTCACATCTACTAATTCCTTTTGTTCTCAATAACATTGTGCAATATGCAGCAGAGAAATTGTTATTCCCAGCTTTTCCCTGAATGAAAAGAAGATCAAAAAGACTTAACTTCCCTTTGGTCACATGGCAAAGTGGCAGTGCCAGGATTTCTACACAAATACTCTCAGGCAGGGCCAATGCTCTTTCTATTACTACATGTTGATACTCTATTTTTAGCTGCATTTTAAAATTCTTTTTATATAGGTATAAGAATTAATAATTCACAAATCATGAACCCACAAATACATACATAACTTTGATTTATTTTCCCATCAGAACACTACATAAATATTCAGAAAAATCTACACTATGACCTAATCTAGATGCCATTATTGCCTAGAAAAGATGTTCAGGCTAAGGGGCGAGAATTGATTCTTATGCCAACCTCTGACATAGCTCAGATGTGGTTACTACCACTGCTCCCTTTTACAAGGGAGGGAATTTCAAGTTCTTCCTATATGCTCAGTAATCTTCTAATCTCTGAAAGCAGACTCACTTCAAAACACTCAAAAATTTAATCTTTATCCAGGTGACATTTGCCTAGACAAATCCTTCAGAATGAACATAGAGGGTAGCCCAGTGACTATGTTTTATCCCTACCACACCTTAACTAGCCTCAAGCTACTACATAAAAGGGTAATCTGAAGGCATAGGAATGAGGGCTATTACTCACTCTCTTGTTCCTGCAAGCTGTGAGCCAGGGTGTGGTCCTCCAGGACAGCAAAATCCCGGCACACTGCAGAGCATGAGGGAGGAAGAGCAGACAGGAAGGCTCATTAATAGTACTTTAACAAAAAAACAACTTTGTTTACTTAAAACAATTCTAGGATTTTGAGATGACCAATTTTTTTAACTTACAAAGCATAAAATAGTGTTAATAAAGTAGAAAGTCTTCATTCACAAAAATCCATATAGTGTCTGCTCAGTGCCAAGAACAAGGTGTCACAAAATACTTAGTCCTGGTCCCTTGTCTGAAGTGATAATATTAATCACAGCCATCAGAGCTCTAGGTCTAGACATTCTAATTTACCTCCATAGGGGAGGATAAGTATTGCTAAAATAAGAGAAGATTCAATAATGCTTTATAAATTGAACTGAGAAAAATCTGAGTTCTTGCATGGTCAAAAGAGTCACAAGAAAGCCTTTGCTTTAGTCATCTGCAGTTCAAGCGATTCTCTACTAGAAAAGTTATGTCTATTCCAATGTCTGTAAGGAAAAATAAAATATTCTTAGTCCTACATGTAGAAATAGATTTATACTTCAAGAATAATCACATTCTTTAATGGGAATTGGAGTTGGGTCTCGAGATCTCTCTACACATAAAACTGCCTTATATAATCTACAAACCCAAAGAAAACGAGAACCCTAGAGGAATAAGGAATGTATGCCTAACTTTGTCTCTATCTGAAGATAGAGGCAAAAGCATCTGTTGGCCTGTTTTCTTAGAAAAAATATGGAACATGATGGTCTCTAAGGTCCAGTTTACACCTGCTTCTTTAAATAAACATACAAACAAAACATGAAGTCATGAAAAATTCTATTTCAAGGACATGAGGTTGGGTGGTAAGTTTTCATTCTATTCCAAACATCATGTAACACATGTTTTTGTTTGTTTGTTTGTTTAAAAAGGAAAATTCCCTGAAGTCTCAAATTACTGCAATGGAGGAGACTCAAGAACCCATCCCTGAGAGTCTCTCAGAAGTTTTAGGATCTCTTTCTGCATCTCTGGACTTGCTATTCAGGACACTTAGCTGAAACAGAATGAATATTCCCCTGCTATCTAGGTACTGAAGTATGTTTACATGTACATCACAATAGTTCTGTTCCTCACTGAGAAATAATGCAACAAAGAGTAGGGAGAGCTTGGTGATGTGGCAATTAATTTGAAATTTTTATAGTGAAGGAATCATTCTTGCTCAAGAACCATACTAACCTGAATAGGACCTGCTTACCACTTGCTCAAATGTAACTGCAAAACCAATAATTCCAATAGAAAGAAAGCTCTATTTTTTCATCAGATATATTCTCAGAAAAATCTAGTACTTGAGGCCCTGGTCCAAATCATTCTATATTTCACCAAATGAACGTGCTGTCAAGATGAGATAGTGAATACCCTCATTTGATAGGTGAGGAATCCAAGGGCCAGAAGGAAGAAGAGTCTTATCAAGGTGACCCATATATAGTGTACTGTGACAGGGCAACGGTCAATGTCTAAGCCAGCCAAGAGCCCTTTCCTTTCCTGACAGCTCTCCTTGATTCTAGGTAAATCATGGTCAGAACACATGAACAGACTTTAGAGAAGAAATTCTATATTAACTAACATTCACTCTCTAAAACACTTAAATCAATATCTAATTTTTAAATTGGATATTGTTCTTATGATCTAATAATAGTGTGGCATACATGATTTGGAAAACATTACTCTGTCAGGAATAGTGGGTAGACACCTGTAATCCTGGCTATTTGGGAGGCTGAGACAGGATAAGTCAGACATGGATTTAATTTATAGACAATAAATATTTGAAATAGATTAACCCAAATGAAGATAACCAAATCATGTGTTAAAAATGCTATCTTAATATATTATTTTATTTTGAAGCACCTTTATTATAATAGAAAAGCTAATGCTTCTATAGTTCATCAATTTTCTTATGTTAATCTTAGAGTAACATTCCTTTTTTTCTTCTTTTCCTTCCCCTCTCCCCACTGTGTTGGGGATCAAATCCAGGGCTTCATGTATGCTCAGCAAGCACTCTACCACCAACCTCCATCCCCAACCCTTTTCACTTATTAAGATAGGGCTTCACTAAATTGCCCAGGCTGGCCTTAAACTTGCAAGTTCTTCTGTCTCAGCCTCCCAAATAGCCAAGATTACAGGTGTCTACCCACTCTTCCTGACAGAGTAATATTTTCCAAATCATGTATGCCACACTATTATTAGATCATAAGAACAATTTACTAATCTGAGACAAGTATTTTAAAAATAAATAAGCTTGGGGCTGGGGTTGTGGCTCAGTGGCAGCACTTGCCTAGCATACTTGAGGCACTCAAGTTTGATCCCAGCACCACATAAAAATAGAAACAAATAAAATAAAGATATTATATATTTCAAGAAAATAAATAAGTAGGCTACAAAATGACAAAGTATACCACATACACAAGAGACTATGGTTTGGAGAAACTATTTTTCAGTTTTATATACATGCTATCCACATAAATATACACAAATGTAAGTGATATGTACTAGGTCACAATGTAAAACATGTATCATTCTGTAGATTATAGACAAAAAAGTTTAGAAGCTCTTCATTTGTTTTTAGGTAAGCAAGTTATGCCAAACTACTCTTAATGTGTTTTTAATGTCACGCTAAAATAAAAATTATAAAACTTTTATAATATAAATACATAACTTACATGTATTTTAGTCCATTAAATATACATATATTTATTTCTTGGATAGCTACACCTATAGTAAAAAAATTAATATATGACGGTGGCACAAACTGAATTCAAAATAGTGGTTATTGCTAGAAAGAGAAGAAAGGAGGTACTAGTGTCTTAGCTGTATATGCTGTTCCTCTGCTTTAAAAACATAAAGGAAACAGGAATTAATTAAAAAAAATACTAACATCTACTTAATTTAATTTGGATGGTAGGTTCTTGGGGATTTTTGCTATTGTAGTTGTGTTCTTTTTATTTTTTGAAATGCTAGGGATCAACTCAGGGCCTCCTGCATTGTAGCCTGAACTATATACCACCCCAGCCTCCACCCCCTGCCAACACAGCTTAGGTTCCTGAGTTTTTGTATTTCCTGTGCTTTTTGTAATGTCTGATATACTGCATTTTAAATTCCATAATTAAATGTTATTTTTTAAATCTACTTCTTTATTTCATGTACAGCATATATTGTAAACCACAAACATGAAGTCATGGTTTGGCATGTCATAACAGTTGAAGAATAATTGATTGCCTTACCATTACTCTTCTTAATGACTTTTTAATGTCCAAACAGGAGGATGGAAGTATATTCAGTTATTGTGATTTGACCCTAAATCTTGAGAACATATTTTGAAGCAGCTGATCTTGTACTCACAAGATATGAATAGGGCTTGTGTTGGAAGAGGCTCTAGAAGATCTTCAATAACTGTTATGAAATATGTATCCCCATACATTCAGAGAGAGCTGTATCATGAGAAACACTGACTTATATAGCACTTCAGAGTTCACTAGGAGTTTCCAATAATTTCTTTTACACCAAACTATTATTTGCCATTTTTGCAATCTACCATTTCCTCCCCTCTGCTTCAAGATCTTCCTTTGTACTCCTTGTATTACTACTCTAATACACGCTGGAAAACAGTCACACATCCAGGCAACTTTGTAAATCAGTAACCAGAACGACATTACAAAAAACTCATCACAACCAGGCCAGGTTTAGACCAGGATGGAACTTTGCTCCTTTTCTCATCTATAGTACTTGGATGTAAATAGTATAAATAGTTTATAAAGATAAACAGCATAAACTTACTTCACCACCTTTCCTTGCAAGTACATTTAAGATAAAGCACTGGAACTGGGGCTTTCTTGCTCCCATGTCTCAAACTTTTCCCATCCTTCCCAGGTTCATTACTCTCACTCAGAACTCAGGCTGATCTTTCTACAAGCCAACCCCATCATTATATTCCTCCAACATGCTGCTAAAATGAGTTTCCTCAACATAGTAAATCTCACAATATTCTCCTTTTCCCCACTGAGGCCTCAATGGTCCTGAAACCTCTTTCCTGTGTCCCAAACATTTTTCTAAAGTTAGGGTGTTATGCCTGAGTCTCTTTTGAATACTAAAAACTATACAACTCTGCATCCTTGCTAAGGAAAACACAACAGAAGGAAACATATTTTGTCCTTCAACTGGAGTTCACAGGTATTTCTCCATCCAGTTTGAATTTCTTACAAGGTAGGAACTTTGTGGGGGTGATCTCTGCACCTCCTACACAATTAGTAATGGTACAGTATGACTTCAGGAAATGCTCATAAATTTTTAAAAGAGCAAAGAAGACCTGGTCAATAAAGTCAAAGAATGAGCTCCAGAGACACAAAAATTAAAAATGTCACGAACAAGATAAATCTCTGCCATTATGAGAGCATCACAGACTTGTAAATTATGTCAAATATCATTTAGATAAAATAATTCATAATAAATTACATAAAATTAAAACTCTCCCATTTTCATTAAAAGTTTAGTGATTTTTTAAAATCCAATACATACATGCAACTATACAGCAAATTTGTTTATGTTAAGCCAAGTAAATATCAAAAATGCAAAGGGGGGGCTTGACTGCCACAAATACATTCATATATACATCCCCTATCCATTTTTCTTGAAGAGAAAGATAATTCTCAATCATTTATAGATTCTCCCAAAATACATAAATAAGTACAGTATGCACTTAATAACTGCTCACTCAATAAACATGTGCTGAGCTCTTTTCAGGATGAACAACTCATTCCAAATCATCAGAGGTGGAGATGACAGAAAGGTAAAATAGTATAATATAATGTGACAGATGTTACAGTAAAGACCTGAAGTAAATTATTTGAAGGCATAAATATTGGAGCAGTTATGCTACTTATGAATTCAGAGTGGGTATAAGGAGAGGGGATGACTGAGAGTCACTTGGGTACAGTGTATCAGGAAACCTTAATTAATGTGCAAATGGATCTCAAAGAGAGGTTAAAATTTTTATGCACAAAAGTGTTAACCATTTATGGAAAAAGAATCAATTATGGAAAAAAGACAAGAGTACAAAAACACATAGGATGCGCTGAAGTTATTTGTGTTGAAACATACAAAAGATTCCTTAAAGGGAATCACATCAAGAGATAAGACAGAAAGGCCCTGTGCACCACACTGAGAAAATTGATCCTTTACACCACAGGAATTCCTGGTACCCAGTTTATATAACACGAAAAAAAAAAATCTGGTATTTACCACCACATTTCACCTAAAGCAAACCAAAAATCTTCCTATTATACTTGAATTCCTACTGTGTCTTTATTCTTTTCCCAAAGCATCTGATTGTCAACTTTATCTCTTTAGGGGAGACACAGCCACTCCAAAATTCTCCCTACAAATATTTATGGTGCTTCCTATTTACATGGGTAGACATTGCTATTACTCCTTCTACACATTAACATCCTTTGCCTGCCCTTCCTTTGGAAATTACCTGGAAAATGGAAATGTTTTCTATACTCTAATAACCAATATGTTATAGGAAAACAGAAAAGTAAACATCACTGATTTGTATGTCTCCTAAAATTCTGATCCAATGAAAACAAGTTTAAAGTCCTAAAATAGTATTTCAAAAAAATGTTTTCTTAGTCAATAACAGTACCAGATTATGATCTCCTCAGCTTCCTCAGGAAGAAGTACATGACTACATTTTATATGAAATATATTTAAGACTATTATTTTATAAAGTTCACTTTAAAAAAGTTTCTCTCCTCCTCAGAAACAAAATATTCTCTTTAAAACCTATTCCAGAGAGGTGATCTAGATTTAAAAGTTATATAGTGAAACAGTCTTTGAATCCCCTTATCTCTTATATGAACAAATAAAAACATTCCCTTGTACCCCTATCACAACTACATATATACACATGCATACATAAACACACACACACACACACACACACACACACACACTCTCTCTCTCTCTCTCTCTCTCTCTCTCTCTCTCTCTCTCTCTCTCAAGCAGTAATTCGGTTTACTCTTGCACTAAATACACATATTCTTAAATTTTAGCCAAGAATCAGCACTTAACCTAACAACACTAACGGGAACAAATTTTAGTCGAGACAATTTGCTAAACTAATTCAGCTTGAAAGTTTAAAAGTTCTAAATAAGAATTGAGTTATACTCCTATTAACAACAATGTTTAACTTAGGTCAAGTACACAGAATGAGTATACATAAATTAATCATTCCATTCAAACCAAAACAAACCCAAAATTTTTCTGCCCTAAGAAATGACTACATGATACTCTCCACATTATCCAAGTAATATGCACATTCCAAACTCTCAGTTAACTCCATACAAATAAGAAAAGTGAAAAAGTCATTTCCTTTCTGTCATTCTTCTATCCATACCCCAACACTTTCTGAAACTGTAATTCATATGACTCAATCTTTACTAGCTTCCACTACCCATCATAAACATGCCTAGATTAATAAGAAATTCACTTGAAACTTTCAACTGTATCTGTTTTCCCTTATATGGAAGGGTAGAATTTTATGAATTGTCTTTATTTTTATGTAAATGGTATTAGTAGCAGATGAACTATATACTCATTGTTTTGAGAGCAGGGATTATGCTCTCTACTGTTAATTTTGTAGATCTGAAATACCAAGAACAAGGAAGATACTCCAGAAACATTTTTTGTCTTAAGAAAGTATGATAGGCAGCCACAGATGAAATATAGTACTGTGTGGTTTACAACACAGGGTACTTTCACACTTATTCCTCCTAACCAACTGAAAAAAAAATGCTATGAACATCTTCATTTTATTTATGAAGAAATCAAAGCAAAATGTTAGTGACTGGAGCAAGATCATCCAGCCAATAAACAAATTATTGTAAATTAAATTCACCTTTGTGGTAAGACAAGTGTACCTTAGGTCTTTGAAGTTGACAATGGAATTAAATTGCAGTAAAGATGGTTACAATGGTTACACGTATTCAAAAAAATGGGTTCTAGACCCCAAAGAAAAGTTGACTTTCCTCACTGTCTCAAAAAAAAAAAAAAAAAAAAAAAAAAAAAAGACCTCTAGCAATAATAGTCCATTCTCACCCCTGGAAAAACTTCAGTTGCACAGTGTTTCATAGGTGACCTACAGGGAAAACCTTATAACCTTAATAGTGTCTGCAGTGGAAAGGTTCCAAAGGGAGATTTTTTTTGAAACTAACAACCTGCTTCCATCACTCTGGTCCTCCACAGAACACTGTGTTTCCTAACCTTTGGGAAAAGAGAATAGTAATAAATTTAAACTAATATATCTAAGAGATATTTTTAAAATATAACTGAGAAATAATGTGTGTAAGTTCTTATGACTTTGTTTTTGCTGCTCTACAAAGAAAATGTCTCCTTAATCTATCAAAGAGTCTCTACCCTTACTAATAAAATTGCCTGAGTACAAGAGAAATGGGACTTAGGAAAACTAAGAATAAATCCATCCATGACAAATTCTCTACCTTCTCAACCCCAGCAAAGTTTACATACTTAGGGACCAAATGATATCAAAAGCACAATCAACAATATCAGCATCAAAAGCAAGCTCCCCCTGTTACCTAAAGCTAGGATCCTTGTCCCTGATGCCAATTCATGCCAATTTAATAATGAGGACATGGTATTGAGAAAAAGAAAAAAGGTTTATTGCTTTGCTATCAAAGGAGAAACACAGGGGACTCCTGTCCCAGAGGCTGTGGTTCTGGCCATCAGGGAAAACAGGGCTTTTAAAGAAGCTACTCAAAGGTTACATCCCCAGGTGTGTCCTGGCATGTGGGTCCAGTATACCCTGATGGTGTGTTGAAATTTACTTGTTAATTTGAGAGATATCGCACTTCCCAGTTCTTCTGGTGACATCCCTTCCAGTGAAGAACAGATAACTCAAGGTAATCTTATTCCCTGCCTCTAAGTTATGGAGGGGGAGATGGAGAAAAAGAAAAGAAAAATATATCCCTTTTAAAATAAGCAGCAAGGGCTATGTTCACAATGTAAAGTGGACCATTGTTACGTGCCCACAACCACCAGTGGCTAAAAGAACTGATAGGGAGCTGCTTTGTTTGGGTTTCTCTCATCTATGCCCTCTATACAGGGAATTGATCCCAGGGCCTCTAACATATTAGACAAGAGCTCTACCATTGAGCTACTCCTCCAGCCCAATAGGGAGTTTCTTAAAGTAGCTGAGCAATAAAATTATAATACTCTCCTAACCATCTGCTCCAATTATGAGTCAAAATAATAAACAGCCCCAAGTTGCTGATCACTTTAACAAACAAAATTTCCCATTTTCAGGCAGAAGGTTGAAAACAAAAAATAATATCTAAGTAATGTTTGAACAATTAATTTACTATAGACAAAGAGCAACTGAAATTTTGATCCTTCTCTTGTGTCTAAAATTTTCAGCTCACTGAAATTAACAAAATCAAAGTACATTGTGACAGAGATAGGGAATGGCACATAATATTGGCAGATGCTAAGCAAATAAACTGCACAGGTGTTTCATTACTTTGTTCCTAGTCAAAGTAGGCAACAGCAGTGCTACTTTTCCGATCAAGCGTTCAAATCCCCTGTTATTTCCAATATGCCATGGTTACTCCATCTGTCTGAGAGACAGATGATCTTTTCAAGCAGAGATCCATTTATAATTAAATCAGATCCACCTTTCTGTATTTATGATCCCTAGTGTAATTATCCCCCTATTAAATTACCCACAAAGTACCCAGAGATTTCCACAATTCCTTTGTAAAAGACAAAAAAAAAAAAAAAAAAACAGACTTTCATACTACACATTGTATATGCGATTAAAGGATCAAGTAACATTAATTGATATTTCAACTGTTTGGGGATATTTATGGTTACTGGTTTGGGGTTCTATTTTCAGTTGTTTGGTTGTTGTGGGTGTAGAACATGGATAATGGCAGGGCCTTACAAATCAACAAAAATGTTAGACACCATTATACAGGTGTTAGCAAAGTTATCCCTTATCCAGTATGACTAAGGCACCCATCCACCCCCTCTGCTACCTAGATAATTCATAATCATCCTTCAATATCTCAATTCACCTTTATATTAACCCAAACTTGCTACATACAACCAAAACCAATGCAACTGATTTATTCACAAACGGATTCATTCTCCACCTTACTCAAAACAAGTCTAAGGAGCTACGTGTCCAACAATACTTCAAACAATGAATTCTATCACCCTAAATTTCAGATATGTTATAACAGAAGAATACATCACCTGGTAGAATTTTAGAATATCTAGAAACATGGTATACCTAGGCAGGTGGTACTGAAAACCACTTGTTCTGAAGAACCTATTATTCCCTTAGACGACAATTAAACATACCACTCAATTTATAAAGAAATAATGGCTCTGGGATTTGGAATAGTATATCCAAGCAAAAAAAAAATGGTATTGCTCAGATTAGAGAATGGTATTCTGAAAAATGTGTATATATCTGTATACATAAGCAACAAATATGCTCAGGATTTATGTGAAATTTTAAAAAAGAATGCAATATGTGCTGAGATGCTGGCAAGAATCTGAAGGGTTTGAGGTCAGTTTCATGAGTCACTGGTTTGAGAAAAATGTCTCAGGTCCTAAGAAGTCCTCTAAGGTTTCATACACACTGTAAACAGTGCTGAAAATTAGAAAATGTTAACATATTAAATAGAAGGTAAATACTAAAAACAAGTTTAAAAGAAGGAAGGAAAGAAAGAAGGAAGGATCTTGAGAAATCCTCATAATGAAGAGACATTTTCAGGGTTTATTATTCTGCAATAAACATTACAGACAGATAGAAAGGTATCTGTTTTCTTATTGGTGCATTATGATTATGCACAAGGGTGGGATTCATAGTGAAATATACATATATGCAAATATTTTTATCAATTTAATTCCCTAGTACATTCCCTATCTCTCTCTTGTTCCCTTCTCCTTGATCCCCTTCCTCAACTCTACTGGTCTCCCTTCTGTTTTCATTCAATTAGAGGTCCCTTTTAAATTTTTTCTGGGAAAACTCTTTTTCATTAAAAGATCTGCAAATTCCAAAATAGAATAATTCAGGTTCCTCTGCAAAGTTCTTCCAAATATCTAATCAGCTAAAGTCACCATCTTGGTTAGAGCACCAACCTGTCAGAATATTAAAAATCTTTAACCCAAAGAAATATCTTCAAGAATAATATATTAAATGATAGACTGGGTTTCCAAATTTCCTCAAATATTTCTGAATTTCAGTCACTGTTCATAAAAGACAAATTCATCATTTCCTTAAAATTATAAAAGATGCTAACATCGTCTATTATCAGAAAGGGTTTTATTTGCTGTCAAATACAGCCTTACCTTGTCCAATCAATCATCTCAATTCCTCTTAAATATCCAGCAACAAAAACCCACTTCCTTTCAATGCAGACCTTTTCGGTAATTAGGTAAAATGGTCTTTAGAACAAAACCTATAATGCCAACCCATAGTGGTTAGCCACTGGTCCTGATTTTAGCATTGGGACACACACATTCCCTAGAGGGCATGTGGCTGCTCTGTACAAACCACTAGCACTCTGAAGCCTGTTGTTTTATACACCCTGTAGATGACCATCCATAAAGCACATCATTATTGTCTAAAGCACAGGTAAAATAGCTTAAAAATACATTCTATGTTATAAGCAGAGCCCAGGGCCATCTTGAGCTATAGTATACTTTGACTATAGTTGAAATATCTGACTTTTCAACTTTAATTTAGAAATTTCAAAAAAGGTAAATATAAAAACTCTAATATTAAATGTATACTATGGGATTATAATGTAGCTTATTTTCCTATTTAAACATGTCCCTGTTTTCCAATTTATTTTCCATGATGAGGAATCTTATAATCCTTTTCAAAATATTTTATAATAAAAAGAGGTTTATCTTTATCCTAATTTAAGCATCTAAACAGTGAAATAAGAAATATTTATAAGGCAAAAAAGTCAGTGGCAGTAGCAATGTTTTATTGATTCATGTATACTCCTCCCTTTGGGCTTGAGAATGCAAATTATTAATGGAAAAATTATGCAAATAAAAACAAAGCCTACATAACGCCCTAAATTTCCCTATGATCTTTCTACCTACCCAAGCAAGAAGGGAAAAGTTATTCAGTTCTAATCATCAGAAAGGAAAACTAATGTTAATTATTTGATGAAAACTGTTTATTAGTATCCATCGAATATGATAGTAAATTCAGAGGTCATGTTGGAACTTAGGAAACAATAATAAAATAGAAAAGGAAATAAACTTGAGTTTTAAATGTGTGACTAGGTACACATACAAATTTTCAATGAACACAGTAAACATTCATTATAAAAGCAAAACAATTAATTTATCCCAACATTTCATCTGATGCAATTTATCAAAGTAGGTTTCTGAGTTGTTTTTTGGTGTTTTTCCCCCCAATCTCCTAAATTCAAAGTTAAGTGAAAACCTCAGTAACCTAAACCATTTGTTTGGCAAGTAGATACATTATAGCTAACCACAGACACACCAGATTGCAGACAAGTGGGTTTTGAAAATGCTGAGAGAATATAAGTCATCAAATCAGATGTACTACTTTAATATCACAGACCATCTACATCATTATCAAAGCCACAGACTAACTGGGTAACTTATTGGGAAAGAGAAAATAGCTGAATCAGTAATTTCCATCTGACAGGGTAAATGGGGAATGAGAAAAGCAGTGAAAAAAAAGGAGGTGGGTAGCAGGATGAAAACAGAGCAATTTTACTCATACTGGTAGCACTGCTGGAAAAAAAAGTTTCCATAAGAAACTATCTGACTCAATTTACCTCTGGTCCTAAGGTCCTAAGAAGTGATTTTTTAAAAAAATACAAACAACTTCACAAGCTTCTTGTATTGTGAGCATGAACTTCATGGATTAGTGTTGTAAAGCCAAACCTTTTTGGCAATGGTAACAAAACAAAATCTACTTGAAAAAGTTATGGCTAGGTCCTAATCTATTCTAAGAAAATGCAAATGCAGATATTAACACAAACACTCAAGATGAACTTCCTTTCTTCTCAAGAAACAACCTGTAATCTCAAAATGAGCTCAATCAGGAAATCATTTAGCCTGAGAGTTCATCAAATTGAGTATTAGGCTCTTTTCATTCCCACTGAATGGTCACTTAGGCTCTCTTTAAAACCTTAGGTGATGTTCATTCCACTTGTCCTAATGTTTTATGGAACAGATATTAGAAAAGATTTCCTTAAACTAAATTAAATCTTTATGTTCTATCAATGCATCATTGTACTCTTAGTGTCACAATATTTTGTTTTAACAGCACACTGTCACATGTAGCATTTCAATTTAAGTTAATTAAAATTAAATTTTAAAAATTCAGTTCAGGCTGAGCATGGTGGTGCACACTTATGATACCAGCAGCTCTGCTCTTGAGGCTGAGGCAGGAGGATCACAAATTCAAAACTAGCCTCAGCAACTCAGCAAGGCTGTAAGCAACCTCGTGAGACCCTATCTCAAAATAAAAATTAAAACGGTCTGTGAATGTGGCTCAGTTGTTAAGTGCCTTTGGGTTCAATACCTTTTATTTTTTAAAAAAAAATCAGTTCTACTCAGTTTTATTAACCATACTATCTTGGATAGTATAAAATACAAAATATCTCCATCATCATATAAGTTCTATTGGAACCACCATGCTAGATAATAATCGAGTGCGACAGATAGGATAGTGCCAATTTAGATATGGACCATTCAGTAAACCTGTGAGACTCCACAGCATTTGAAAGCATAACACTAGTGTGTGTGTGTGTGTGTGTGTACACACACGTTTTAACATACATACATGTTTTAACCAAAAGTTTTAATTCCCTTTATCATTATGGACAACCGAGAGTCTTGAGTATATTATTGTTCATGTTAACTACCAATCTACCTTTAAAGTGCTTGTATATTGAAATTTCGCCATGCTTAAAAAAACAAAAAAAAACCAGCCCTAAAATCTTGGTAGATTTGCTATCCTCACCAGGGTGAAAAGGTCAGGAATCATTCTACATTTATCAGATAACCACTGTGCAGATATGACCACATAAACAAAGTGATCAAATCTCTACTTGGAAAGGAAAGGGACCCAGTTATTCAACATGGTTCAAGGAGTTCAGTTCTTGAAATACAACTGCTACTGACATACCCACCAAATCTGTAACACTTTACTAATCAAATACTTACTGAAGGATCTTGAAGTCAGATTAGCAAATATGTATATCTGTAAATTTCAATTGGCCTAGAAAATTAAATTGATCACAATTAAAGAAGCATTCTCCTAAATTTATTATCTTCTCTGCCTTCTTTAAATAACAATTACATTTTCCTTGGGTGATCTACTTTAGAACAATTCAGAAATATTGAAACTCAACAGCTAAAATAATTAAGCATAATATAAAAATGAGTAAAAAGGAGGCCTGCACTTCCATTTTAAAATGATTTAATTTTTAAACATTTATACATTTTTTGTAATTAAAGTGATAATTATCAAAGCAATACTTAGAAAAAGATTAAACTGTCATATAGTGTATTCTGTAGTAACAATCAAAACTATACTTAGAAAAAGATTAAACTGTTATATAGTGTATTCTGTAATAACAAGGCACAGAATATGGGTT
Source organism: Ictidomys tridecemlineatus (assembly GCF_052094955.1). Lineage (NCBI taxonomy): Eukaryota > Metazoa > Chordata > Mammalia > Rodentia > Sciuridae > Ictidomys > Ictidomys tridecemlineatus. Next base: position 136,084,147 of record NC_135479.1, on the reverse strand, counting down.
CTATAAGCTATTCAGGAAAGACATATTGCTCAGGAAGCTGGACAGTGTAACCATCCAACACTCACTTAATAAACTCTTACCACTATATTTATTTACCTATAACACAAGAGAAATAAAAACCATCATAAATATTTGAGCACTAAAGGATATTTCATTTTTTAAAGATACCCACAAATTATTCTAATGAAGACAGTCACATATTTTATGTAGTAAACAAAGACCACTGAGAACCACCAGGTCCCCTCAAAACAGTAAACTGCATTTATATAAGCAGTAGCAAGTGGAATTGTTTCAAGGCAATTTTTAAGAATATAGAGATAATAAAAATTGTTTATTCTATCTTGATTCTATGCATCTGTAAAGAAACTCCAACCTTCTGTTGTTTCACTTTTTAGATGGCACTTTTCCTAGCACTTAAACAAGTCCTCAAGTGGTTTGGCAGCCAATTCTTTGTTTGCCTTAGCCTAGAAAGAAAAGCCACCCATCTCCCTAAACCTCTGTAGAATAAACTCAGAGATGCCCATTAAAACCCAAAAGATCACATCCAACCCAACTAAAGTACAAGTTTACACCAGAGAAAGAAAAATCATGTTGGTTTTTTGGCTTCATATGACAAGAGTTTCCTTAAGTACCAGCTATAGTAAATTCTATTTATCCTTGAGTCAGATATTTCTACTTTCAACTTCTCTTCTGCAAGAAGATACTTTGGCTAGCTTTTTCTTACCTATTAGGATTAGTAAATTCATTCAGTTTTAATCAAAAGTAACACTCAAAATTCTCAAACTTTATCAATAAAGGTCATGAGATAAGTAGGCAAAGTGAAATATTCTTAGAATCTTACTCCCATAAAGCAAACTGCAACACTCATAATTCCATTCTGGTAATCATTTGTCAGAGCTCAATACATATTTCCAGTTGCCCTGAATTGTATAAATCAAAAATTATGAAAACAAATTATTAAACCTTGAGATTTCTGAAATTCCACTCTGGAATGTCACCATGTACTCAGTAAAGGGTCATGTTCACTAAGTAGAAATATGTTTGTCTAAAAGGTATCTTGATATTCCAGGCTTTTTCCTAAAATAAATTCAGTTTTAATGCTAATCTAAGGTGATAAGTACACAAAAGATCAGAGACTTCCTAAATATCGTATAAACAGGCTCATATTAAAATTAGATTTCCTCCTCTAGAAATACAGTCTATAAAGAATAAGAAGGGAACCCCCACAGAAGCTGCTAGTTCAAGTTTCAAAGTAAACCCATTAACACAGATAACCAGGAGTTACACATAGATCTCAAGAAAGGATTCTTTGGTTCTCTATAAAGACTCATCAAAGGGGATTTATTTCATTTTTTTTTCTTTTTTAGGAGGAAATACAAATTTCCTCACTGGTACTTAAATTATGTGTGAAGTTCCAATAGTTCTCTAATCTCAATAAAGTCTTTCAACTTAGCTAGTACTAATAGAGCAGAGAAGCAAAAATTATAGTGATAAGACTCCATTAAGGTTGCTGAGATTCAAAATAAACAGTACAAAAGAGTGGCAACATGGATCTCTACAAATTTTGTTTAATGTTTAAGAAGTATTTCAGAGAAAAAGAAACATCAATATTACAGCTGTACAGACCAAGATTCCAACATTGTGAACTTGTAAGTTAAAAGACCTTGAGGAAGTTATTTAATCTCTTTGAGCCTCAGGTTTCTCATCTGTAAAATAAGGATAAACAGGGGAAGGATGGGATGGGGAAAAGTTGATCAAGGAGTACAAAGTTATAGCAAGACAGGAAGGAGTAAGAACTTCTGGTGGGCTATTGTATAATAGGGCAATTATAGATAATGATAATGTACTGTATATTTCAAAAGTCCAGAAAGGATTCAGGGTCTTTTGACTTTGAAGAAATGACAAATACTTGAAGAGGTAATGTTTAGCCTGCTTTAAATGTCATACATGTATACATGTATCAAAACATCATGATATCATATAAATATATACATTTGTGTTTTATGTTGTTATGTATCAGCTAAAAATACATTAAAATTAAGGATAAATGTTGTAAAGACAAGGTTATGAAGGGTCAAAGAAAGCATATGGCTGGACACAGTGGCATATGCCTGTAATCCCAGTGGCTGAGGAGGTTGAGACAGGAGGATCGCAAGTTCAAAGCCTTCCTCAGCAAAAACAAGGTTCTAAGCAACTCAGTGAGACCCTGTAACTAAATAAAAATACGAAAGATAGGGCTGAGGATGTGGCTCAGTGGTCTGGTGCCCCTGAGTTCAATACCTGGTACCGCCCCACCAAAAAAAAAGGAAAAGAAAAGAAAGCATCTGTCACTCTATAAGATTTTGAAATAAATGAAGCCCATTATTGTTGTTGGCATCATCAAAGTTAATAAATTCTTATAGTTAATTATTTTCTCTTAAGTGTTTCTTCTACTCAGATCTCATTAAGTCAATGATTAACATAGATCTAGAACAAAATCTATCTGAAATATGCAATCACTACCTGCTATTAATAATTTGTAGAAATGTTTTTTGGCAAGGATGAGTTTTATAAAGCATAGTCTAACTTCATATGTCCAGAGAACACATTTCCATATGTACTTTGTGGGACTGAGGTAAGAGGAAATCAGAATGTCTAGAATGTTTAATAAGCTCCAACACCCCAAATATTTTTCAGTTGAATGCTCAGAATAAGAAAGCAAATTAGAATTCCATATGAAAATTATATAATTATTATTTACTAAAATAGAAGAACCATCAAAGTATCAAATCAAGAATGTTCTAAGAATAGAACTGTATGTTGAGAAGTGTGGCCAGTCAAAATATAGTGAACACATTAACATGTAAATTTAAAAATTCTGGCATAGGTAAAACTAGATGGATTTTCCTAATTTTTATAATCTGAGTTACTCTAATAAAAGCTTTTGAGCAAATCTACTCAACATTTTGGTATTTTTAATTAAGAAATGTGGGTATGTATTGCCAAACTTGAAGAAATATAATGGCTTCACTGTAACATAAGATACAAACAAACTGAAATACAAGAACCCTCTTCTTAATTCTAGATACCTATTATAATTTTAGTCCTGGGTCTGTCAGCAGCTCACCAAGTGATATTTTATAAGTCACTTTGCAAATCAGAGCCTCATGTTCTGACCTATGAGGAGACAATCTAAATTATCCTAATAAACTCACTAAATTTGGATATAGGGTTATAAGTTTCAGTATTAAGTGATATACATCTGTCTCTTAGATATCACAACATAAATCTGATTAATTGCAATCTATGCGAAGCCTATCCATAAAGGATGGCTGATGTGCCCACCTACTGGACAAAATATTTCTTTGTTGCTGATGTTGATTTCACTATTTCTAGCAAACAAAATGAGAAAATCAGCTTTTATTCATCTATCTAGTAGCTTTAACCATCAGTAATCTTAAAAAAGAAAAAAAAACTTTTAGTCAACCTGGTGCCTTTTAAAAAGGTAAGTTTTTCCTATTTCAGTTAACAGTTCTCACAAAACCTTTGTCAGGTTGAAAGGAGACTATTTTATCAGTCACTAACTGCCCAATAAGTACAAATGAGGACTGTGCTATTTATAAAAAGGTTTTCCTGGGTCTAAGCTTGGGAAAGTTAACACCTTCCTCCTTGAGAATCACCAACTCTTTAAGTTCATTTATAATGTGGAATAAATGCCCTGGATTTCTCTATATAATGCTTAGTACACTCTACAGTATACTTGGTTATCCTGTTATATCTTGCAGAGCAAGTCAAAGAATTAGGGGGCAACCTGCATCTATGAACAAAAGCTATCCAAATGCCTCTCTGCTACAGAGAATCTACTTGCCTCACTTGCTTTTTAATGGGTCAAAATCTTTTAGATGATTCAGAAAACTTCTATAATATTTTCCTAGATGTAGAAATTTGTTTTTTATAGTTTTGCATGTTCTTAAAGCAGTGTTAACTTTTCGTATACCATAAAAAGCTGAAAGAGATCATTCTAAAATAAGTACAAATTAAATACTCATACCCAAAGCAAAAATTTCAGAGCTTCTTTTACTCATGCTTTCTCCCTCTTTTCATCATAAATCATTCCAAATTTGCAATCTGTACCTCATTTAGTTTCCAACCCAAAACTTTCAGACTTTTCACTATTATTTCCCTTTACAGTCAAGAATTTTAAAAATACATGTTATGTTTGGCTTGTTTAGGTAAAAGTTTATAAGAATATTGTCCCCTTATTCTAAAAATAAATCTAAAGGAGAAAATAAAATTTCTGAACTGAACCCATCACCAACTAAGAAGCTAACTGGATCTTCCAATTAACAGCAACAAAATAGTATAGCACTTTATTGGATAATGAGCACACATTACCAGGATCTTATATAACTAAAATCAATCCTTAAATAGAACTATGGGTTCAGGCCTTGAGTTAACCACAACACCAATCAAAATCCTGGAAAAATTTAAGAGATGAGAAAACTCATACAACAAGAACAAAAAAATATGACTTATCCAGAGCACCCTACTCTTACTATACTGAATTCATGCAAATAATCATAGCTCTTACTCTGCCATGATTAGCACAGCTGCATCAGGTCAGTCTACTCACTGAACACAAATTGTCTCATATTTTGACGAGTTTTCTGGAGTATCTTCTAGGTGTAAGGAACCCTAAAAAATGTTGAGATCAGTCAGCTCAGCTACTAGCCTTGTCTTCAGAGAACTAGAAGACCAATATACAGAACCAAGCTGCTTAAAGCAGTATATACTTCAAGGTGAGTTCATGAGATAACCCAGAAAAGAAGCAGGATAGACATATGGAAAATCGGTATTTGAAGTAGGCCTAGGAGTTTGGATAGAAATAGGCTACATTTGAATTGTGAAGAAGGAAACTGCAGGTTGTAGGTTAGGGTTCCAGCTCACAGGACCCATCATATGGAAGGGAGAAAAGTGGGAAGGTTTACAGGGAGACCTGAGTAGGAACACCAAAAAAGTTTCCATATCCATTTCTTCAATTAACTAACAGAGCAGGTCAATGTATTTGGCATAATAAACTGATTAAGAAACTGGAACTAGAAAGATACTGTTTTCTCTGAGATGTTACAGCTTAAAAAGTGGTAAAAGGGAGATATGAAAACAGTCTTAAAAATCTAGACTCAAAGTACTTCACTTTACAAAGTAAGTTAATTGAACTTAAATTTATCCTACAAGTTAGATGTTAAATTGAATAAAATACTTAATATATTAATAAGGTAAAGCAAATATTGCAAAATCATTCTAGGAGGAGATCAATTACTGAAAAGAAGCATGGCAGAAATGTGTAAAGAGTAAAAGGAGTAGCCTCCTACAGTTCTATTTAAAATGTAAATGAAAATGGTAGTTATATTACATACTGCCAAAAAAAATCAAAAATGTATTTATTACCTCTCTTCAATTGCATGAATCAATTCAACATCTGTTCCCCACATTTTTGGAAATTCATAGGGAAACCCATAAATTAAGAACAGAAAGAAAGCTAACTAAATAAAAACAATTTTGGTAAACTCTATAATTAAGCAAACACAGAAAATAAAACCCCAATGATTTCTACTATTTTCTATGTAGCATATTTTACCATTCATTTCATAATCAGTTATAAAATAGAAAACAAATTAATAACTTCAAGATAGTCTACAGGAGACAGATACCCTTCAGATTTTAAAGCCAATGAAAACTTTATATTTGCATAGCGAGAAAGGGTTTTTTAAGAAGGACCTCACCTAATCATCATATCCTACTTCTTGTGGTGTTTCAGCAATGTCCGCTTCAGTTAATAATTTTTCAAAGATCAACTCTATGGGGCTTTAATGGGGAACCAATAAAAACAACAAAAAAGAAAAAATGATTTGTGAATACACTAAAGGCCAAATTAAAGTAATGAGGTCTGACAATGGAAGCCTGGGAAAACAATAGAAGCAGACATAATAATTTAGAATTCAGCAATCACTGACTAAAAGGGAACATTTTGTAGACAAAGACAGAAAGTGATTTGTAAATGGCTGAAACTGTGACTAAACAGCCCTTTCTGGAAGAGCTACTGTCCCTGATGTTAAGGCAAATAAAATACACATATGGAAAAAAGGGCCTTAATTGCATCCCTCCCTCTTTTTCTACTTCAAGTTTCCCACTACTCAAAAATCAGTAAATGTAATATTTAAAGTAAATCATGGGATTCTCTACTGTTAATAGACAAACAATGGTTGATAGGGAGGGAATGTCTACCCAAACTTTTATTTTATGTACTTAAAAGTCCTAGAGTAAAATTAATGAAAATTGACTCAGCCTTTATGACCCATTAGAAAAGGAAGAGCCAAAAATGTCCAAAGGAGACTCCCCTGGCATTTGATCACTGAGGAGTTGTATCAGTAATGGAAATATTCATGAGACACAAAGTCTTCGAAGTTTGGTGGTAAATCGGTCTATGTATACCTCTGATGGAAGTTTCTAAGTAGAATCAATACTTCATTTATATAAATATCCATAACAAGTTTTGAACAGAGCCAATTATTAAGTAATAAGCTAAATAACATAAGCAATTTTTTTTCAAAGTTGAATGTGTTGGCATTAGGGATACAGCTCTATGGTAAAGCACTTATCTAACTTGCCTAGCATTTAAGGTTCTGGGTTTGCTCCCCAGCCAATACCACCAATGGGGAAAAAAAAAAAAAAAAGTTTTAAAATTAGATCTGTTGGATACTCATAAAAGATCCCCCCTACACTACCAGCTACAGACCTGTATAACTCATTGCTGGCCTAAAGCAGACTTTTATTTTACACAAGATTTCTATTTTGACTCAATCTTGAAAGTTTTAGAAATTTATAATTTTTTGTTCTTAAAGCAAAGATAAAAAGATATAAGTATATTTTTAAAAGTCACTACAAAAATTAAATATGTTGTCATAAGAGTTCAATCAACAATTATTCCCAAGAGTAAAGCAAATAGTAAAGCAAAGTTATGATAATTAGTGTTCATACTGATAACAAAAAATCTCAAAAAAAATGTTAAGAAAGTTTTTCAAAAGTTTCATTAAAAGTAGTTTCAAAGGATACTTTTTTTTTTCTGTAAAGTACCAGACAGTGAAAACTTTTGCAAGTCATGTGGTCTCTGTCACAACTACTCATCTTTGCCTCTGTAGCACAAAAGCAACCATAGACAAGATGCAAATAAATGAGCATTGCTGTGTTCCAACAAAACTTTACTTTCAGACACTGAAATTTGAAATTCATACAACTTTCACAGTCACGAAACATTCTTTTTTAAAAATTAAAAAATACAAAAATCTTTTTCAACTCACTTGCTATATAGAAGCAAGCAGCAGGTAAACCCAATTGTGCAAGAGCTGTAGTTTTCGGGTCCCTGTAACCAATTTCAGGTACTGGGGTGAATTACTGCTCAGTCTTTAATACTGTCAGATAAATGAACATTCACTGCAAAAACTTAAGAAATTAGAACAGGGAAGGATCCTGGTATTGGGGCAGCCACAGTATTTTCTAAATGCCCATTGTGTCTATACATAAAAATTATAGTTTATTGGAACCATCTCCAAAAGATCCAGCTAAAATAAATATTAGGAATGGGTTTTTAATAAAGCTTCCCACATTATTCTGATGGTTAACCAATATTTAAAGCCCATTGACATTTGTAAACTACGTACATATTTGACAAGAATTGTATCCAGAATATATAGAGAACTCTCCAAATTCAATAATAAGAAAAGAGTCTAATTACACCAGGCACAGTGGTGTATGCCTGTAATCCCAGCAATTTAGAAGGCTGAGGTAGGAGGATTGCACTTCAAGGCCAAGTTGGGCAACTTAGTAAGACCCTGTCTAAAAATAAAAATAAAAAGCACTGGGGATGTAGCTCAGTGGTAAAACACCCATGGATTCAATCCCATGTACTGCCAAAAAAAATTATAAAATTATAATTGTATAATAATTATATATAATTAACATATTATATGTATAAATATATATTACATACAATTAATAATTGTAAACTATAAAATTATAAACAAGGGAAAAATTTATAAGACACTATAAGCACAAGAAAAGATGGTTCAACAAAATCTATCAAACTATCCAATGTCCATATACAAATATACCACAATGAATTCCACTTGTATATAACTATAATGAACTAATTAAAGTGATATTAACAAGAGAGGGGAGATCAGGAAAGTAGACCAAGCACATCAGAAGGAGGAAAGGAACTGGGAGGGTACTAGGGAATGAGACTGATCAAATTATGTGCACCTACAAATACAGCATAATGAATCAAAACATTATGTATAATTATAATGTGCCAATAAAAATAATTAAAATATTAAAAATGGCTCATTAGTATTGGTCATTAAGGAAATACAAATTAAAGGTAAAATGAAATGTTATTACAAACCTATTTAAATAGCTAAACAAACAAAAAGACCCTGATAATATCAAGTGCCAGCAAGGATATAAAACAACTGCTGCTCACAAACATTGCTGGTAGGAAAGCAAAATGGTACAGCCACTTTGAAAAAGAGTTTGGCAATTTGAACATATACTTGCCATATGACCTAGCAATCCAACCCTAGGTGCTTATCCAAGAGAAACAAAAACTTAAGTACACACACACACACTCACAAATAGGCACAGCAACTCTACTACCAACTAAAAACAATCCAAATTGGAGCAGTGAATGAACACACTGAGGAACAGCCACAGGAAGGACTACTGCCAATCAATAAAAGTAATACAAGTATTAATAAATATCTATACACACACACACAAACATATATATATATATATATATATATATATTTTTTTTTTTTTTTTTTTTTTTGGCCGGAGGAGGGTGGGGGTACTGGGGATTGAACTCAGGGGCACTCAACCACTGAGCCATATCCCAGCTCTATTTTGTTTTTTTTTTTTTTTTTTTTTTTTAGAGACAGGGTCTCACTGAGTTGCTTAGCACCTCACTTCTGCTGAGGCTGGCTTTGAACTTCCAATCCTCCAGTCTCAGCCTCCAGAGCCACTGGGATTACAGGCATGCACCACTGTGCCTGAATACATTTTATTTTAATACATTATTGGGGGGTGGGGAGCCAGACTCAAAAAGCTACTTACAATGTGATTCTACTTATATAACACTTTTGACAAGGCAAAACTAGGGAGGCAGAAAACAGGGATTTGGTGGGTGAGAAAAAGAGGTTAAGAGGTATGGAGGTTATAAACTGTTCTACATCTTGATTACTGTTGTGGTTATAAGACTATTCATTTTGTCAAAACTCAAGAATTCTATATTAACAAGAATTTTTACTGTATGACTAAAAATCAAAAAAAGGAAAAGAATCACTAATATAAAACAAGACCAATTGTACAACTGATTTTATTATAAAAATTTTCACTGTTCTTAGGACAGCATATGGTTACCAAATATCCTAGGCATACACACTTATTTTGTGTGTGTATGTATGAGCACATGTGTGCTTTTAAGTAAAATGGTGGCAAAAGGAAAGAGCTCTTGGTTTTTGTCACATCTTTTTAAAAGTAGTATCAGAGAACTCTTTTGCACTGGTTTCTAAATTAAACAAGTGGAACATTCTAGATTCAAACATCTAAATAATCCCCAAAGTTCTTCTGAATATAAAAACTAATTATCTTTTGGAGGTCTTATCTAGGGTATCCTAATTTTACATTTCTGAAGCAGACATGTTTAAATGGGCCATCAGTTAAAAACGTAAATCCAGTGTCACTTCCAGTGGCTAAGCTACTTTTCTGTCACTGAGAAAAAATTCATTAATCTAAAAAGCTTTTTTAGAACCCTGACAAGAAGTGAGGAAAGACCATGGTCTATGGCTTTATCTTGACTTTCTTAATCAATTAAATTTTAGGAATATCAGAGAAGATATGCACTGTTTATATGACTTTTCAAGTAGAAAAAAACTTAAGGCAGGAGTGTGACTTCCTATTGTTCATCCAATAATTTGCTCAATCAAAAATAAGTTTTTATATTTATATAAATATTTAAATTAAAATATTAATTTAAAAATATTTAATTAAAAAATAAAATGTTAACTCATTATCATCTACTTGAAACATTATCCCTAAAAGAACTGGAGAAAATTTTGAAATAGTCTTGACACTATTAATTTTCATTTTGCTATGATAACCCTATGACAGTATTTAAAAAAGCATTTCAGAAATTATTCTTACGCATCTGCAGAACTATGTAAAAGAGAAAAGGAAAACAGGAAAGGAGAGAAGAAAAGAGGCAAGGAGGGAAGCAGGAAACTAAACTGTAAATATTAACAGTTCTAAACTTTTTAAATTCTAAAGCCAATGTGCCAATCCCTAGCTACTTAACCTCAGCGATTTAGTACACTTCACTTCCCCTTTTTGGCTCAGAGATTTTCATCTGAAAAATGAGGATGTTGGCCTGGATCAGTAATTTTTAATGCTAATATCTCTTTTTAAAATATTAACTCTACACACTCTACACTCTCCTGTATAAGAACTATCCTTTTAATACCTGTCAGTTAAAAAAGAAAAAGATTTTACAAATAACATCACAACCATTTGAAAAAATGCAGTTATTCATTTAAGAACCATTGCCTGACTACCTACAGCAATAAAGTGGAAGATTTTTCCTCACTTAGGCAAAAGGCATTTTTGGTACACTTACGAATTTAGAGAATTTTTCTAAAAACAACTCTATGTATTCCAAAACACAGCATGATACTATGAGGTATATCATTATTATTATTATTATTATTTATTTCACTACTTTCACATAGTATGTACCACCCAGTGGATAATTATTTTTTTAAAATCTATATCTAAGATTCCTTCTGTTTGCCAAATTATGTGAAATTGCTTTGCATTTAAGAAAAACACAGAAGTTTTTTAACAAAATTATATTCCATTATAATAATTATTAATTTCAAAGCCAGAAAAGCAGGGAATTACTTATTTTTTTCTACATTTACATATCTGTGTTGGATTAAATCTATTTACAATGCATATCTTTAAAAATAAATATTCATTAAAAAATAAAATTATGCTGGCATTAATGATAGGTGATATGCATGATTAAAAGGCATTCTCTCTATTCCTTAAGAGCTTATAAGAAAGAATATGGAATCAATATATTAAGAATAGGAATTCTAGGGCTGGGGATGTGGCTCAAGCAGTAGCGCGCTTGCCTGGCATGTGTGCGGCCCGGGTTCAATCCTCAGCACTACATACAAACAAAGATGTTGCGTCTGCCGATAACTAAAAAATAAATATTAAAAAAATTCTCTCTCTCTTCTCTCTCTCTCTTTAAAAAAAAATAGGAATTTTAGACCAACAGGAACATCTAACAATATATTCATTTATTCACTCATTCTTCATCATGCATTCAAATATTTACTGAATATTTGCCAGCTACATGAAAGATAAGAAACCAGCAGTCTGTATATGGGGTAAAAAATGGGAGTTCATAACCCACTTGAATCAAATGTATGAAATATGATATGTCAAGAGCTTTGTAATGTTTTGAACAACCAATAATAATAAAAAAGGAAAAAAATAAAAATAAAAATGAAAAAAAAAAAGAAGCCCAATGAGGACAGTAAAGCAAGCTAAGTATGACACAGATCAAAGAGATCTAGCCAGGGTTTCACTAAAAACAACAAAAACTACTATGGAATTTCAAAGAAAGAAGAAACCAAATTTGCCCTCAAGCCAGACCAGGCATCTCACAAATATTCCCAAGGCATTAGATGCCTAAATTGCTGGTAATGTTCTCAATCTCTAGAACTACTGGGTTAATTTATTGAACCAGACATAATTTCCTATCTTTCCCCTTGAAATTCTGGATTTATGCTATTAATTTAATTTACTCCATTATGGCACTGTGTGTCCTTGACTTAAAATGAAAGAGGGTCCTGTGGGTATGTTTCCTTTTACAGGCATTTCTAAAAATACATTCAATTTTCTTTCTCTAAATAAAAACAATTGTCTTGCAGAAAAGCTGGCTACCTGTACATCAAGGAATAATTCACTCCCAGGTGCACTGATTTTAGATATCAAACATCTTTCACACACACAGAATTTACCAACTTTGGGAACAGCGAAATTTTCCATTTGTAGAACAATACCAAGGGCTGGGGGGAGGACTTTGGGAAACTGCTGAAGGGAAAGAAAACAGAAGGTTGACACTGGGAATGAAATTGCCAAGTGGCCAAAAGTAAAAAACTAACACTCAAGAAATTTCAAAGAAGGTGATAAAACATCGAAGGATTTAGAAAAGCTTTTGATGGACAAGCTATTGCTATCACCAAAATTTAGAGATAATATAAAATTTTGGATAGATAGAGGAAATGGCAAAATTACAATGTAAGTGGGTAATTCAAATTAAGTAAAGTTAGGAGATTCTAGAAAGAATAAAAAGGAAAGCAGAACATCTTGATTCTATTTCAGAAGGAAAATTCAGCAAAGAAGTTAAAAATACCAAAAAAATTCTAAGTTTGTCAACTGACTAAAAACGATTATATTTGGAAAAATATACTTTTAGCTCTGAACTCTAAACTAAGGAGTTTTCTTAACATTTGTAAAATGTATATTGCATTTTAGTTGTAGATCTAATTATTAAAAAGTGGCTGGGAATTATTTCAAATCTTTTTGCCCAGAACCTGAAATGTTTCAGAAGAAAGACAACATCATTCCTAAACATCAGCAGCAGTATTTTCCACTACAAAAAGAATGCAGATGTTCCAAATATTTTAGCCAGGAAAAAAAAAGACATGTTGACATTTAGTTGACTTAATTCTTTTTACTATGTAAGAACTCAAACACTTCTTTGTGTCATAGTTTAAAAGAGATATGCCAAGGTATAAATATTGCAAGAGCTGTTTGTGAGGAAACTGTTGGGGAAAGGGTTAAAAAGTTCTGACCAAATGATGAATATCTTTGACCTCTTTAAAAACTAAAGGGGCAAACAATGGATTTTAATCTGGCAAAGAAGATTCTTCAATATCCCATTACCCTGATGCTTGTGGCTGCTACCCATGACCGCTGCTGAGATGTTCACAACAAAGGTCTCACGGTCCCCCAAGCCCTACTAAAAAAGTGGCAGTGGGAAGGGTCATGTATTCATTATATTAGTATTCTAAATCTCTACTGGAATCTGCCCCATGATGTCAAATTTAATTGTTTATCAACCAACTTAAAGTTTAAATTAAAATAGAGAAGTGAAGGAGATGGATTTTTTTTAAATGAGGTTCAAAAATCTGTGCCAGAATATTAAACATATAAGCATATAAGCCAAATATTAAGTACTACTAAACTTCCTCAAACTTGGTTGGAGTTTTGGTATTACAACAGTCTCAATGTTTGTGCATATTTTACTCCGTCATAAGCACCAGCTCCATTCTAATTATGGTAAAGACACTGTGAGGGAGTAACAGCTATAATTAAAAGGTAAATTAGAGAAAGATACAATTTATTAGACTTGAATACTTCCCAGATCAAAAATTTTACCACCATTAAGATGTTCCTAGTATGACACATTATTTCTTTTGATGATCTTAAAACCAGAAAAATCAGATGCTTATAAAAACAATGAGTTCTCAACAATTTCTGACCTTCAAAAAAATTAATAAACATTAAATCCCAATTTAACAAATACACACGAAAGAGCCACACTGTTTCCTTATCACTTTATCGGATTTCCTTATCACTTTATCTGAATTACCAAATGCGACATTATGCCAAATGAAAGCCAATTAGAAATGTTCTAAAGTCTTAAAAGAGTTTGGAAATAGAAAAATCCAGCATTTTTAGATGAAAAGTGTTTGTGAAACTCCTTGGAAAATAATACACCAGCATAAATCATGCATGTCTTTGTAAGAAATCAGAAGATATAACAATAATACAAATGCATACACAGAAAGTGAGTCTTAAATTTTTTCCAGGTCACTGACATAGATAATGGACTGAGTAAAAATCACAGCATTATATTTTAATACTTTAAATGTCAGGCTTTGGAGTGTGTGGTTTTTTGTTTTGGACTGTATGTGGTTTTATTGTTTTGTTTTGTTTTTGGTACTGGGTATTAAAGATAGGGGCATTTTACCTTAGCGCTATATCCCCAGTCCTTTTTTCTTTGAGACAGGGCCTTGCTAAGACTGGCCTTGAACTTGCCATACTTCTGCCTCCTCTCTTGAGTAGCTCAATTACAGGTGTGTACAATCATGCCCTTCTACCTATCTTGTTTTGTTTGAACTGTAATTCTCATCTACTCATCACTCACCCCTAAAGAAGCACAACCTCAGGATCACTTTTCTTTAAAGTACCTCCCACACACACACACACAAACTCATATCCAATAGCAGTGGGCAACCAGATAATCTCTAAGACTAGGACTCTCAAGAGTAACTTAATAATATGCCTTTCCTATTAATCAAGCTCCTTAGTCTTAACAGAGAAGTGAAAACTACATGTGAATGTCTTCACCAAAACCAGGCTAGGAACAGAAAAGTGAAAAGGCACTAATGATAAGACTCTAAATCTGGGTATGTTAGAACACCCTTCAGGAACAATAGGACAGACCCAGCCCCACTAAAAATTATACATAAAATCAGTGACTACTAAGTAACCACTAGTCTCTCCTAGTATTTGGAACTCTGGGAAAGAAAGCAGCTAAGCAGTCACTAGTTTTCTTGGAATTTCTGAACTGATCTGAGCAAGAACATGTGAATCAAACTAAGCTGGAAACGAAACACGCAGTTCCAAGAAAGCAAAATTCTTATTTTCAATTCCATATTCTCAAAACATTTCAGGCCACAGTACTCAACATTCACAACAAAGGCAGTCTTTGCAAGCTCTTGGAATTTCTGATCTCACAACAGCACTCTGGAACTTTAGTACTAAAGAATCGCCAAAGATAACTAACTGAAGACTAGGATGATCCAAGACCCAAAATAGCAATAAAAACGCTAGGTCCTAAGGTATCTGATGTACTCCAAGGGAAGAGAAGTGGAAGGACTAACTGTGGGTAACTAAAGCCAAGTCAGTACTACTCAATCCTTATTTTCCTGAACATCAGCATAAGGAGACATTCAAAAAGGTCACCAGGCCTCTGGTTCCCCTCGCTCACTGTTTTTTGTAAAAAAGAAAAAAAAAATGCTTATAGCTTCCTGTCCGCCCACTCATGGCAAAGCCCAGCCTAAACTTTTAAACCTTGAAGAAGGTGGGAAAGTCAGGCAGCCAGGACCTAGGGCTGGGAAAAGTAGGAGAGAAGGAGGGAAAGAGTCATGTTTCAAAACAAAGGCTCCACAAGGGAACTGAATGTCAACCCCTCCCCAATTCCCAGCCTTCAGATCAGCTAGGATTTGATTTTTAAATCTTTGATTTTTAAGAAGTAGTCAGATATACCCAGCTTTTCGGGGTTCGCTAAGGCTTTGCCATTTTGGAGAACATTGGCACAACCACTTGCTGAGGGTGGTGCTATCCTCCCCCATCCCCTTATAAAGGAAAAACTAGGCTTGGAATCTTGAGTGACTTGCCCAAGATCCCACTTTAGAGCCTAAATCCAAGTTCCTTCATGTTCAGGCCAGGCCAGCCAAGGCAGACGACCTGTGAGGGCCTCGGGGGCCGCAATGCCGACGCCCCCAGCCTGAGAGGACCCGCCGCGAGAGGGGAGGGGCCCGCGCGCGCCTCCAGCCCCAGCCCCAGCCCCTACCTTCCTTGACTCCTGGCAGCTTGGACTGGTCAATGCTGACCTCGGCCATGTCGGGTCAGGGTCCTTCCTGGCTGCCTCCGGCCGCTCACTTCCCAGCCGCGCGGGCACCGAGCCGGCCCGGAGCTCACCAGCAGCGCCTAACGCGGCGCAAAGTCTGGCGGGCACAGTGCGCCGGCCGGGAGCCCGAGCGGGCCGGCGGACAGGGGTTGACGACAAAGACTGCGATGACGGCCCGGCGATCCAGACTGGCGGCCCAGCTGTCCCGCCGCAGCCACCTGCTCCGCGCCCCGCGGCCCTGATCGATACCAAATACCAGGAGCCCGGAAATGGACCCGGGAGGTCCAGTACGGAGGGAGAGAGGAGACAGAAAGGCGGGCAGGCGAGCGGGCGGGCGGGCCTGGGTGGGGAAGGGGGAGGGGATCTGCAGGTCTGTAACCGCAATAGCGAGTGGCTGGCGAGAGAAGATCGGCTCCCGCCGCCGCCTCCAGTTGTCTCCTTTGTGCTCAGCTAAGCGCCAGAGGCTGGGGCCCTGCTGTGCCCAGGTCTCAGAGTCCTGCCCCGCCTCCCGCGGGAAGGTCGTGTCTTTAAGGTGGGGGCTTAGTATTCTGAAGGCCTAAACCAAAAGGCCACAAGGGTCACCTGGTTATCAATCCTGTCAGCTGTGTAGTTAGCATTCTGTGCTAGGGTTCAGAGATTAAGATTTCCACAGGGTATTTACTTCGTGCTTGGCTGCGTCTCAGGCACTTTTTTGCACCTGGGATTAAAAGGGAGTTTATATGTGGGCATAAAAACTTCAAATACAACAAACAGAATGAAGAGCAGCTGATAAAATTCTGGGCCAGTGTAAGGAAGAGAGTAGAATGTTCACAACCAGCTGGGGGAACTGAGTCATTCATTGATCAAAAACACATGGAAGTCTACCAAGTTTGCTGGTAGGGACTGGGGGTGGTAAAGACATATGTCATATTTATCGCTGTTGTAGCATGCCACACATTGAACTATAATTATAACATTTCTATCACCTTATTTCATCTCCTAGTAACAAGAGTTCTCCTTCCTTTTGGAAAACTGCCCCAGCCACCCCCAATCACACATACACACACACACACACACACACACACACACACACACACACACACTAACACATCCTTGAGTTCACTCCTATCCTAAATTTGTGCAATGGTAGAACCTGAACACCACCTCCAATCTTACCCACTTTCATCAGAGGGTGTGTGTGTGTGTGTGTGTGTGTGTGTGTGTGTGTAACCAAGATAGGGTCTGTAGAATACTTCCTTGGGTTTTTTATATAAAGAGAGGCGAGTATTTTCTGTAGGGGAGGTCTGCCTTCACTATAGACAATGAAGCCAAATGGTAAACAGAAGCAAAGATAAGAAAAAGGAAAATGAAGAGGACATGTTCTGATGGTAACACAGAAGCAAACCAGGATATCCCCAAGAGCAGCTGTAGTTTCTGCTGCTCCTGGATTCTGGGATCTGCCCTCAACATTGGTTCCATTGAGCCTCAGTTTCTCTTAAGTGAGTAAAGGCCTGTTCTGTCACTCACAGCTTAAAGTCTAGGAGAAGGAGGTTTTATTTTAACTTAACATTGAAAAACAGACCTTAGGTTAGCAAAAATTTAGGAGAAGACTTTCAAGGCCAAAAAGTGGCAAAGTAAGATCCACAGGCCAAATTTGAGTGACTACATGAGTTAAATGACTATATTTTAAATGATTATATAAACATGACATCTTTTTAATTTTGCCTCTTAAGCCCAAAGTCTATTAGACCCTTTACAGAAAAAAAAAATTGCTCTTCCTGTGCTAGGCAGAGAGGATACTCAGTAAGTTAAATATTAAACAAGTTAAATATAAATATACTCAGTAAGTTAAATATGTGAACATAAGGAGATAATATTAGAAAAGGTAGGTTTATGGGGATTTTTAAAATTGTCCTGCCATCTATTTTTAACCTCCTGTAATTATAGATAATATTTAAAATAGCTGTATTTTCTGTTTTCCTCCCAAAATCTATTGTTTCCACTTCCCTACCAAGCTCTGCCCTGAGAAGCTAACTTGTATGGATAAATCACCAGGATCCTCTTGCTGTGTGACTTCCTGTTGAATCTGACCAATGATAATCACTGGCAGAAAAATCATAAGAAGGGAAGTAAAAATAGCAGATTATGCTAAAGCAAAATTTGCCTTGGCTCTGTCCTTCTATGACTACAAGGCCCATCTAGAGGGCTCTCTTCCATGGCTTCAGTCTCTATGGTTCTCTAATAATGACATTTCCTTTCAGGCCTCTTTAGGCCTGGTCATAGTGGCTTCCACTGTTGCTAATTCCCTTAGCCTTGGCAACACCTCTATAAATGTCCTTCCTTATATTCTTTCAGTTAAACTATTTCAATTATTACTTGTTTCCTGCTTAGACTTTGAATGGTAAGATATGCCAAAAGGTCACTGTTTTGCTTTCCTTAAAAATACTCGCATTTCTGGCCTAGAGAAAAAATGAAAACATACATAAAACTCAGGCCTATTGTTTCGTGAATCAGCTGCCTTTACCAAAAAAAGTAATGAAAAGGAACCAGAATCCCCAACCAGTTTCTAGAAGACAAGATCTGGAAATCCCCCATATAGTTGGACTTTCCTTCTCCAACCCCACATTCACACTGTATCAACCCAGGATTGTGGGCGTGGACACCTTCTAGCAGAAGAGTAAGCAACATGGGTAATAACTAATTTTTTTGACTATTTATTTTATAGGAAATGAATATATGGTGAATTCTTTAGTATGTGTCCTTTAATGTCCAGAAATATCACTTGTGCAATAAATAAATAAATAAAAGAACAGGCTTCCCAGAAGGAATACAAATCCCTAATTTGTTGTAGGTCACAAACAAGTAATTTAAAGCCAAATCACAACTTGAATGCCGTAGTGGTAAATAAGGTTTCTATCTACAAAGCAACATGGAACCACTAATTGGTTTTTAATTCTATATGTTTGACATTAATAAGGTAAATTTGGGAATAATGAAAAAAAGTGATTGGAATATGGACAATTTGATCAGAGGAATTCCAACTGGAAAACATAACATTCTACAGAGATAACTAGAGCCTCTATAAGGTAAGCTCTATGAGGAAGGGGATTTTATCTGTTTCATTCACTACTATTCCTAATACCTCAAATAGTGCTTAGCATATAATAAGCACTCAATAAATATCTGTTGAATATATAATATAGTTATCTAGCTATTATCAATAAAAATTATAACTTAAAGGAAGACTAAAGGGTAAAGAAATATCCCAGTGGTAGAACACTGGCCTACCATATAAGAAGCTCTGTGTTTAATCCCCAGTACCACCACCAAAAAAATAAATAAATAAACTAAAGGAAAGAAAATAATATAGGCAAATGAATAAATGACACTGGACCTTGAACACATAGGAAAGAGGATCCAAGGAGTTTCACACACTTGCAGGAAAGAATCCTCCCTACCTCATCAATAGCAGTTCCAGAAAAGAGACTGTAATCAGAACTGTTATCCACTTACACAGAAAAGTGATAGTCTGCTAAGGCTGCCATTAAAAAAAAAAAAAAAAAACTGACTAGGTGGTTTAAACACACAAATTTATTTTTGCACAACTCTGGAATCTGAAAGTCCAAAATCTGGGTGTCAGCAGATTTGGTTGCTTCTGAAGCCTTTGTTTCCTTGGCTTGCAAATGTCTGCCTTCTTGCTGGGTCTTCCCATGTTGTTTTTTTTGTTTGTTTTTGTTTTTGTTTTAATATGTGTGTATGCACCGAATTTCTTCTTCTTGTAAGGATGTCAGTCAAATTTGAATTATAGCCTACTGCAATGTCCTCATTTTAACTTTAATCTTCTCTTGAAAGGCCCTGTCTTCAAATGAAACATGTTCAGAAGTACTTAGGGTGAGGATTTCAGCATATCTCCTTTGGGGGAACATAATTCAGCTCATAAAAGAGACTAGCAGTACAATTGCACCATCCTGTTTATCTTCGTACTATGTCCCATCTGGACCCTTCTACTATGAGGAATGTCAGTAATGTTAGGCAGGATCCCCAAATTCCCCAGTTGCCCAGGCCCTTTCACTCTGTCCAATGGAATTCATGGCCCATTATCCACAAAATCCCCTGTATCTCAACTATGAATGTTCTCTTTTCTTCTTTCCCTATGGAAACTTGGTTTTTCTTTTTTTTTGGGGAGGGGGGTTGAGTGGTGGGGGGTGGGTACTGGGGACTGAGCTCAGGCGCACTCAACCACTGAGTCACATCCCCAGCCCTATTTTGTATTGTATTTAGAGACAGGATCTCACTGAATTGCTTAGCACCTCGATTTTACTGAGGCTGGCTTTGAACTTGCAATCCATCTGCCTCAGCCTATGGAGCCACTGGGATTATAGGTGTGTGCCACCGCACCCGGCTGAAACTTGGTTTTCACCTGAAAATACTGCTTCTCCAACAGCCATCTAAATTAGTGGTTATTTCTTCTTGTATACCCAATATCCTACTGGACATGGAGGTGTCTTGATTTTCTTCTTTGTATCTTTTTGACTCTTCTAGAATATATATATATATATATATATATATATATATATATATATATATATATAATATATATATACACACAAACACATGTGTGTGTTTGTGTGTGTGTATTACCTTCAGAACTTTCTTTTTTGTTTTTTTAAATTTGTCCTAATTAGTTATAAATGATAGTAGAATGCATTTTGACACACTATACACAAATGGAGCACAACTTCTCCTTCCT
This sequence comes from Ictidomys tridecemlineatus, assembly GCF_052094955.1. NCBI lineage: Eukaryota > Metazoa > Chordata > Mammalia > Rodentia > Sciuridae > Ictidomys > Ictidomys tridecemlineatus. The sequence goes on along the minus strand of NC_135479.1, from coordinate 136,063,610 downwards.
CTGGCTGAACATAATGTAGAGTCACACCAGTAGTATAATCATACAGGTAATCGGGTAATAATGTCCATCTCACTCCATTGTCCTTCCTATCCTCACACCCTCTCCCCTCCCCTCACTTCCCTCTGCACAATTCAAAGTTCTGTCATTCTTCCTCACACCCCCAAACTCCATTATGGATTAGCATCTGCTTATCAGAGAAAACATGCGGCCTTTGGGTTTTTGGGTTTGGCTTATTTCTCTTAGCATGATATTCTCCAGCTCCATCCATTTACCTGCAGATTACATAATTTCATTCTTATTTTAGGCTGAGTAGTATTCCATTGTGAATATAACATATTTTCTTTATCCGTTCATCTGTTGAAGAGCATGTAGTTTGGTCCCATAGTTTAGATATTGTGGATTGAGCTGCTATAAACATTGATGTGGCTGAGGTCCTGTAGTATGTTGATTTTAAGTCTTTTGGGTGTTAACCAAGGAGTGGGATAACTTGGTCACGTGGTGGTTCCAGTCCAAAATTTCTGACGAAACTCCGTACTGCTTTCCATAGTGGTTACACCAATTTGCAGTCCCACCAGCAATGTATGAGTGTACTTTTTTCCCCACATCCTTGCAAACACTTATGTTGTTGTATTCTTGATAATTGACATTCTGACTGAAGTGAGATGAAATATTAAAGTCATATTTGATTTGCATTTCTCTAATTGCTAGAAATGATGAGCAGTTTTTCATGTTTGTTGATTGATTGTATTCCTTCTTCTGTGAAGTGTCCATTCAGTTCCTTTACCCTTTTATTGATTTTTTTTTTTTTGGTGTTAAGTTTTTGTGTTCTTTATATTTCTGTGAGATTAGTGCATGTGGTAAAGATTTTCTCCCATTCTATAGCCTCTCTTTTCATGTTATTGATTGTTTCCTTTACTAAGAAGAAGCTTTTTAGTTTGAATGCATCCCATTTATTGATTCTTGATTTTACTTCTTGTGCTTGAGGATTCTCATTAAGAAAGTCAGTTCCTAAGCTGACATGGTAGAGATTTGAGCCTACTTTTTCTTCTGTTAGGCACAGGTTCTCTGTTCTAGTGCCTAAGTCTTTGATCCACTTTGAGTTGATTTTTGTGTGGGGTGAGAGTTAAAGGTTTAATTTCATTTTGCCTCTCATGGATTTTCAGTTTTCCCAGCACCATTTGTTGAAGAGGCTATCTTTTCTCCAATGCATGTTTTTGGTGCCTTTGTCCAGTATGATATATTTATGTGAGTTAGTCTCTGTGTCTTCTATTCTGTACCATCGGTCTACATGTCTATTTTGATGTCAATACCATGCTGTTTTTGTTACTGTTGCTCTGTATTATAGTTTAAGGTCTGGTGCTATGATACCTCCTGATTCACTCTTCTTGCTAAGGATTGCTTTGGCTATTTTTCAAATGAATTTTAGGATTGCTTTTTCTAGTCCTATGAAGAATGTCATTGGGATTTTAATAGGAATTTCATTAAATCTGCATAACACTTTTGGTAGTATGGCCATTTTGACAACATTAATTCTGCCTATTCAGGAATATGGAAGATCTTTCCATCTTTTAAGATCTTCTTCAATTTTTTTCTTTAGTGTTCTGTACTTTTCATCATAGAGTTATTTTACCTCATTTGTTTTATTGATTCCCAAGTATTTTACTTTTTTTTTTTTTGAGGCTATTACAAATACGACAGTTTTTCTAATTTCTCTTTCAGAGAATTCATCACTGAAGTATAGAAATGAATTTGATTTATGGGTGCTGATTTTATATTCTGCTACTTTGCTGAATTCATTTATTAACTCTAGGAGTTTTCTGGGGGCTGCAAGCTTGGTTCCACATACAGAAATCAGAAAACATAATTTATCACATCAATAGACTTAAATACAGGAGTCATATGATCATCTCATTAGATGCAGAAAAAGCATTTGACAAAATATAGCGCTTCATGTTCAAAACACTAGAAAAAACTAGGGATAATAGGAATATACCTCAACATTGTAAGAACTATCTATTAAGACCAAACACCCAAAGAAATCTCTCAAGACAGAGTCTCATGCTTAGAAAGCAAAGCTTATTGACAGGTGAAGCCTGCCAGGCTTCTCAGTAGAGTGATGCAACATTCAGAGTTACTTGAATAGGGTTTTTATATCTTTTTTACAGAGAACAAGAACAAGCTGGAAATGGCCTGGAGTGTAGTAAGCTAGAATTGTCCTTGGGTGCAGGTATTTGGGTAATAACAGATTCATGTATTTAGGGACCTTGGAGATGGGGGGACATGGAAACAGGGCATCCCAAGTTTCTATTTCTTGAAAGCTCATAAGCCCTCGCCCTGGGCCAAGAAGTAATTCCAGAACCAAAATGGAGTCATTGATGTCCAGGATATCCCATTATTCTCCCTATTTTTTTTTTTTATTATTATTGCAAAGGACTGGAGGTCAATCTTCTGTAGTTACTTCTTGCTGGGAAGGGTGGTCTCTAGGCAGGGAAGCTGGGGTCATAAGGTTTAAGGTTTTTTTTTAATAGTTTCCAGGTATGGTCGTTCTGTGATTCTTCAAGTGTCCTTCAGGTTGGAGTCTCATATAGCTACTCAGGACCATCTGGTTGACTGTCTGGTGAAGATCTTTATCCATTTCATCGGGAAATTTTGGAGGCCATTAAAAATGTAGGGACCTATAAGAAGAGAATCATTAGTAAAGGCCCAATGAGTTTGGTTATCTACAGCCAGAAGTGCCCCAGTAGCCCTATATGCCAGGGGGAGTGAGTGGTCTCTTTTAGCTATTTTTTTATAGCCAGTTTCTTTAGTTTATCTGCTGCATCTCTAACTATGCCAGACTTGTTGACCTAGAAACAGCCTTCTTCCTGGAGGAAGGCACATAGGCCTCCCTCTTTTGCCAGTATATGGTAGAGGGCCCATCAATTTTAGAGGGCCACAGCCATCAAGGAGTATACCTGAATTTATAAAGTCAGCACCAAATCAATGACCTGTTGGATATCTGCAAAAACCTGTGCTGTTTTTATAGTGAATAGAGGTTCTTAATCCTGCTGCTCCTATATTAATCCCAGGAGATGTTTTTAGCCCTATGAGTAAGAAAATAATTTGGAGGCTCCCCTATGTCTGGTGTGTGTTGTTATTGGAATGGGTAGACATTGGTTGTGTGGGATTAAATGTCAGTTTGGGAAGTAAGAAAAATTAAGGTATAGAGGCCAGTTTATGAGCCTTGCAAAAGATAAAAACCTCAGAAGTTAGGGGATATTAGGACTGTGGGACTGACATGAGTGTGCATCTTAAGTTCTATTTTAAAAGAATTATTAATATTATTATTTTGACTAAAATGTCCATGTGTGGCTGTGTTTTGGTTACACTCTCTTGCCAAGTGTTTAAGACCAAGTTGGTCAAAAATTGAATTTGTTTTTATCTGCTATTAAGAATCACTTGAGTCCCCACAGGGGTTACTCTTGGGGAATTTGAGAAGAGCTTCTTAGCTCTTTTACTGTCATCTGCTAGTTAGGCCTCCTTGATGAGGTGGCTTCCTTTGAAAGCATTAGGGATATCTCCCTTTTTAAGTGACCCTCCTTTTTTGCAGAAAGTGAATGGATTGGCTTTCTGTTCTCCAGTGGTCTCATTAACCTCCCTGATCAGAAGGTAATGTGGCTCAGAGCTGTAGAGGTCCTTGGAGAAGTTCTCTCATTCTCTGGGTTCAGGCCGACTCAGACAAGAGCCAAATATTGTTTGTTTGTTTGTTTCTGTCCTTTTATTTTAACCTTAATCTTTTTTATTCTTTCTTTTTTATAGAAAGAGGCTTTTTTTTGTATCTTCATTTTATTTAACTATTAGTAAATATGTGATGCTGAGGATCACACCCAGCACCTTGCACATGCTAGGCAAGCGCTCTACTGCTCCTTAAAATTAATCTTTAAGCCTTGTTGTTAAACATCCAGCAAGCTAGTTTCACTAGTCTTAAAGTAAGAGTACTGGGCTTTAATTTCAATGTATATAAACTTACAGTCATTTATTCCTTATAATTTATCCCTTATAATTGGAGTCTGTATTAGTACTAAAAGTTAGCCTTATATCTTATTTGTCTTGTAGGTGATGGCTTATTATCTAAGATTAACCCAGTTTTTGTGTTCTTGAAGCAGTACATCTGCAAAACATTAATAGGCAACAGTTATAAAGTTTATAAGAAAAATACAAAATGAAATTAACAATAGTAAAAACATGTTCAGTCTGTGTGATAGCTAGCTTGAATTTTGGCTGCCTCTATTATATTATAACCCTGTTTGAGATCACAGTAATCTTTACAGCAAACATCAATCTTTGAATATAACTTTAAATGAGCTGATGAAGTGTTTTAGTTCTGAGGGTGATTTTATTTTTGTCTCTTTCTTAAATGTCATTTTATAATGTTTGGATAGATTGTTTCCTGAATCTATATGAATGTTAATTAACACAATATATCATTACATTTAAAACATAAATCAGAGAAAGACTGAGAGAAATTTTAGGTTTTTTTTGTGTAAATAAATGGCAAAATGTTTTTATGTTTTACAAAATTACCTTTAAATCAATTAGATTCTCCTCATTATCTTTTAAAAATTTTATTTGAATTTCAATTTCAGTGTGAAAAGTAACACAAATTGTCCATGTAAATTATTGACAACAGGTTAATTTATCCAAATATGAAACATTAAATCACATGAATAAATATTAACCAAATTTATTACTTCTACATAAATCTGAGAATGAAAATTTAGAATCTAGGGTATATGGTAACAATAATTACAGGTCTGTATAGGTTAACCAAAAATACAGAATAGCCTTTAATCTCTTTTATATTTAGGTAACAGTGTTAATGATCAGAAATTGACTTAGTCAAAGTGAACAGATATAAGACAGATCTTTAAATAACAGTGTGGCCCTTACATGATCATATACAAAAAAAGAGCACTTATTGGTTATCTTGTAATGAAGTTACCTAAACTTTTAGTTTATAACTTTGTATATAAGATTTAGATTAGGCTTAGCTAGATATAGTAATCATATATATATATATATATATATATATATATATATATATATATATTTATGTATGTTTTGGTGTGAACTATATTATTATAATTTTAGTGACAACTATTTGTTTAACCAGTTACAAAATAATCATTTAAGACTTTCAAACCCTAATTTGATCTATATTAAGCCCAAGGCCCATATCATTCAAAATGGAAAAAAAATTGAAAGCATTCCCTCTAAAACCTGGAACAAGTCAGGGATGCCCTCGTTCACCACTTCTATTCAACATAATCCTGGAAATTCTAGCCAGAGCTATTATGAAAGAAATTAAAGGGATACAAATAGGAAAAGAAGAACTCAAATTATCACTATTTGCCCACAACATGATTCTATATTTAGAAGATCTTCTAGAATATATTTCTCCTCTATTCTTAAGTATTTTCAGCTTCTTAAAAACTCTTATTCTCACATCCTATCACTCACTGCATCTCCTTATGACAATCATCTATATTTTTGCATAAATTCTCATTCCTTAAAGATAACAGCTTCTTTCTTACTGTTCCAACATCATGTAACTCTTTCTTTTTTTTTTTTTTTTTTTTTTTTTGGTGGGGGAAGTACTGAAAAGTATACTCAGGGGCACTCAACCACTGACTCATGTCCCCAGTCCTATTTTGTATTTTATTTAGAAAAAGGGTCTCACTGAGTTGCTTAGCACCTCACTTTTGCTAAGGCTGGCTTTGAACTTGCCATCCTCCTTTCTCAGCTTCCCAAGACTCTCATTATGGGCATGTGCCACTGAGCCCAGCCATCATCAAGGAACTCTTAAAAGTCTTCACAGACTTTCCTCCTGGTAACCAGATTTCTCTTTCCCTGATTTCCTGTCGTAGTTCATTTTCTGTTGCTAATAACACAATGTCACACAAACTGCATAAGTTATAAATAAAAGAGAATTATTCTGGTTCATAGATATGATCCAGAGTTGAGAGGTCACTTCTAGTGATGGCCCCAGGATGGTGCAGGGCATGACACGGCAAGAGATAAAGACTGTGTATCTGTGTGTGTGTGTGTGTGTGTGTGTGTGTGTGAATGTGTTTTGTGTATGTCTTTTGATCTCTTTTTTGTTTTTATAAAGTCACCAGTTTTAGTCATGGGAATTGCATCCTGATGATCTTCTCTAATTTAACCAACTCCCAAAGGTCCCTCCTCTAAACATGGGAGCCTAGTCGTTAGATTGTTTCCACCTCTTGACACCTCACAATGGGTATTAAATTCCAGCTCTGAGTTTCAGAGGAATCAAACCATATTCAAACCATAGTTCATTCAATGATTTTATACACCACCTATTTTAGACACTACCAAAGGTTATTCACTAGAATTTACCATCATTAAACTGTCATTTTTCATGAACCACAAACACTTCATTCTCCAACTACCGCTTCTATCTCCCAAATTCCCTCACATCTTACCCTTTGCAAATCTATTAACAACGTATTTCTTCTCAGACTAACACCTTTACTTATGTACTGCAATATTTAAAATATTTAAGAACCATAATGGCAGCAGCACAAACATGCCACCAGGGCAAATTGTAGAGTTTTCTACTGTTCCAGTTTGTACTCTTTATTTTCTGGATGATGGGCAGATCCAGGGAGTCCCAGAGGACTGGAAATATAGTCTAGGTGGATTTAGGAGCATTCAATGGACTCAGAACTGCAGTTATTTATAAGCTATTCTAAAAGTATGTGTTATGGCTTGAATGTTTGCTCTTTTGAAAATTTACATTGAAATTTAATTGCCAGTCTCAGATTGTTGAGAGATGGGATCTTTAAGAAGGCTCATAGAATAGGCTGATATCTTACACACACACACACACACACACACACACACACACACACACAAACATAAAATCTTTTTACATACAGAGACATATATGAATATATAGTTTTTTTGTGGTACTAGTGACTGAACCCAGGACCTGTGCCTGCTATGCAAGTGCTCCATACCCTCAGCCCTTTTGTTTTATTTTAAAATGGGGTACTGCTAAGTTGCCAAGGTTTTTCTCAAACTTGCCATCCTTTTACCTCAACTTCCTGAGTAGCTGGAATTACAAGTATGAGCTACAATGCTGGGCATTAAGTATATTAATGTATTAATGATCATTATGGCTGTGGTTATACTTATCTAGTGAATATCATTCCAGATCAAACCCAATCCACTTACTTTCTCAAAGATATTGCTTCATAAATTTTCTTCTCTTTACCACATCATTATTTATTTCTTCCTTCTACACACTCTATATATTTATACATGCTATAATTCTGCCACCTTAACAAAAATTCCCCTTATCCTCAAATTCCCCTGAGCTATTACCACATATTTTTGTTTCTGTTTCATCAATCTCCCTTGAAATATTTGGTTATTTTTATGATCTTCATTTCTTACTCTTTCACTTTTTTCTTGAAGCCTTCCTATACTTTTTGCCCCTGCCACTCTAAAGAGTCTCTAATTAACATTAGCAATGACTTCCATGTTGTCAAATCCAGACATCAATCAGCTCTCTTCCTTTTATTGGCTAGTGGTAGTCACCATTTAACCTAGATGAGCCTACTTCCATTCTAGAAACATTGTTTTGATTCCTGCTTATCAATTTTATTTTATTTTGTTTCATTTATTGTTTGTTTATTTAATCCCAAGACAGTTCTACATCACTGGCAGTATTGTTGAGAAGTTACTAAACCAATGAATTTTCAACTCCTGGCTTATTTTGAAGAGTGATTTTTGCCAATTATTGGAAAAAGTTATAAGCTAGATTACCTTGTATCCTTAGCAGGTTACAAATAAAGTAAGACTAAAATCAAATTACTATATACACATTCACACACACACATGTGTATTATAATGAATATGAATGTATGTGAATATATGTGCACACACACACTATATATATATGTATATATATATATATATATATATATTATTTATAGACTCTTTTTTTGTATCAGAAATAGAACTGAGGAACACTTAACCACTGAGCCACATCCCCAACCATTTTTATATTTTATTTTGAAACAGGATCTCACTAAGTTGCTAAGGCTCTTTTTGAATTCATGGTACTCCTGTCTCAGCCTCTTGAGCTGTCCTGTGCCACCTCACCCAGCTATTTATAGACTTTCAATATGACATTATGTGTTGACCAAGTTTGCATTGCGGTAATCAAAATACCCAATGACAACAACTTAAAAGAAGAAAAGTTTATTTTGGGCTCAAGGGTTTAGATGTTTAGTCCATGACCCAACTGCCTCCATTCCTCTGTGCCTTTGGGGCCTGTGAAGGGGCAGAACATCATGGCAGAGGGGGCAGTGGATGAAAGCTGCTCAGCTCATGGCCTCTGGGAAGCAGAACAAGAGAAAGAGAGAGGTAGCCAAGGACAAGCTAATCTCTAAGGGCATACCTCCAGAGAACTACTTACTTCCTCCAGCTATGCCCAATTCGCCTGCAATTACCACCCAGTAGTTTATTCAAATTTTTAATCCACCAAATGTATTAATCCACTGATGAGTTTATAGTTTCATCATCACCTTAGAAGGCCTTTCTGAACCTTTCTGTTTTCAGAACTTGTGTTTTCAAAACACAAGTTATTGGAGGACATTTCTCGATCAAAACCATAATATTACATATGCATAATATTGCGTATAATGTATATATATATTATATATGTATATAATGTGTTTATTTATATATGTATACACACATATATATACTCACACATATATAAACACACATTTATTACCAACAAAGTACAAATAAGTCATAAAACCTGTTAAGGTCTGTAGACAAGTCAAAATAACATGTGGTATTTTGCCAGAGAAATGTTAGAGTTCGTAAACAAGTCTGGATGGTGCCTGGCAAAATGCCAGAGGGAGTGGTTTGAGAAGTAACAAAAGCAAGCCATTAAGTGTGGAGATTCCTTATTGGTTGACTGATGTATCTAGTTTATGCTAATTAAGATAAGCTGTGCAAAATGTGTAAATAGCTCTGTTGTCCTACAATAAACGGCTTCCATTCCTGCTGTATCAATCTACAGAAGTTATTCGTCACCCCCCGGTTATTATGCTGCAGCCAGACTGCGGCAAAAACCTTCTCTGAAAACTTGATAAAAATCTCAATCCCTTATTCTTTTATGGCCTCTTGACTACACAGTCCATAAAAGATTTGTTCAAAGACATTATTTTGGAATCATGCCTTGGGCACCATTGCAAAAATTTGAAAAGCTCTCTGTTCAAACAAGAATGTGGAAATATCCTCATATCTGCACACATTTCAAATACTCACAATTTTTTTCTCCCAAGTGCAAAACCTATTACTAACTGAAAACCTATTACTAACATTCATTTAGTGATGCTGTAAAATTTTTCTTGTTAATCTGAGATTTTTAAAAGTAGCTTAAGCTCTTATAACAGATTCTTTTGGAGTCTAACCTTCTTAAGGAATTCCGTCTTTCAACACCTGGAGTTTGCATTCCTAGTTAGGCAAATGACCACCCCTAGAATGGATGCCTAAACACACACACACACACACACACACTTTCACACACCTCATCCGCCACACATTTTTATGTCACATTTTTTTTGCGTGTGTGTGTGTGCTGCTGGGGATTGAACCCAGGGCCTTGTGCATGTGAGGCCTTGTGCATTACTCTACCAACTGAGCTATATCCTCAGCCTATATGTCACATTCTTTAGACATTTCTCTCACATTTCCTAGAATTTTAAATTTTAGAATGTTTGAGACAGTATTCTAGTTCTCTCAGTTCTACTTCCAAACAGTTCTTACTCTGGAGAATTCATTCAATCTGTTTATTATTTGTCAGCTATTAGGAATGAAACTGTCAGTGTAGAATCATTTTGACTAAACAAAACAAAAAACACCAGCAATTCATAATAATTAAACCTAATCCAAACATTGTTTTTCAACCTGAACTCTTTCCAAGTTTCATGTTATATACTTGAATGATGACTTGTTCATGTTCGTTTTAACTGGTATTTATGCACCAGTGACCAAAACTGATCTCTTGATTTCTTCAATATCTCCTTCTCCTCTGTGCACTTCATCTCTATAGAGAATACCTACACTCTAAATAAACCCTAAATAAACATATCTCTTTCACACCCCACATCTGTCTGTCAGTATGTTCAGTCAACTTAAGTCTCAAAATATAACTAAAATTAACTGAATTTCTTCCCTGTTACCATCATGATGCAAAACCCCATCATTTCTCACCTGGATTTTTGTTATAATCTCCTTTCTAGATCTCTTGTTCCTGCCCTAGTCCTCCTTGAGTTTGTTATCTACCCAACAGAGTAACTTAAAAGATGGCAGAATATGTCATTTATTTGTATATCAACCTCTAGAGGTACTTACCTTTCTCAGAATACAATTCAAAGTCTCTATCATAATCTGCTATGGTCCTTCCCTCTTTCTGACCTCTTATCTTTGCTTCCTTTCATTCCCTTTTCCACTAACCTTCTGTTGCATTTACACTTTATATTCTTTGAATAAGTTATGCATATTCTTGCCTCAGGGTCTTTTCATTTAATAGAACCTTCCTCCTGGTAAGCCTGCTCCTTGTCACATGTCAATAACTGCATGATGTACTCCCCAGATTTCATTCCGGAATTTTCTCAAATCACCTTCTCTGAGAGACCTTCCCTATCCTTATACAAAATAGCAACTCAATTTCTCCCTCTTTCCTTCCCTCCCTCTCTCTCTTTCTTTAAATTATTTTTTAAATATTTATTTTTTAAATTATTTATTTTGAGACACAGTCTTGCTAAATTTCTTAAGGCCTCACTAAGTTGCTGAGGATGGCCTCAAACTTACAATTCTCCTGCCTTAGTTTACCATGTCACTGGGATTATAGGTGTGCCATAACATGTCCAGGGTCTAATCTCTTTCACTCTGCATATTGCCCATTCTTTTTTCTATACAAGTTAGCCATTCTTGCAGATATTATATGTTTAAATGTTTATTTATCTGTCCAGTCTATATGAGGAACGGATCTTTCCCTATGTGGATTACTTCTGTATCTTTAGTATATACAATACTGTTGGCATGTAATACCTGTAATTAAAATATATATCATATAGTGACTGGAGGTATAGCTCAGTGTTGTAGTGCTTCGTAACATGCCTCACAGGTCTTTGGCTTGATCTACAGCACCAAAAAAAGAAAAAAATATATATATATACACATATATATCAATGTATATATATGTATGCATATGTGTGTGTGTATATGCACATATATCCAACAAATTATTGGATAAAACATTTGATAAAGAATTATTAAAGGAAACCAGACATAGAAGCACACACCTATAATCCCAGCTACTTGGAAGCTGAGGCAGAAGGATTAAAGTTCAAAACCAGTCTGGGCAATTGGCCGTATCTCAACACCAAAAAATAATTTTTTAAAATTATTAAACTAATCACAGTAATGCTGATAAAATAATTTTTAAAGTAAATTTTTAAGAAAAATGAATTTTGAAGAAATAAATTAAAAAAAAAAATAACTATCTGGGCATGGTGGCACACACCTGTAATCCCAGCAGCTCCGGATACTGGGGCAGGATGATCTCAAATTCAAAGCCAGCCTCAGGGACTTAGCAAGGCCCTATGCAACTCAATGAGACCCTTTCTCTAAATACAATAAAAAATAGGCCTGGGGATGTGGTTCAGTGGTCGAGTGCCCCTGAGTTCAATCCCTGGTACCAAAAAAAAGTACCTAGACCTTAATAGATAGCAGGCATAATTTTTAAAATTTAGAGAAACAAGTTAAACAACAAGCTTTGCCATGAGGACACTTTAGCTTTTACAAAAGATATAGAATAAACTCAATAATACAAGGAAAAACAAGCTCAGTTTCTCCTTCTATACTCTCATAATACAAGGCACTTCTGTGACCCTGAATACATGTGCCCCTCCATGGCCCCCAAGCAATTCTGAAGCAGATTCTCCATTGGACAAGCTGAGTGTCTTCTAATTTAAATTAATTCTGAAATTATCTCCTTGGAAATAGTGTCAGATACTATAGTTTGAGGTATTAGCCCCACAAGATTCCCACCCCACTAACCCAATTTAGATACCAGTTACATTCATAGGTTATGGCCTTGTTTCTAAACAACTGGCTATAAATTGAGGTTCCCATAATCTTCTCCTTGGGTTCAATTAATTTACTGAAGTGGCTTACAGAATTCATGGAAACAACAATTTACTATAAAATATATTAAAAATGATACAGGCAAACAGATGGAAGAGATACACTAAGTGAGATATGGAAGAAGGGCATAGAGCTTCTGTACCTTCTATAGGCATACTATCATCCAGGAACCTCAACTTGTTCAGCTAATTGGAAGCCCTCTGAAACACAGGGTTTTTTTTGTTGTTGTTGTTTTGTTTTTACTTTTTTTTAAAAAAATGGAAACTTCATTACCTAGGCATGATTAATTGCATCACCCATTGGCCATTGGTGATAAACCTCCAGAATATCTCCCCTCTATGGAAGTAGAATATGAGACCAAAAAGTCCCAAAGTTCTTATCTTGCCTTTATCTTTCTACAACCAGCCCTCATTCAAAGGAGAAGCCAACTGATTAACATGCAAATAGACACATCATTTTGGAGATTCCAAGGATTTTATGAGTTTTGTGCCAGGAAACAGGGATGAAAACCAAATATGAACTTCATACTATCACAAGTACAATATCTGAAGTCTAGTTTTTGTTTAAATGACATTTATTTATTACAAATAAATACATTTCTGCTTTGGAAAAGGAGAAGAGAAAAAAGACTTATTGACTCCTACTGTCATTTGAAAGATTTTCCATGACTGCCCCAGTAGTGTAGGTAAGAAACAATATAAAGTGAGTCAATATCAAGAGAGGTAAAGGGAATCTTAGCAAAGAGAATTCACAGGAACTCTGGTAGGAGGTCAACAGTTATTGTTACCAGATTCCTTGGTCAGAGGTCTGACAAATGGGGTACTAAAAGAGTATGGCCACTCACCTCAATAACAAAATGGAAAAGTAATTGTGAAAATCAGGAAAGGAAATTTAAACAGTATAGTTATACCATAAAGACAAAGGGGACCAGGATTTCCATCCTTGTCTTTAGGGGTACTGGCATAAACTCCCAGAATAGTCAAGGGAGACCAGAAATATGCATAGTTAAGCAGTCTTGATGGGTCTGGCTGACAATTATCTCAGAATTGGTCAGAATTTGGGGAGATAAGAAAGTATCTGTTGCCTGGAAGATTGTTTCACCTTATCACAGATGTTTATTGATTAGACTTGGAATTCATAATGATTCAGAGCAGAGTGTGAGCTATGATAAAAGGTTCCTGATCTCTGGGCTACAAACATCTGACAGGCCAGGTATGGTCAAAAGTCCCACAAATTCTTATGTACATCAAGAATTATCTATAGACTACATAAATAATAGAGCTGTCATAAAGCATATTTCAAATGTTTAAATGAACACAAGTACAGTTTAATAAATATAAATTTAGTTACAAGTATTAGTAAAATCATAAGATTTATGACTATGTATTTTTCACCAAGGGTCCTTTGAAAATAAAACAAATATTTATGAAAGGAGATGTTAATTAGACCTTTTAAGTTAAAAAATATTGAAACCATTATAAGAGGATGAAACACACAGCATTTTTTGCAGGAAGCCTATTTTACGGGCTCTATAGCAAAGGCTGTAATAAAATGAGAGTTTCAAGTAAAATTAACAGCTAATTGGAACAAACTTCAACATTTTTTTCCAAAAGAATATTCTAATCCATATTTCTTACACCACAGTATCCAAAATTCAGACAACTATTGCTAGACATGCAACTGGGAAAATATAATGTGGTTCTCATGATCATGCTATATCATTAACATAGACAAGATATGGTTGTGTCTTTTTCTTTTGTTGTGTACCGGGGATTGAACTCAGTGGCACTTGGCCACTGAGCCACATCCCCACCCTGCTTTGTATTTTATTTAGAGAATAGGGTCTCACTGAGTTACTTAGCACTTGGCTTTTGCTGAGGCTGATATTGAACTCAGGATCTTCCTATCTCAGCCTCCCGAGCCTCTGGGATTACAGGCGTGTGCCATTGTGTCCGGCATATTTGTGTCTTTTCACAGGCTACAATATTTTCATCAGTGGCAGTTCACTGAATACGTGTGTGGCACCTTGTAGTGGTAGTGGGCAATCACAAGATCAGATTCTTTTATTCCAATCTTAATATTCCAATGCCTGTAACGCTCAAGTCACACATCACACATTACATATACATATAAATATAAATAAATATATATGTATATAAATATAAATAAATATGTATATGTATATATATATTAATCAATGAAATTAAATTTTCATGAGGTTGAAGTGTGAAAGACTTTCAAAACTTAGGATAAAACATGATCCAATTTATTTATGTGTACAATATTATACTGAATATAAAACCTAACAGAGATATTTTATAAAAATAAACACATGAAAATAGATGCAAAAAAACTCCAACAAAATATTAGCAAATTAAATCTAGCAATAAACAAAAGGAATAATAGATAAATACCAAGTAAGGATTACTCCCAGTAATGCAAAATTGATTTAACATTAAAAAATCAAGTCAGTGTAGTTCAACATAATGATTAACTCAGTAGATTTGATAAAAATGCAACATGAATTTACAATTTCTAAAACATCTATCAGTTGAGAATAGAAGAAAACTTCCACAATATCATAAAAAGCATTTATGAAAACCATATGGTTGTTATCATACTAGATGGGGAAATATTTCATGGCTTCCTTCTAAGATTGGGTACAAAGGAAGTATATATGTAAATATACATATATATGATATAATATAAAATATATATACATATATATGAGATATAATTATTTAAATACAAAATCCTAAGAAATCCAAAAAGTTACCACTAGAAATAATGAAGTAAGAGAAAGCACAGAGTACAAAAATTAGTTGTACTTCCAGTTAGCAGCAACAAATAATTAGAAAATAATTTGGGAGTGGGTACCTGGCATTGAACCCCAGAATGCTTTACCACTCAGCCACATCCCCAACCCCTTGTTAATTTTTTTTTTTATTTTGAGACAATCTCACTAAGTTGATTAGGGTCTGGCTAAATTACTGAGGCTGGCCTCAAACTTGGAATTCTCCTGCCTCAACTTCCTATGTTGCTAGGATTATAGGCATGTACCACCACACCTGATAGAAAATAAGTTTTAAGGCCAGAGGTTCAACTCAGGGGTAGAGAACTTTCCCAGCATGTATGAGGTTTTGTCACAAGCAGTGCCAAAAAATAATAACTAAAAGTTTATTTACTGTACTACTATAGTGCATACTATTTTTAGAATTAAGTTTAATAAATGTATATAAGACTTCAAATCTGAATATTACAAAATATTGTTCATAGAAATTAAAAAACATCTACAATGGAGAAACATTCTGTGTTCATGGTTTAGAAGAACGATATGTTTAAGAGATTGATTCTCTCAAAAATTGATCTGTACATGAAGTATAATTTGATTTCATATCCCAATAGCTTTTGGGTAGAAATTGACAAGTTGATTTGAGAATTGTGTGTTTGTGTGGTACTGGGGATTGAACCCAGCGTATTTTACCACTGAGCTACATCCCGTCTTTTTTTTTTTTTTTGAGAAAAATTCTTCCTAAGTTGCTGAGGCTGTCTTGGAACTTGCCATATTCCTGTATCAGCCTTCTGAATTCTGGGGATTATTGTGCATGGCAATGATTTGATATCTAATATAAAATGAAATTACTAGAATGGTCAAAACCATTTTAGAAATGGTGAACTTAATTATTGGTTTTCATATCTTAACTATAAAATTAGCAATGAAGACTGCAATATTGCCATAAGGAAATAAACTAGAGAATCTGGAAGTTCTGTATATATGTTTAATTGATTTTTGCTTAAAGATGCCAAGGCAATTTAATGAGAAAAGGACTGTCTTTTCAACAGCTGAAAGAACTACCACTTTAGAAAACTATTTATCACTAATATTAAATATGCTTATTCTGTGGTCCTCACCTTCCTGTAAAAATGTGGCCAGCAAAGAAAATTGTGTTTGTTTTCTCTTCTTTCTGCCTCATTTTCCTTTCCTTTTTACTCCTACTTCATTTAGGCTTTCCATTCAAGTTTTAGCATGCAGCAAGTTTTTCCAGTTTCTCTTTTCTAATGGTTCCAAGCAGAAGATAACTGATATGAGTGACTCACAAGAGCTAGTCCTCAGAAAGTGTTTTGATTTGGGATCACACATGTTTTTGAAGCCATAAGGACTCATTCCATCTCTAGTGCTATGAGGAATGTCAACATAAATAAATAAATAAATAAACAAACAAACAAAGGAAGAAGAAGGACAGTAATAATCATAAAGCTTTCACTTTTGGCTAAGTAAAATGAAGTGCAGGTTAAAAAAAAAACTTTTGGAGGTGAAGTATTTGTTACATCGGATTGATGTAGATACATTTGCAATTATCAAGTTGTAGGAGCTGCCAAAAAAGAAGTAAATTCAGATTTGATGGGTTTTCCATAGCAAAGGAATCATAGTCAAACAAATATATAATCAGGGTCCACACATTTAGCAGTTGGTGGGACTCACATTGATTTGATTTTCTGACTTTGTAATACGAGCCAATTCATGGTGATATCTGAAAGCATCTGAAACTGCATCCCCCAAAATAATAAATAATATAATATTCCAAAACAATTGAAAAAATTCAAATCATCATGAAAGGCTTAAAATGTGTAGAAATGCTATTCTCTAGAGGTTTCCTAATCAATTCATCTGTTTGATGTTTGTACAAAACAATTGGATCAGGGTAGATGGGGAGAAATCTAAAACTTTAACCAGTTTTAACTCTAATCATTGCTTCTGTGTCTGATTTTAAGAACTGTAAAGTCTGAGATTTTATTCCTTTTGCAAATAAATGTTAGCCTGCCAATTTCAAAGATCTTGGCAGGAAATGTGAGATTCTTGGTTTAGACAAAAATAACAGTAGCTAGAATATCAACATTGCACCAGATCCCCAAGCTAAGGTCACAAATGCTTATAGGAAGAGGGTCAGGTAATTTCTGCATACTAAATGGGATGTGTTACAAGAGAGGATACTCAAGCTTAGGTACACTGAATCTTTTATAATAGTTGGTAAGCTTGATTGGCCTTTGCCTCAATGGAAGATATTATCTTTTTAATCTGTACTAGAAAGAAAATTACTCTTTATTCTGAAGGGAGAGATGCTACCTCTATTTTCCAAGGCTGTTTACTATACAAACATGCTGAAAAACTGTCTTGATGGAACAAAGGAAGTTAGAGACTGCTTATAAGACATGAAGAAATTTGGGGCATCCATTGAAGAATGACTCCAAATAGCAGATCTATTATTTTTGCTTATGCACATTAACCTAGTCACTGTCATTGGTCTGCTTGTCATCAAATTAATGATCTCTTTAGTGTGGCAGATCAAATACTATTTGCCTTTACATGGCTATGTTACTTTTCCTAATCTCTTATAAAACAGTCTTCAGTTATCTGGACTATGCTGATCACTTTCATATTCTGCAGAATGTCATGCTTGTCTCTTCTATAGATAGAATTGTGATTTGTGTCTTTATCAATTTTGTGTTGCTTTAACAGAATATCCAGAACTTGGTAATGTGAAAAGGAAAGAAGTTTATTTGACTTAAATTCTGTTGTAAACACATGAGGTCTCTGTCTAAAGAGAAGCTCCTTTGCTGGCAATATGGTGGAGAAGGACAAAGGAAAATGGCCTCATGCAGAAAGTGCATATATATAAGGAAGGACGCAAGATACTACATAGAGCCAGGCTTTTAACAACTCACTCTTATAGGAATAAAACCAGTCCTGTGAGATCTGACTCACTTCTGAGATGAGATATCATTAATCCATTCATGAAGGTAGATCCCCTACTACCTAATTATCCTCTACTAGGTCCCATATCTTAAAGCTTCTATTGCCACAATGGAGACCAAGCTTTCCAGCACATTAACCTTTGGGAAATAAATTGTATTCAAATCATAGTACCTTGTAATCAAGGGGTGACAAGTACCTTCAGTGTTCTAGTAAGACATAAATATGTCCCATTATATTTCCAGAGTAATGATCTGGGGCATATTGAGTTATTTCTTATAAATCAATGGCTCTTGATTAGGGATTATCTTATCTCAAAGAGACATTTGGCAACTTCTAGAGATGTTTTCAGGTGTTTAAAACAGCCAGAAGGGTGATGGCATCAAGTGGTAGAGGCTAGAGAAGCAATTAAACATCCTACAATGCATGAGGTAGTCCCTCCAAGAATTATCCAACCCAAATTCTTAGAAAAGATTTTAAAAACTTGCTTTTAAGCAGTATATATGATGTTATCTCTTGGAAGTTCTACACAATGTAAAGTACAGTACACTTGGGCCTGTTTGCATTTTGTAGGTCATGTTCACAGCAATTGATAATACTGCTTTGATCCTTCAATTGAGTGACTTAAAGGCTGCATGATTTGAATGTGGCCTTGCACAAAAGAGGGTTTTATGTAGATTTATGTTGCAGTGAAGGCTACTCTGCCATTTGGGACATTCATATGGCTCCAATTTACCCTTGTTCCTGGCCCTGGTACTTGTCTTCTTTCCAGGGCACAGAGGTTTTAGCCATAGTTCTTACCATGCCCATGGTTATAAAGGCCTCACCATTTCTGCTTGTCCCACCAACACAGATGAAGGACCCCCTATGTAAGATACTGACTAACATAAGGAGATCACTTCGAAATGGCTTTTAAATAAAATGAGTTGAAAAGATTCCAACTTCCCTCCCGGACACTTTAAAGGTAAGCAGGGTGATAACACAGCCTGAAAATGAAGGGGAGTAAAGTGCCATGGGGCAGACCAGTGAGAAACAAGAGATGAGAAGAATGCAGTGGAGAATCTTATGCTTCCTACCACAGGTTGAGCTGAGGTACAGTCTAGATTAGCACTGCAGGACTCAGCATTTGATTGTTTTCCTATGAATGTGTAATATTCCAGCACAAGAGCATATCACATTGCAATTGCTTTCCCTTATTCATACCTCACTCTTTTTCTTCCTGTGCTCTTTTGTCCTCCTCAATGGAGCATTGGTATGTAGTTTTGCCTCAGGTACCAGAAAATGAGAGAACAATGAAATATAGTTTGTGAGGAGATTGTATGGATGAATTGAAGTTACATTATGGAGAATCTTCAATGTCAAACTAAAGATTAAAACTATGCTTAGGTTCCAAGACTGTAGGATTCTATATTCACACAGAGTGGCAGGAATTGAACTCTACATCAATAAAGTGACTCAGTGCCTGTCCAGGCATTCATTAGCTAATTAAACTGGGGAACAAATATTGCTGATTCTTTCTCTTCACATAATCCCTATGAATCTTTCACTTAATTGCAGGGGCTGCACTCTCTCCTACCCATAACTCTTCTGTTAGGAGTTGGGGAGAAAAGGTCTGCCAGAGATAAACCAAGGCTTCTGTGGGAAATTGGTTAGCAAGAAAATCTGTAGTAACCACAGCAAGAAAATTTCACTTACTTACCTTTCCTTTCCTTAACAGAGGGTCTGTTTGATACTCAGGAAATTTAAGAACCTCCAAAAAGACCTTCTGTTCTATGACCATTATCAATGTCTCTATACCTGAGGCAGTTTTTGAAACCACCATGGAGTCTGGTGAGTATTGTGTTTCTGACTTACATGTTTTTGAGGAGAAATAAAGACATAACTTATAAAATAGATGATCAGTCAATCAATGTGAAAATTGCAAAATGTGTTTGGATTCAACCATCACTATATCTAATAGAAATGATCAAATCTGCAAGCTGGTTAAATATATCTTTCAATTTCACTTGTGATTTTTATGGTTTTAAGAAATGTAGTCTTTATGACTTAGGATGAGGGAAAAGAGAAATAATATAAAAATAGCTAGTTTTGGATGAATTTCTGTACAATAGAGTTTTGGGGTTAAAAAAAGAGATGCAAGTATTGTTTGAAGGGAGAATCATATTTTGAATTGTTTGTACAAAGAAAATGCAAATCTCTGCAAGTACAGGCATGGTTCAGGCTGCCTTTTCATAAAAGAAGTTTACATCTATAAAAGAAATCTACCTTAGTAAAATAAATATCTAGAGGATGTAAATAGGCTTTAAAAAATATTACATGTCCCTTTCTGCCTAAGATCTTTTCACAGAAAGAAGAGATTGGGGTTTGATACCTGACTGAGAGATTACCAAGAGATTGCAGCAAGTGGCTGTTTCCTGGAAGACTTTGCAAAACAAGGCAAGCTCTGCTGGCTGCACTCACTCATCTCAACCCTCCATCGTCTGCAACACCTCCTTTACTCCTAGAAGTCCAAGGCCCTATCCTTTTGTTTGGCTCTATGTAAGCTTCCACTGTCTAAGCATCCTTTGAGTCTCATGTTGTTCGTGTGTAGTTTCTGTATTTAGTACATCAATAAATTTGTCTGGTTTCTTCACTATTAATCCACATATTGTGTTCATTTATATATTAAAACTATTGAACCTTTAACGAAAAAGAACAAATTTAAAGCTTTGCTGAAACATTCACGTGGTATAGAGGTGTCTAATTGCTTCCTGCAGAAGCACACCCTCAGACAGTTTATTCAGGACGAAGTACCAGGAAAGAATGGGGAGAGTAGAAGAACCATTATCAAACTATTTACCACTGTAAATAAACTAGTAGAGAACCATTATCAAACTATTTACCACTGTGGGCAACTGGAGACAGCTCAAGGTAACAGTGAGCAACATACTTCAGAGTTGTCCCAATCAAGGTAGAGGCAGCCAGCATATTTATTTTCCAAGTCCTTGTCTTTTATTGGATGAAGTCTACTCTCCTAAATTTGCTTTTAAAGTCATTAGCAAAGTTTGTCTTCTATAATACATCTTTCCCAGGTGAAGGACTGGTACAAAACTGGAGAACTAAACAAATGTGTCTCCTCACCTGATTCTATGTGTGGCCAAACAGAAAACTACAACCCCAAATAGCAGGAGCAAGGCTCAAAATCATAGGTACTCCATGGACATTTGTTCATTATGCTGTCAACCTGAAACATGAGAAAATACACTGGTAAAGGAAGCACAAGATAAGGAAATTGGTACTCCAAAAAATGCCATAACATCCATGAGTAGTGCGCCACACAGAATGAAGGCATTCTGAATTCCAGTGATGGGCTCTGTTAGGTGCCTGGTCAGCCATGAATGACTGCACAGGGAAAGGACAATGAAGGACAACTGAAAACCACAGGGAGTCTTTTCTGACAAGCAAACATCTTGAAGATGTGGCTTGGTGTGTTAAAATATTTCCCAACCATAATTACATTCCCTTAAGGAAAATGTCAAAATCATGTCACGCCTACCAGGTAGCCTGGACCCTGCCTTATCATGGCAATTATGTCATGACTCCCAAACACTTGGTCAACCAAAGCATCAAGTCCCTCACACAGAAAGCTTGCTGAAGGCTATACAAAGGTTAATAAACTGCTTAATGGGACAGGAAATTGAGGAAAAATGAGGGAGACTCAATTTCATTAAAATCTTCAACTCTGTGAGCAACATACCATCCTCTCTTGGAGGTAGTCCATGCAATTTCTATTCTCACTCAAAAGTCAAAATTTGTATCTAGGTGGGACTCTCTGGAAACTTCCCTGGAACCCCCAATAAAACTGGAGGGCAGGGGAGGCATACCGTCCTTCCCTTCTCTGAGAAGATCTACTCTCTCCCTTGATAGTGTCCCATTTTCCCTTTTCCTATCCCTTTAATAAACTCATACCTGCTTTTCTGAGTGACATAGATGAAATCTTTCTGACATGATTGCAAGAACAAGTGAATAGGAGACTTTGGCAGCTGCCTCAGCTTTGTGGCAGGCTTTTGCCCTGTAACACCCTCCTTCTAACATGGAACACAACTTTTTTAATAACTTTACAACACTGCACAATACTTAGCTCACTGATCAGTAAGTGGTTGGAGATAAAAAGTTACTTAAGAATTGACTATGAATTAAAACTTTTTTTTTTGTACTTGTAGATGTACCCAATACCTTTATGTATTTATCTTTATGTGGTGCTGAGGATCAAACCCAGGGCCTCACACATACTAGGCAAGCGCACTACCACTGGCCCATAACCCCAGCCTCTGAATATGAAATTTTTTGGAAAGGTAATATTTTCCTCAACACTACTCCCCAAATTCCTTATCTTAAATTCTTCCTTGCCAAAGCTCTCTCTTCATCTGTCTGATGGAGATGTCTCATTGCAAAGCCATGAGTGGAGCTAAACCTCAGAAGCCAACAAAATTGATTCTTCCACCTTCCAGGGATCTTTTCCTCTCAACCCCTACCTCTTAGCAAAGCTTTCAGTAGTGCCAATAAATCTGAGTCTATCCTATTATAGTAGTTAATGGACTAACAAACAGCTGAGCTTAAAAGTCATACCCAGTCAGGAGTAACAAATTATACAACTCAGCGTAAAAGCTCTATAAATATGGACTCCATCTAATGGTTTCTGTCAGAGAAAGAAATCTCATTGTGATAAAGGCAATTTCTACCTCCAGCACTGCTCTTCTAACTGGGGTTCTTCAGATGTATTAGTATTACCAGAATTTAATTAATAATACTCATCTGAATTGTTCAATAAATAACTTCACCTATTGCTCAATGTAGTGATGACATTGCAGATTTTTCATAGTGAAACCTTGAAAAACATTGTGGTGAGAAGCAAAATGAAATCTGTGGAAAAACATGGACGTGCGCCTGAGGAACTTCCGGATCTGGTGACCTAAACAGGGATGTGCACCTGTCAAACTTCCAGATCCTGGGGCTTAAACATGGACGTGTGCCTGAGGAACTTCCGGATCTGGGGGCCTAAACATGGAAGCCTGAGGAACTTCCAAATCCTAGAGTCTCAACATGGACATGCACCAAAGGAACTTCCGGATCCTAGAGCCTAAACATGGATGTGCAACTGAGGAACTTCCGGATCTGGGGGCCCAAACATGGAGGACTGAGGCATTTCTGGATCCAGCACCTAAACATGGATGCCTGAGGAACTTCCACACCCCCGGGCTTAAACATGGACATGCACCTGAGGAACTTCCAAATCTGGGGGCTTAAACATGGACGTGCACCTGAGGAACTTCTGAATCCGTGGGCCTAACTATGGACGCCTGAGGAACTTCCGGATCTGGGGGCCTAAACATGAACGTGCATCTGAGGCACTTCCCATGCTAAGGCCTAAATATAGACGTGCGCCCAAGGAGCTTCCAGATTCTAAAGCCTAAACATGGACGTTCCCTGGAACTTCTGGTTCCTTGTGCCTATAAAGGGCAGGGGGTGACTCTCAGAAGGGAAGTGGCCCATGAAGGGGAGCCGAGTATGGGGCCTGATGGGAGACAGACTGAGCTGTCGTACCCTGAACTTGAATGTGACTGTGGCCTCACTTCACGGCCTTCTGTTATGCTCGAATTCGGGACCCCCAAAAGACCACCAGAGACCAAGATCAATGTAAACAGCAAAGAGGTGTTTATTGTGAGCTAGCTAGGTCCTCCACACGCACACAGCAACTGGTGATGCTGAGAGGCCAAGAGCCCAGGGTTTGCAGCAGTTTTATACATTCTTTGGAGAAGGCAGGGACCCCCACATACATCACAGCATCTCTTAGCAAATCATCACACACCACAGGAAAACCATATAACAACTCTAAAACATGATTATCACATTCATTGGTGGGAACATGTTGGGTAGGGGTGATTGGTTACTACAAGAGGGGGATTCATTGGAACTGATTGGTTTAGGCCAAGAGTTCCTGCTGAACTACATGGTTTCCCAACAGGTTATCAACCACCATAAACTACTGGGAGGGTCATCTGGCATCCCAGGTATTTCCCTGTCTCATGCTGATTGGTGGCTGCTAGGAGGTTGCTATGGGTCCCCACCTAGCCTGACTGAGTCAGGGACACCTGGCACAGCAGATCTCTCCTGTTATTTGTAGATAAACAACTTAGCCGGGTGGGAATGTGCCTAGGAGTGCTCTGTGGGTCTTTCCAAGGACAAAGGTGATGTCTTCCTTGGACAGGCTTTGCTCTGAGGTAGAGGCTAGTTTTTCACTTCCAGGCGGTGTGTCACTTCCTCCCCTTCCAGGCAGTGCTGGGGAGGAAGTGAGACCAGGAGCAGGGGTCAGGCCCTGAGGAGGGACACCATCTTTCTCCTCGCTTAGCCAGGGGCCCGGCCTGGCTAGGGACGGGGACATCTTGTGACACTGGCTGCCTCCTGCATCCCTGCCCCAGGACCTCAGGGTCCACAGGCGGGGACAATTGTTGATTCTCCCCTGGCCGCTGACCCTCAGCCCCGGGATCTGCCCAAGGAGAGCTCTGTCTCTCAGAGGGTCAGGGGGTCCCTGTGACCTGTTGCTCCTTACCCACCGTCATCCTGGGCAAGCACAGGTCAGGACACCAGACGCTACTGAGAGTGACATCTTCTGGATGGGTGGCTGGGGACTTTGCCTCTGTCCCCAGGCCTTGGACACCAGATGATCCCCCCACAAGAGACAGAAAATAACCCCACACTGCCAAAGACTTATTTTTAAGCTTTGAATTCTGAAATTTTCCTGCCGCCACCTTCTTTGTGAAGCCAGTTTTTCAACAGAGACAATATTCTTTGCGGGGGGGGGGGGGGGGGCACCTTGGAATCAATCAAACCAAGCTGACATATCTGTTCCTCCAAGAGAAATCTGGATTGGAAGGAGAACAGCCATTCTCAACTGGCGAAATAATGAAATTCCCTTGTCTTTATTTTGTGTAAGCAAAATAAATAATCTGATGTTAATCATCAAATTATTTTTGATGAGTGCTTGGCTCATAGGAAAACTGATTCTGTTTTGTGCAATGAAGTGTTACCTGATTTTAAAATTTAAAATGAAGCCAATTAGGATTGTTAAATTATACTGTCATAATTCTGTTCTTTGGCAGCAGAAATAAATAAACCTTTAAAAAAAAGAGATTTGTGGAGGTCAAGGTAGCATTGTGAATCCATCAGGATTGAGAAAAATTGCATTCTGTGGAGCCAAATTTGCTTGAACAGCTGTATTGTTTTTCACTTCATTCTTTAGGCCACCAGTCAGACCAAGACAAAAAGAAAATTTCTTCTTTTCCTTTGATAAGGCTTATATGAACTCTTGAATCTATTTGTCCATCTAGAAAGATAACTAGAACCCACCTAGAGAAGAGGAAATGACTGTTAGTCAAAAGAGACCAAGGTGACTTATCATGGTTAGGGCAGGAAGTCACTCCTATAAATGAAAGAAAAGAAAGTAACAGAATGAAATGTACACCAAAATAGATTTGCAGAGAAAAATGAATAATCATACAAAGTTAAACAAAGCAGTGACTTTTTAAGTAATTCAATTCACGAACTTTTCACAATGTTACTGTGAATCTAATATTGTGGTAGGTACTTTGGTGAGTGTTAAAATTTATTATAAGGAACTTGAATTATTTTTTTCCTAAAAAAATAAATATACATGCTATAACCAGACAATAGTAGGCGATAAAGTGTTTATTAGAATATTGCCAAGGAATATTTGAAGGGAAAAGATCTTATATATATTTAACCTCAACATCTTAACAAGGGAGAGACCAAATCCCAAGGCTTTTAAGTGCCAATGTTATATGATAGAGGTAGAAAGTGTTTTCTTCTAAAGAAAAGAGCAAAAATCACTTAATGGGCTGGATGAAAAGAATTATCACAATGAATAAGGTTTTCTTAACATTGATTTGCTTAGTAAATATAGATTATTTAAATCATAATAATCAATGTATATTATTTATATGAAACATTTGCCAATCTCATAATAATGTGCCAGTTGCCATGTTAAATATTTTATATCTATTTCTTCTTTTAACCCTCATCATAGGCTAGAAGGAATGTGCTGTAAGAAAAATAAGAAATTATTATCCTTGTTCTGAAGCAACTCAGAATTTAGAGAAAGGACCAGATATTGACTTAATTATTAATAGAATGCAAAGGATAAAATGACACAAAAATAGGAAAGATAAAGCAATTAGCTCTACACTATGGAAAAGATTAGGAAATATAACCTTGACTTGTTTTTTTTTAATAATATAATTTTCAGGTAGAATGAATGAAGGATAAGGATTTTCTAGATAAGTTATAAATAAGGGAAATTGTGTGAACAAAGGAATGGACTCTTGAAAGCATTCTCTTATCTTCATTGCACCATGAGGCAAGTTCTAAGCCAACTCTCAGGGTAAGAGAAAAGGAGAAGTCAAAATCAAAATCAGAGAAGAGTAAATGAGAACTCAGAGAATAAGTAATAACAGTGAGGAAAGTAGTGAGACCAAGGCAAAGGACAAGTACCTGATTATCAAAGAAAAGGAAATGGGTAGATAGCACTTTCCCATCAACCAATTGCTAACAGCCTCTGGGGGAGAAGGATCACACATTTCAACACAAGCAATCACCCCTGTATGGCTGGCTCTCTTTCTGCCTTTTGGTCATGTAGGCATGAGAAGAAAGGAAACCTAAAATCTATAAAGAGGCAAGACACCCCCACTCTCCACTCCCACGGGCACCAGCTCTGGGTCCTGGCACCTCCCCAAGGAGTGTGCATGAGTGTGTGTGTGTGTGTGTGTGTGTGTGTGTTCTTTTAAATAAGATTTGCTGTTTGCTCTGGCTTCTGCATTTCTCAGATGTTTAACCTTCAACATCAAGGGAATGAGGACCGGATCTGGATTTTCAAGACAAGTATCATTAGCAAAGGAGACATGGGTATTCTGTGGTTCATATGTTCTTAAAAACATTTCAACTCATCCTTGGTCCAAATTCAAAAGGCACACAGAAGCAGAAAAGGCACAAAAGTTACAGGGAGGTCCATCATTTGAAGATACGCTCTTAGAAAAACAGGCACCGAAGCTCCTCTGGAAATATCCTTGACTTCAGAGCCCAAGTGAATTTGCAGGACACCTGCTACTTTCCTTTTGACATCTCTCAGCTTCAACAGTGTTCTTCCTTACAGATATGGACAATATTTCCCAAGCGCACTGTCAAAAGAAAGCAGGAGCTGAAACTCCAAACCCTGATTCTTGTGTTCCCAAGAAAGAAAAGAGCGAAAAATCAGGCAAGAGATCTTTATTATAAGTGAAAGTGAAGTGAAAGTAAAGTAAAAGCAAAGTGAGGCTTAAGGTGAGAGCGCTCCTGCGCTCTCTCTCTCTCTCTCTCTCTCTCTCTCTCTCTCTCTCTCTCTTAGAAAGAGCCTTCTCTGAGCAGAGAACGACAAAGGAGACAATGCTGTCTCCAAATTTATTATGGTTTGATGTTTACCAAGAGAACTGGGGACCACCTTTGGTACTCTTTGCCAATCAGGTGTTCAGCTCCTTCTTCACATTCAGTGATGGAGTTTTTGACCTTAGTTGGTCTTCTCTGGAACTATCATGGTGGCCATCCTATTCAGGGGGGCTTCACCTGTATGTCAATCCCATGTTAATGTGGGCTCTGGGATCAATAGCTGGTCAGAAGTTACATTAGTGCACTTGTGCTGCTAAAGGAATCTTCCTTCCCAGACCAAAGGAGACACCTCTGGCCATAATTCCTAGCTTCACACCAACCTCAGTGGACTCTGTCAAGATTTAGTCCTATTAATCATTTTCTTGTATTTCCCAATACTTCTGTTTGTTTGCTTATTTATTTATTTATTTTTTACAAATTAACCACCACCCTTTGCTTTCTCATCTACTTTGGAAGTAGTTTAAAAATGACCCTAAAGTAATTTGAAGTATACTTGTGTGACCTTGCCTGCATTTCACTGCTCATTTTTAGCCACTGCCTAACAACACAAGTGTGTCATTACAGTGTTCTCAAAGTTGAGTTTGGATCCTCTCCACCTCACTCATAAAATGCCAGCTATTTCCTGTGCTTAGAAGAATAACAAACACACACAACAGCCTTTTATTCTCTTGTCCTGTTTTGCTCCATGCATGTGACTCTGAATTTGACTATCTCAGTCCTGGCTGGTTTTGAAGACATTTGTCCTACTTTCCTTATAATAATTCTCAACAATCAAAGACACTTCTTCCCTCCAGCAAGTGGGATTTCAATTAGTCAAGCTAATGGGAGGCTGGGAATCTCTGTATGTGCTGTGAGAATCACAAACAGAGCCATAAATGGAGCTCTTGCTTTTTGTTAATGTGTTTAATTGTTAGATATTTTGGGGGACATATATAGACCAGAAATTCTGGTTACTGGAGATAAATCGTTATAAACAAGTTACATATCACGTCATATTGAATCTTATAGTGCAATGGAGACAGACACAGCACAAAGAGAAACAAGTAATTGATTTAGAGTGGGAACAGGAGCTTTTCAGGACACGAACACAGCTCAGTGAAAAGCTATGACAAGATTACCCACTCTCACTTTGTCTGGAGGAATGCACAAAGATTTTTTTGAGGAAGCAACAACTTTAACTGAAGCTTAAAATGGAATCTGTGAGGTGGTGAGGTGGATTATGCCACCCCACAGGTGCAAAGTTTCTTTGGCAGAAAACAGCTGGAATTTTTAAAAAATTATTTATTTATTTATGGTTTGAGGAATTGAACTTGGTTTCACTCATTTCTAGGCAGGTTATTTTTGATAAGGGTAGAGGAAGGGCTCTGAAGGAATAAACATTTCAATTGCTCCATTCTCTGGATCTGACCCTTGCCTATCTGCTTGTTTAATTCTGGCTTCACAGTGACCAACAAAATAGGAGAAAACTAGGGACTTTTCCAAGGAGAAGGAGAAGGTCAACTACAGGGATTATGAATACCTACAAGAGAACATGGACAGTAAATTATGTGTTGGATTTTCCAGCAGTGTGATTTTTGGTAAAGGCCATTGAAGCGAAGCTGTGAAGAAAAGTGAAAGCAAGATTGAAATGGTGAGCAAATATGTGGGAGAGAACTGGAGACAGGAAATCATTTGACAATTTTGGCCTTGGCGGCATAGAGAGGGGAAGGAAGGAGGAAGACTTTGTGAATTTGTTTTGTTGTTTTGCTTTGTTTTAAGATGGGAGAGAACAAGTTTTGCTTACATGGTTGTTGGGAAAATTTGGAAGAGGGGAGAGAGAAAGAAATTAAAGATACAGCTATAAAAGGAAAAAAAAGATAACATAAAACTCCTGAGAAGATTGGAGAAGCAGATGCAGAGATCTTGACCCTGGATAGCACAGATCATTCCTACAAGTACTGTCACACTGGTAACTGAAAGAAGGCAAGAATAGAGCCTTTTATGATATCCTAGAGCCCCTTTGGCCAAGGAGTCTACCCTTTAAATTGATTCCAATCCTTTTATTCTCTGCAGTTTCTTCTTCTTTGAGTCTGGTTTTTTGATGCTTACAACATCCTGGGCTTAGAGAATCTTTAATCTCATTCAGACATGGCTAGTTTCATTTTACATCATCTAACTGACTTGGGATTTTTGAATCAAGTTTCTGCTCCTGGGGATTGATTCCCAGATTAGATCAGAATCTAGGTGATTTCTTTATTTCTTTCTTTTTATTGGGAGGCGAGGGTATGAGGGTTTGATCACGGACATGATCATGATTATGATTCTGAACATCACCAGCCCTTCTTATTTTTTATTCAGAGACAAGGTCTTGCTAAATTGCTGAGCTTGGCCTTGAACTTGCAATCCTCCTGCCTCAGCCTCCTGAGCCACAGGCATTATAGGTGTGCACTACCACACCCAGGTCTGTATTCACTTCTACTTAGGCGTCTTCCATGTTCTGAACCACTGTGAGAGATGATGCTTGAAAACTAACTAAACTTCCACATACAGTATATCTGTGCTTGGTAATTCCTGACGCCAAGCCCACCCATTGGAGCAATTCCTCTTCTAAGAGTTATTACTGATTGGTCATAAATAATCAGTGTATATTTTATTATTATTATCACTCTCTCCTATATTCTACTAGACAGGTCTTTAGATTTCTCAGCTCCTTTTAATAAAATTGTGACAACCTCATAATGTCTTATTTCCACATTTAAAAAAATACAATTAAATTCTAAGGGTTGGTGATATTACCAATAATCTTACAAAGTCAAAAAAGAATTTTAGAGGAATATTATGAGTAATTATATACTAGCAATTAGAAAACCTATATGAAATGGATAAAAAAAATTCAAAAAAGACAAACTATCAAAAGCAAATCAAGAAAAAATAGACTAGACCTATAAGAAGTAAAAAAATTAAATTAGTATTTTTAAATAACTTCCCTCAAAGAAAATCCAGATTTGGATTTTACCAAATGTTTAAAGAGGAAGTGAAAACTAATTATTCACAAACTCTTCAAAAACCCAAAAGAAGCAAACCATTCTCAATTCATTCAGTTAGACTGGTTACTCACGGATATTATAACCGGGTAGGGACGTAACACGAAAAACTATAAAATCCCCTATAAACATGGATACAAAAATCCACAATAAAATGTTAGTAAACTGAGTCCAGCAATATATGAAAAGGATCATAAGCCATGACCAAATAGAATTTAGCCCAAAATACAAGGTCTGTTTAGGAAACACAAGCAAAAGCTGTGCATGGAGGTGCACACTGTAAATCCAGCTGAGGCAGAAGGATTACAAATTTGAGGTGAATCTGAACAACTCTGTCTCAAAATAAAATAAAATAAAAAGGGCTAGAAATGTAGCTCAGTGGCAGAATGCTTGTACCATATATGCCATATCCTGGGTTCAATCCCCAGTACTGGGGGAGAAAAAACAATGTAATACACATATTAATAGATTAAAGGAAAAGAATGCTGTTTTAAGATCATATTAGTACCTGGAAGAAGAAAATTTAGCAAAATCCAAAACCCTTTCACAATGAAAGCACTCAGCAAGCTAGGAATTGATGAGAACATTCTCAATCTGATAATGGGCATCTACAAAATTTCCAGAACTATTATCACACTTAAAGTGAAAAGTTGAAAGTTTCCCCCCTCTAAGATCAGGAACAAAATAAGGAGTCTATTCTCATCACTTCTGTTCAACATTGTACTTGATCTCGCCAGGGCAATTAGGTAGGGAAAACAAAACAAAACAAAATAAACAGAAAACAAATGAAAGGCACCATTGAACAGGAATGAGTAAAACTATCTTTATTTGTTCATGACATCATTTTCTATGTAGAAAATTGTAAGGAATATACAAACAAATAAGCAAGCAAATACATTAATTTAATAAAAGAGGTTAGTAACTTTGCAAGATACAAGATCAATATACAAAAATCAATCATAGTTTCATATTTTAGCAATGAATCATGCAAAAATGAAATTAAAAAGATAATTCCACTTATAATAACGTCAAAAAGGTAAATGATGAGATACGAATTGAACATATGAGGTGTGAAATTAACTAGTTTGCCCCCCAAAACAAAGTAGCATTGAAATAAATTAAATATCTAAATAATTAGAAAGATAATCCAAGATCATGATTGAAAGGCTTAAAATTATTAAGAATGCAATATTTCCCAAATTGATCTTCAAATTCAATGCCATCCCCATCCCCACAAAAATATCAGATTTCTTTTTTTCTTTCTTCCTTCCTTCATTTGCTTTTCAGAAATTGACAAACTGATTTTAATATTTGTAAGGAAATGCGAGGGATCTAGAAAAATCAAAATATTTCTTTGCAAAAGAAAGACAAAGTTGAAAGTCTCAAACTTCTCAATTTCAAAGTTTTCTACAAAGCTGTATTAATGAAGACAGACATAAGGATAAACAAATTGATCAATGGAATAGAATTGAGAATCCCCCAAAAAACAATACATATATCTATACTAGTTGATTTTGATAAGATGCTGAGACCATTTATTTGGGAAAAGAATAAATAAAAGGCGTTAAGACAACTAGATAGATCCACATGCAAAATAAAAAGTTAGAACCCTACTATATTCAAAATTTAAATTAAAATAGATCAAGATCTGCATTTTAGAGTTTTAACTATAAAAACTCTTATAAAAATAAATATTCATGGCTTTGAACTTGACAATGTGTTTTTTAGAAATGTTACTAAGAAGCAAAGAAAAATAGACTTTATTCACATACATAATTTTGTTCCACCAGGCACTGTAGTGGAAGCCTGTAATCCCAGTGGCTCGGGAGGCTGAGACAGGAAGAATACAAGTTCAAAACCAGCATCAGCAATGGAGAAGTGCTAAACAACTCAGAGTGATCCTATCTCTAAATAAAATACAAAATATGGCTGGGGGTGTGGCTCAATGATTGAGTGCCCCTGAGTTCAATCCCCAGTTACTATCCCCGCCCAAAAAAATTTGTTTCAAAAATACTTTAAGGAAGTGAAACAATAGAATGTTTGCAATTCAAACAAAAGAATGTTTGCAAATCATGTATCTTATAAGGACTAGTATCTAGTATTTAACCTACTCTTACAGCTTAAAAAGACAAGTTTTTAAAATAGTCAAAAGTATTTGAATAAATATCTCTATTTTGTTTTGACAAATATAAGTCATTCTGAACTCTTTTAAAGAAAAACATACAAGTGCTATCTTGACAGAGAGTAGAACCTTCATTTTGGTTTATCTTGTTCTTCCCATTGTTTTTAATTTATTCATTTAAATATATGTTAGGAATTCTATAAATGAATAACAGAGATGTCAAAATAAAATTGTTCATTTTTGTGGCTTATCTTCTGTTGCTTAATAGAGTCTGAAAGTAATTGTTTAAATTAGCTTGAGACACCTCATGGACACTCATTCTCTTTGCTTTTCTTGTCATTCATTATGAGTAATCCTTAAGATCTAAGTGAAATTAGAGCTATCCTCTGTAATTTTTTTTTAATTGTGTATGAACAACATGCCTTTATCTTGTTTACTTTTATGCTGTGCTAAGGATTGAACCCAGTGTCTCACACATGCTAGGCAAGAGCTCTGCTTCT
The DNA here is from genome assembly GCF_052094955.1 of Ictidomys tridecemlineatus. Taxonomy (NCBI): domain Eukaryota; kingdom Metazoa; phylum Chordata; class Mammalia; order Rodentia; family Sciuridae; genus Ictidomys; species Ictidomys tridecemlineatus. The sequence continues at coordinate 136,030,502 of NC_135479.1, read as the reverse complement.
GAGCTATGGCACCAACCCTATTCTTTGCAAATTATAATATAACTTTACAATGTTTCATGAAAATATTATTTGTCATATCTAATATGTAGACTAAGATCAAAGAATTGAAAATACAATGCTTGTAAGTTTTCCTTAAAGTGGGGGACTCTACTCTTAAATGATGAATTGCTTTCCAATTCTGTGTTTTCCCAATTTTGGAAAAGAGACCACTTGGGGTTAGACATGTATCTCTGAAGCTGAGTAGATATGGGTTTCACTTTGGGCACCAGAACTTTCTTAATTTGTTGTACAAGGTGAAAAATTAGAATAATTTTATAATTATTGAGAGCCTTCTATAGAGATTAAAGGAGGTTCTGTGATTACTTGAAACTGGGTCTGGAATGAATAATTGCTCAATAAATGGCAACAATAATATTGCTGTGTATTATTATGGTGTATACTAAGAACCCCAGAAGCCAGCATTCTAACTCCATTTATCCATTCAATATATAAATGTTTTTTTTAAATGTTTATTTTTTAATTGTAGTTGTACACAATACCTTTATTTAATTTATTTATATGTGGTGCTGTGGATTGAACCCAGGGCCTCACACATGCTAGGTGAATGCTCTACCACTGAGCCACAATCCTAGCCCCCACACCCCCGAAATTTTGTTTTTATTTGAATAATTGGATTATGCAATTATGACAGGAGTTAAGTAAAATATTGAGAAATAATATTTAAATAAAATATTATTTCTCAATAATACAATGTGTTGTATTATTGAGAAATAATATAATAACAATGTATTGTATTATTTCTCAATAATACAATACATTGTTATTAAGTCACCATGTTATACAATAGATCTCTTAAAGCCTTTTCTCTTGAGGAAATATCCTAGAAACTAGAAACTGTTGCCCAGATCAATGTCATGGAGCTGAGGATCGAACCCCTGCCGCACGCATGCCAGGCGAGCGCGCTACCACTTGAGCCACAGCCCCAGCCCAAGTAGATCTAGTTTCATTGTTTTGCATGTGAATATCTAGTTCTCCAATATCTCTTACTGCCTTTTATTGAAGAATCTGTCCTTTCCCCCACTATGTATTCTTGGCATCTTTGTTGAAAATCAGTTGATCTTATACATCAATTTATTTCTGGACTTTCTATCTGCCGCAGTCCGGCTGCAGCAAAATAACCGGGGGCAGGGGCGGGGGGAGTGTGTGGTGACGAGCAACTTGTGTAGATTGATACAGCAGGAGTGGGAGCCGTTTATTGTAGGACAGGAGGGGTATATATACATTACACACAGCTTATCTAATTAACATAAACTAGATACAGCAGTCAACCAATAAGGAATCTCCACACTTAATGGCTCGCTGGCATTACTTCACAAACCACTCCCTCTGGCAAAATGCCAGGCACCATCCAGATTTGTTTACACACTCTAACATTTGCCAGGCGCCATCCTGACTTGTTTACAGACCCTAACATCTATCTTGTTTCATTGGTCTATGTGTATTTTTTTTTCCTGGTACCAGGGATTGAACTCAGGGGCACTTGACCACTGAGCCACATCCTCAGCCCTATTTTGTATTTTATTTAGAGACAGGGTGTCACTGAGTTGCTTAGCACCTCTCTGCTGCTAAGGCTGCTTTGAACTCTGCTTCAGCCTACAGAGATGCTGGGATTATAGGCATGCACCACACACAGAGATTGTCTTGAATCTGCTGGTTGCTTTGGTAGTGTTGAGAACATTTTAACAGTACTAACTGCCAAACTATGACCATACATGTCTTTTTCAATAGCTTTCATCAGTGTTTTATAGTTTTCAGTGCACAGGTCTTTCACTGCCTTCATTAAATCTAAGTATTTTATTTGGGGGGTGCTATTTTAAACGACACTGTGTTCTTAATTTTTTTTTCCTTCAGATAGTTCATTGGTGTATAGAAAGGCTATTGATTTTTGCTATTTTGATCTTCTATCCTGAAAATTTACTGAATTCCTGTATTTGTTCTAAGATTTTTTTGGTGGAGTCTTTAGGGTTTTCTATATACATGACAATATAGTTTGTAGACAGGGAAAATTAAACTTGTTCTTTTACAAAATGGATGTCCTTTATTTCTTTTTCTCACGATCATATTTGTTTCATTTTACAGTTTTGAATTAAATTTCATTTTATCTTCTGTACATTCAGCCAACTTGTTCTCTTTTGGTTACCATTGCATGGAAAATCTTTTTCCAACATTTCATGTTCAACTAAGTCCTTTATATTAGGCAGCTTTTTCTGATATAAAGGACTTAGTTGAACATGAAAGGTTGTAAAGAAAGGAAGATTTATTTTGGCTCATAGTTTCAGAGCTTTCAGTCCATGGTTACTCGATTCCATTGATTCTGGGCCTGTAGTGATGCATAATATCATGGCAAGAAAGTTGTGGCAGAGCGAATCTACTCACCTCATGACAGCTAAGAAGCAGAGAAAAAGGGTGGGGGGGAGAAGTGTCTAGAAACAAAAAATGTACCCTTCTAGAGCATGTTCCCAGGAATATACTTTTTCCAACTAGGCCCTACCTTCCTTAGTTCCACTACATTCCAACAGTCCATTCAATTATGGATAATCAATAATCAATAATAATCAATAATCAATAATCATCAATAGAGAATCCATTGCTGAGGTCAAAGCCCTCATGATCAAATCACTTTCCCAAAGCCCCACCTCTGAACACTGCTGCATTGAGACCAAACTTTCAGCACATGAGCCTTTGTGGGACATTTCATATCCAAACCATAGCATCTCTAAATGTGGATTAGGCATCACATTGTATAGTCTTATTTTTTTTAAAATGCATTCATCTATATGTTTTGATTAATGAATTTAATCCCTTTAAATTCATATTATTGATAAGTCAGAATCTACCACTGCCATTTTGTTAATTGCTTTCTGGTTGCTTTGTAGATTCTTTAGTTCTTCCTTGTTTTCTTCCTTGATGATTAGAAGTCTTCTCTAGTGATATGCTTTATATTGTTATATTTTTTGTCGTTTGTGAATCTACTGTAGGTCTTTGTTTTGTGGTTATGATGTTTACACGAAATATGTCTAAGATGATACAACTTAATTTTGATTGCATAAAACAAAGCTACATTTCCATCCCACTCCCTCTGTGAGTGGGGAAGAAGGGTCTAGAAACAAAATGTACCCTCTTAAGCATGTTTCCAGCATGCTTCTGACGTCCTAATTTATATCTATTTATATTGTCTGTCCTCTAACAAAGTATTTTAGCTACTATTGTTTTTAAAGTTTCAATTTTTAGCCTTTTTGTTAAAAATAGACATGATATAAAGGATCTACACACTGTCACTATCGTAGTAGAATATTCTGAATTTGACTGTGTGCTTACTTTTACCTGTGAGTTTCACACTTTCACCTATTACACAGTAGCCTTCATTTCTTTCAGCATGAAGAACTCTCTCTAGGGTTTCTTGTCAAACAAGTCTGATGGTGATGACTTTTGACAGATTTTGTCTGGGAAATCTTTTTCTCTCCTTCATTTCTGAAGGACAACTAGAGATATATTTTTCATTGCTTTGTCAAGATCCCCTCAAAAATAACAGAAAAGACTTGTGAGATGCATCAGATTTCCTAAAACAAAAATTTGTGGAACAAAATTTGTGGAAAATATAAGTATCACTTTGTTCAGGAAAGAATCATCAGCATTCAATCTTATCAGAGGATGCTTAAATTATTTTTCTACTTTCATAAAAACACTCATAGGCTAGGGTGTGGTTCAGTGGTAAAGGTACTTGCCCAGCATGTAAAAGGCTCTAAATTCAATCCCATCACTTAAAAAACAAAAAACAAAAAAAACAACAACAAAACATGATCCATGAAAATTGTTCATATTGCAGTTTATATCAAAACTTAAAATAATTTTATATGTAGATATAAATATGTAAACCTTATATATATTTTAAAATTATTCATATTTCAGAAAATATTACTTGTATTTAAAAATTTCTTTTCAATAAAGAAGCATAAATTAAATATCTTCAAGAATGACTCAAATTTAACTTTCTCATTTTATTAAAAAACTTATTCACAAGTATTAATTTGGGATTATTGATTTGACTCATTGTGAGTTTATTTGTATCTTATTTTTTGCTTCTTTAATATTCAGCTTGTATTGGTATTGTTTTTTTTCATCACATTTATATATTCTGTCTACATTAAGGAATATTGATTTCTTATTTTCTGTCTTTATAAATATTGAAATGTAGTTTCAAAACTCAACTTCTATAGCTTATTAAATAAATATAGACTGATATCATCAAGATATATTTGAATGACATAAGTTTTTGAAACACCTTGTTGTGATAAGCTTCTAGGATCAAGATTTAAAGCTATTGTTCATTGTTCAAATTTGAGGCTTGAAAAAAAAAAGACATTTAAAGAATAACAATTATTCTTTAAACTCATATACCTTTGTAACTAGAGAGAAGATTAAGGAACTTATCATATTTTTGCCTTTTTATTACCAGAGATTTTAATGACTTATTCACACATTATTTGTTTTTTCAATTATTTTTTTCTTCAAATCGCTATGATACTTACAACTCAGGGTTGAAATGACTATGAAAGTTCTTGAAAATATGATCAATTTAATAGTGGAAACAGACACACAAACATATAACTATAATGAAAAGAGGGATGGATTTTGAGATATGATATATAAGCAAAATGTTATGGTGTCTGAAAAGAAAGTTCTGACTGAAAGTAACAAACAATTAAATGAATAAAGAGAGATCCAAAAGTCAAAACAGAGCTGGTGGCTTCAGGAATGGGTAAGTAAATGTCATAGAATAAAGGATTCCAGGAAGATAGAAACATGTCAGCAAAGTTCTGGAGTGAAGAAAGTACAGGATATGTTCAGGAATTATGAGTGGAAAGTGAACCTAAAAAAAAAAATCCACCAAAAACCCCAGCCTAAATATCAAACTATGTAGTGTAGATTTTATTCAGGAAAATATTAAAGCAGTGGTTATGAGAAAAGTTTGGTTACTGCCCCTAATTAATATCATCATGTGCTGCATTGTGTGCACTTGGAACTGAATCAGTTTTAGAACTGATGCATCTTAATCCCTTGGGAGTCATAAATGCCAAGACCAGAGGTCATTATAGCATCTCTGGAGCCATAAAATTGGAATTGGAGATATAAAGAAAGACTTTGACTTAAAAAAGAATACCATCACAATTAAGGGGTGTATTAAAGAGAGTAATTGATGGGACATCTGCCAGCTTTGAATTAACTAAATTGAGCCTGAATTTATAAAAGTGCTGGTTGCAGCAAAATGAAACCATCCTTCTCCAGTGCAGTGAGACAGTAATGTTATCCCATTATGATTCATTTCAAATTGGAGCTCTTCCCAACTTTAATTTATTTGGTTGGTTAAGAATGAAATGATGGTTACATTGCTATCTGAAAGACTATCCCTTGGTTTAAGAGAAATGGAAAGTATTTTCTCTGCTTTTACCTGCCTTCTATGTTCTTAGCCTAGTAGGATTAATTAATCCCGGAATCAAGAAATTAAGCAATAAATTACAAATGTTCAACCCACAGCTTTTGCATTCCAAGTCTTTGCCTTATGCTTATGTGTGTGTTTGAGTGTGTGGGCATGCATAGGAATGCTTGCTTTTAGTGAAATGGGCAAGTATGAGATATATTGATCCAGTTTTTCCTGCCATTGACTATATAACCTGTCACTTCTCCAAGTACTAAATCATGTTGACAGGACCCATTACATTTTATGATTTTTTTTCCTTATCTAGAAGATTCGTAGTTGAAGCACATTTGATTTTAAATGTGAGCTCTGCTGCACTGAAATAACCGCCTTGAGTTGGAAAGTCAGTTTCTCTGCTAGCAGGGAAGAAGATTTTTAACATGAAGATTTTCTCAACCCCTTTTTGCTTTGGACTAACTTTGGTGTCTGTGATGATCTTTTTAGAATCAGTGCATGGATGGCCATATCTCACCCAAGGCATTGTGTACATAAATCTAAAATCCTAGAAGTGGGTAAGTCATCCTAACCTTCCCCTTTATATCACTTTGATTTTCAAAAAATCCTTATTACAATGTGGATGTAAGACAAAAAATATAATTTAATTGCCAAACCTCCCCTTGAAAAGTTGCTGTTCTGAATCAAATGGAATCTGTGATGTTTTCCTTTTAAGCAAAGTAAGTAAAATAATGTGTACCAAATCAATTTTACTCAACATTGTACTAAATTAATTTCATTTACACTTAATTTTTTTCTAATTGTGTGGCATTTATTTTTTGTGCAACAGTATTGTAGTCAATGACAAATTCAATGCATATTCCTTCTCCATCTTGAAGAAAGGTGATTTTCATTCTTCAAGGTTATTAATGAATTACTTATGAAAGAGAGCCTCTCAAGGAAAACTACAATAAGATAAAAATGTATTTGCAGGAATTTAGGAATAATAGTGGAGATCATGCTTTTATAATTATGTCAAAATGAATCCTAATGTTATATGTGACTAAAAAGAACTAATAAGAAAGAAAAAAAACAGTGCATGGGAAACCATAGTACTTTCAGGAGGGCAATGCTAACACCCATATTATGCACTGACTATATTTATCAGATTTCTAGCAAATTTATGACAATTATGATAAATGAAATAATTTATGACATTTGCAATACCATGACAAAATTAATGAAGATAAGTTTCTGCTCTTATCATATCATAATGTGATCTTTCTTTAAAATTTTCAGTGCATTCTACAGTAGAAGTAGCTCTGAAAATAAGTAAGGCTAAATTTTGTGCTGATTTATTAGGCAATCAACCTTATTGAAATGTTTATATATTTCATATATAAAAATATATATTTTATGTTTTAAAAATAGTGACTTAAAATGTAATAATAATGTTCTTCAAATAATATACCTTCTGGCTTAAATTCTGTTTTGTTTTTTTTTTCATCTAATTGATGTCCTTGTCAGGAAGGACCTCCTTTACTCTTTCATAGAGGGAGTCAAGACAGAATGTAATAAATTTTGTCCATGACACCAGATTGAGAAAAGGGATCAAGCTTCCCACATTTGGATCTAATTCAATTTTACAAGAACTTGTTACCTCCAATGTGGTTTTAAAAGTCAAAGAAAATTAGAACAGTTCTTTTGAAAACAGAAATAAATTTGCATGCATCTTTTTATTTATGAGAGTTTTCACTTTGAAAAACAGATAGTAACAGAAACTTAAATAAAAGTCTGGGAGTCAAAGATTCTGGATTTTACTCATGGCACTCACATCTTATCTTTGTTTATCCAGTCAAAATCATTATACTTGGTAGGTCTCTTTTTCTGCAAAATACTTAGATTTCTAATATTTTTAACACAGTGTAAATGTGAGGGAAAATATGGCCATTTGTTGAGAACTTCACAAAATTAAGTGTAAGTTAGTGATAAATAATTGTAACTTCCAATTTCAGATATATGTAAAATATATTTTAAAAAACTAGTTCTATCGTTTTACTACATTACAAATCACTAATACTCTGACCTTGGAATTCCACACAGTGATTTCCTTAACTCACCAGCAGCATCCTGGTAACATCTATCTCTGACATCCTCTTTGATCTCAGTGTCATCAAATATTAATGAGGAAGATTAAGTTTTCTTATTAATATTATTTTCTGATCTAAATTGTTCAAGACTAGAGGGAGCTTCTCTCCCTACACAAATGTCTGAAAGTTACCAAGTATTTCAAGCCAACATTTATCTGCTTATATTGACTATAAAGCTTTCTCTCTATGTGGTAGATAACATCTAAGACAAAGGGCATTCTCCTTCTTGCCTTTATTTCCTGGGGCCATATGAAAGTGTGCCTCAGTAGATAATCCGAAGTTGGAAAAATCCCTTACCACCAAGGTGAAAGAAAGAATGATCAGAAGTATGGAAAATTTAATTTTTGTTATATTATCATTTTGAGAGCTTCCAAGTTTCTTTCTGGTAAAATCTCTTGACTGTTCAGTTAAAAGCTTCACATGAAAAGCAAGGGGATAACTAAAAATTTTCAGATTTAGTATGTAAAGAGTGGCAATGAGTCAATATTTTCTGTGTATTTGCAACATAGCTCACTCTAGCAGCTGAACAGTGTTACCATCCTTTATGCCAAAGGTCATCTATGCTCAGATCTTTCATAAGCAAATACTTTATCAATCTTAATCTGCTGTTCGAAGGTAGAAACATTTTTAAAGTACATGTTTTCTATTTTAAAGCTATGTGTTTTAAAACTAAAAACAAAAGTAAGACAAAGACTTATTTTCAGTTGTTTTTCTTAGTAGCCAATATTTTTCTTTACTTTAGAAATAAAATGTTCAAGAATAAAACTTCTTGAAATAAATTTTGTCCTTAGAGATTCCATTAAACGATGGTTGTCTTTAAAAGTGGCAAAAAGAACTTCTGAGGACAAATAGTCATGCAGGTATAGTCACTAGAAGCAAAAATGATATAGGCAAATATATTCATTTTGTTTTTTTTTTAAATTCCACTTACATATGCAGAGAAATGAACTGTGCAGTAAGCAAATGAAAACTTAGGTTCGTATGTTCCTAGTTATCTTCCTCCTACTCTCATGAATTTTCCAAATTGAAAGCAATTAATCTGTTTCTCTTATCTCAGCCTAACAGTTCTCTTTCTGAAACAGTAGTCATTGTCATCTTGCTTTAAAATACACCTTTTTTAATCAAATGAAAACATTTTAAAGATTATAATTTAACATTTTAAGGAATGATTAGAATAAAAGGCATTACCTAATCATATCTTTTTCTTAACCATCTCTTGAGGATCTTTGTCTAATTAATGTTGAGCAAAACTTACATTAATATTCTATTAATATTTTAAATAGTCAAAAGAAAAAAAAAGTCTCATGCAGATAGTTTCTAATCTATGAACCAAAGGAAACTGAAGAACTGAATCACAATTAAGTATCTTTGGTCAGTGCAGAAAACTTTGATGATGTCACTGGCCCCAAATCATCATTTTCTTCCTTTAATTAGCCACTTAACTTCGTTCAACAACTGACATTTTTTAGACACAGGGAAGACAGATGACTTACAGAATACAGTCAGGTTATGATCCAGTCCTCTAGCTAAATCTGTAGTACTGTCACTCCTAACCTTCAACCTGGGTAAACTAGCTTTGGCCCACCCTGTAGCAATTATTGTGAGGAGAGAAGGAAAGGAGAAATAAGCCTGCAGTCATTAAAGTTCATTGCTATATCTAATTATTATTTCAATGGCATTATTAGTCGAAATCTTGTCAAATATTCCATATTTTATACCTTGAATCAAGTTGTTGTCCCAATTTCTACTCCAGAATAAAGACGTTTGTAGTTCTGAGAGAGTTGCAAGTAATAAATGGCTGTGAGTAAATCAAGAAAAATTGAAAGATGTCAATATGAAAAAGTAGGTAGCATTTCAATTGACTTGTATTTAAATATACATATCAAATCAAATAAAAATCAAATGTTATTATTTTCTCTTTAAAACAACTTTTAGATTTTTATTTCTTGTGTTAAATGCAGTAACATAATATTTCAAAAACACAAATTATAAAGAGGGAAGTACAATTTACCTGCAATTTCACTACTCAAAATAACACACACAAAGGATTAGGGTACAATCTTCCATGTAATTCTTTCTCACATCATCTCTCTCTGTTCATATACACTCACTGATTTATAAAATGGTCTCTTTGAATTACACATCTCTCTACATCTCTATTATTGGTGAATATATACATTGAGAGTTGCCAGTGCAATCCATTTAATTAGAAACAATTTCAATGACTGACTCCAATTGGAAATGGTGGTGTGTGATCATTACAGGAAATGAACTGTTTCTACATAAAAAAGATATGAATCGTGAGGAACTATTATGGACTCTCCTGAATAAAAAGTTTGATTTCCAGAAGCCCTCCAACACTGGTGAGTTAAGAATGAAGTCAAGATTTTGCTATTAAACAATCTATTCTATCTTCAGACCTGCTCTTTCATTTCTACTGGGGAATGTAGCTCAGTGGTAGAGTGCTTGCCTAGCATTTACAGGCCCTAATGTGTCAAAAAAGTTAACAATTAAAATAATAATAATAATAATAATAATAAAGATCCCTCATATCCCTACACTGAAGGCTTAAGTGTTGCTGTTGTTTCATATTTATGCTGATAGCCATGGAGTTATTATTCTGCTATATTTGAAGGTCCTAAATGGAATTGCAATTTGGAAAGTGGCTGGTGTGGAGACTATAAATTAGGAACTGATGGTACATTAACTGAGATTGTTTTCCTTTGTAGTGTATTTACAAATATGCACCAAACTGCTCTCCAAGAAATTATTGAGATTTTGTCAGAAATTTAGCAACTCTAGAAAATGTCACAATACAACAATGTGGTACCCTCTCATACAACATCTGCAGTAGACTTTTTTTAAGGTTTATATATATAGGACAAAATATTAGCTAAAAGAATACTTCAGGGCTGGGAATGTAGCTTAGTAGAGCATTTGCCTAGCATGTGCAAGGCCTTAGGTTTCATCTCTACTGCAAAAACAAAGAAAGAAAAAGCCTTAATTAATACTTTTTAATAAAGCAAGATTTTAAAGTTAGAAGTAAGGTATTCCCACTGGAGAAAATTAACAAAATTACAAAAAAAATTTTGAAATTATAAAATCAGGAGAGTTACTGTTAGTATTTTGGGTGAATTTTCTTTCCCAAAGAAATTATTTACATGTAGAATTTGTATCTGCTCTTTTGATTTTTTCTTTTAATATTTTCCATGTCAGTAAAATTATAGGAGTTTATTATAAAATAGTCAACGATGTAACTATTGATCTATGTTAGAAAATTTTTTGATTAATGTTGGAAGGAGATATTTTCTCATGACTTAACTGATTGAACTTTAATATTATGGGTATTGAAAAATACATTGAGTTTTTATATTAGGAATTCGTAGGTAACCTCAAATCATATGAAAAGACCTTTGCCTTCCATGTAAGATTTTGAATGTGTATCTTGAAGTGATTAAATATTTATTGCAGTGCTATTTTTCATATGACAATTTTTTTTACAGATTTAGAACTGGCTAACAATTTGGGAGAACATAATCAGGTGAGAATGTATAATACTTAAACATTCAATTTTAATAACAATTATAAAACAATTTTTGTCACATAATTTAAAAAAAAAAATTATTACTACTAGCCAGGTGCGGTGGTGCACACCTATAATCCCAGCGGCTTTGGGGGTCTGAGACAGAAGAATCACCAGTTCAAAGCCAGCCTCAGCAAAAATGAGGTCCTAAGCAACTCAGTGAGATCCTGTCTCTAAGTAAAATACAAAGTAGGGCTGGAAGATGTGGCTGAGTGGTAAAGTGCTCCTGAGTTCAATCTCCAGTAATGGCCTGCCCCTGGAAAAATTATTAATACTGTATTGTGAAACATTGTTCCTGTTGGAGGAAGAGTGAAACCAATATTTTTTAGGAACTGGTATACTATACCACACAAAACAATTAAAGTACACTATACAACACCAAACAAAACTATGGCTGTATGATCTTAAGTATAAAATGTTTAGAAATCTAGATTGTAGTTTTAGCTCTCTAGTTACCCAAGTATGAGAACTTGGGCCAACTAAAATTCTCTAGAAATCTCATCTGTAAAATAGGAGGCTAGAAATTGGTGTTTCTTCTAGTTATTATTTTTGAACCATGGGAAATTTTTTCCCCCAACAAAATGTTGTGTGTTCTGTCTATGAAACATCTGAGAATGGAGCTACTGTAATTCAGGCAAATGGCTTGGAGAGACGACAGTGTGGCCTTCTTGAAAGGGAGCCTCCTATCAACCCCATCTTCTCCACTCCTTGGCATTTTATGAAGATGGTTTGAAAATCATTGAATTGCATGATTTCTAAACTCTCTTGAAAACAATTGGATGCTATTCCATTATTCTGTGAACTGTGTTGTCCTTGAGGAGAGAGAATTTTGCCCATCATTCTCTTCCCAGCAGCAAGGATGTGGAGACATGAGTTGGTCCAGGCTGAACCCTATTTTGGTTGTTGTGTCTTCAGGGGTTAGGCAACTGGCAAGCTTGTTGAAAATTCAGACAAGTGGAATTTTGGATTGAAACCTTAGATTCTCAAAATATTTCTCCCTTCCTGTGAGAAAGGACAAAGATTTCAGGAAATCTAGACTTTCCTATAACTATTTGGAACTCCTTGAAAGGACTTCTCATTATAGGTGACATAAAATCAAGAGCAGCTACCCAGACTACATTTCCCTATGAATTGACACTCAGAGTTGCCTTCTTTCACCAGAGCTCTATTTCTTTGCATACCTACCTGAGTTGTGTACCTTTTTCAGACAGCCTCTAAATGCAAGTTTCCCATTTTTTTTTTTTTGAAGGGGAGTGAGAATTGAGCCCAGGAGTGCTTTAGGACTGAACCACATCCCTGGACCTTTATCTTTCTGTTTTGAGACAGAGTCTTGTTAATTTTCCCTCTTGTGATCCTCCTCCCTCAGCCTCCCATTTCTTTGGGATTACAGGCATGCACCCCAACACCTAGCTCCTATTATTTTCACGCATATCTTTTGCTTATTTCCTCTTATTCCTTTCCTCTTTTTCTCTCTCTTCTTTTCTTCCATCTTTCTTTCTATTTCTTGCATTTGTTTTTTCTTTTCTTCAATGGAGACTACAGTGGTGGTTATTAAAGGCTAATTAATTATCTTTTAAAAATCTTAACAGCTAGAAAAACTCAAAGAACAGCTTATGGAGGCAAAAGATGCTGAGCTGTCCTATGCTATAGATGGTCTATCCTCTTCCCATCCTATCAAACGAGGTAAGCTTTTATTTGAAAGTTTTGTAACTGACTTGTAAACTGTTATTTTCATAATTAATTGTGAGATGGAAAAGAGTAAGTGGATATTTTCTAATCTGATGGTAGTGATCAAGATCAAGACTCATATTTTTGACAAGCAATTCTAATGAGAGTGTTTCCCTGGAATGAATCTGAGCTTTGTAATGGTTGGATGGTCATACTTACCAGGTTTCAGTGAAAAGGGTCCCTAATGCTTAAAACTTCTGGTTTACTGTTGCTATTTTGGCCTAAAAATCGATCCCAGGTGGTTCAAAAATAAAATTAGTTCAATTTTCAGTTAATTCAGATCTTCAGACCTTTTTCCTTTATGTGAAGGGAACCCCACTGCTGTAACACTTGCTCTGAACTCCAATGTTCATTCATAACAGTTAAACTTACCCAGATTCTTTTGCATCACTCTAAATTTTCATAGTTTTTCCAGGAAATTCTTGATTTTGCTGACTCAGTTCTTATTATTGAAAAAAATTAAATGTACTCTGTCTATACCCATCCATTACTGATGTGAAATTTCTTAGGGTACATATATTTTTACTTGTTTCCTTATTACAGATGTGAATTTAAATTTTATAAAAATATCTTTTTATAACACTACTAAAAGGAAAGAGGATAAACTAGTATCTATGAACTTAGCATAGATCAGAAGTTTTATATTTTCCAAAATAGACTAGGCATTAGCAAGACAGTCAGTAAGACACACTGGTAAATGTGTGCAAGTTTTTTTTTTTCTGAGTTTACATGAAGTCTTACCTATTCCCTTCACTTTGTGCCTATTGTGTAGAACACATGGTGTCCACACAGCAGAATAGAAAAGGAAGGAAGTAAACATGCTCTTAATTGTAGGAACTAAGTCCATGATCCAATTCTAACTTTATGAGATAGGGGGCACCTGGGAAATGTAGAGAAACACAAAGAATAGTTGGAAAGTTCCATCCCTATCCTGAAGAGCTCTGCCTCCACACAGTCAGTCCTTTGTTATCTTCTTAAAAACATAGATCCCCCTCATCCACTCTCTTAGAGACAATTCCAAATGCTTTTCACTGGGGCCACAAAGCACCAAGAACAGGCATTGGGTGTGGTGCCTAGTCTTCACTAAACACATGTCTACTCTTTATTTACGGACATTTTAAACTAAAAAGACAAGTTATCCACCCCATGTAAACCCAAAATTGGCAGAGGAACAGGGAAAGTATAACCACATTCAATAATCTCATTCATAAAGGAGGACAGGAGATAAACACTGACTGGAATGGTGGCCTCCTGCAATTTGGAAATATCTTGGGGCAAGTATTGTGAAGGACCCTGTCCTGAGGATGGAGAACGGTTTCTTGATTAGGGCTTAGTGGTTCTCAGGAGAGTTCCTTTGATGGTTGTTTGGTTTCCCTTGGCTCCATCTTTTTTGAAGTTTTGGTTTTTCCATTATTATCCCTGAATGCATGTCTCACTAGATGGAATATTCCTTCTTGTGAATCACATGCTTTTTTGGGGTCTTTTCAAACTCTTACAAGGTTAGTAGTATGAGCTTTGTTTCAAAGGACCAAAGACATTTTTGTTTCTAAGGTTTATGACTTCTTTTTCAATGACATTTTTCACAAACTTAGAGAGCTTTTCCACTGTTTTCTACATAACATATCATATCTTTGAACTATTATCATTTTTTGCATTCTTACCCCAACTTAATAGCAGCTGCCTTGAAGGTGTCTGGAATAATCCTTAAACACTGCATACTTAGTCTGTGTGTCCACCCCCGACCCCCAGCTCTTTATTCAAACTGATATTTCCTGAGTCTGTCACTTGAAGTTATTTTAAAATTTCCTTTTATAGTGCTTGGGATCTAGAAGCTGTTGGCTTTTTTTGTCATCTCAAGACACTGTACTTCTAATCTCTCTTTAATCCAATTTTATTTGTTGACAAAGATACCAGTTCCTTCCTAAACTCATCAATATCTTGCTAGTTTTTGCTAAATGAATCCCCAAATAACCAAACATATTTCTTATTTTTCTATTTTCCAATTTTTTGTCTAGAAGATCAAGAGATGAATGATTTGAATTCCAAGCTATTACATATGCCAGCTTTACCACATATTTGACTGTTTTGTGAAATGGCTCTTAATTTTTCCAAAACATAATATCAGTTTTATTTTCTGCCATTAGTGAGTTGCTGAGACTGTGTCATATTTTATATATTTCTTGGAGAAGCATCCTACTTTGAGTTACAATTTGGATATTGAAATATATTACATTAACAAAATCTCCTTAAAATAAAGAGGTGAGGGGGGATAGTAGGGGATAGGAAAGGTAGCAGAATACAACAGTCACTAATATGCCATTATGTAAAAATGTGAGTATGTAACAGATGTGATTCTGCAATCTGTATTTGGGGTAGAAATGGGAGTTCAAAATCCAATTGAGTCAAATGTATGAAAGATGATATATCATGAGCTTTGTAATGTTTTGAACAATCAATAAAAAAAAAATAAAGAGGTGTGATGTCCTCTAAGTTTTTTTTTTCTGATTTTACATGAAGTCTTGCCTCTGTTCATTATATTCCCTCCACTTTGTGCCTATTGTGTGGAACACATGGTGTCTTGTGTCTACACAGCAGAATAGAAGAGGAAAGAAGTAAACATGCTTTTAAGAGTAGGAACTAAGTCTATGATCCAAATCTAACTTTATGAGATTGGGGCACCTGGGAAATATAGGGGAAAGAAAAAGAAATCGTTGGAAAGTTCCATCCCTATCACAGACATTTTGGGCTTATTATGTCATGTGTAACTAAATTGCCTTAGTAGTAATTTGAGGAGATCATTGGATATATGAATTTGGAATTTAGGAAATTAACCCAGATTGGAGATTTAAATTTGGTATTTATTAGCATCTCCATATTGGGCATTGTGATGAGACTACTGAGAAATTGATTCCAGATATAGAGAGAACATATGCAAAGGCCGAGATCTAGATGTCTCCAAATTTAGAGATTGGACAGATAAAAGGGAGTTAGTTGAAGGGACTGAGTAGGAATAATCACCACAAAAGGAGGCAACAAAGAAAATGTGCCCATAAGTCAAATAAGAAGGGGTTTCCAGAAAGGAGACTAAAGCTATGATAGATACAATAAGAATTGATACCTTCCAGCTCAATTTGGGACCAAAAGAATGTCAATGATTTGAAAATAATTGGTAAACTTTTGGTTAAAGAAATCATGATTAATGAACTAGAATCACTGACAACAGACAATACTTTTTAGGAATTTTATCATAAAGGGTAGAAAAATTGGGAGATTAGCTAGAATTACTTGTTTGAGAGCGTCAAGAAGCTTTTTTGTTTTTTCATTTTTATGCAAGGGGTATTAAAACATGTTTTTGTGTCATAGTAAATAAGTAAATATTTGTGGTGATGAATGTATGAAATAAAGCCACAAAAACTTAGCCCACATTATGTGCAAAGTAAGTATTATTGGCATAAGTAGAAAGTGACTACCACATAAAACAATATGCGAATGTGAAATGGACCTAGAAATCCAGGTTTCAGCAGTAGGAATGTACACTTGCTATGATATATTCCAACTTTTAAAATTGTTTAATTTATAGTTAATGGATAACTGTTAAAAACATAGTCGTGTAATTCCAAGCATAGCATTAATAATGGGAAACTGAATGAGATATCAGGGGACACCAGGATGAGGGCTGGAGTTTTACTTCATGTAAATGATAAATGATTGTAATCATTGGTGAGTTGGCTCTATGGCAATACCCCTCATGAGCAATTCCTTTCAACTAGGTCCAAATTTCTCCAAATTGTATTGCATTACATATGCAGTTGAACTGCTTATGTGGTATAAGTATGTCTTGGCTAAGTGTAGTTTTATATTTTTTCTGCCAGATAGAGATATTCAAAGATCTCTGAAAGGACAGAGAGCACAGTGATGATAACTTTCCAAGGCATACTATAAAAAGAATATTGGATTTTGGGCCAAGCTCCTCAGTTTCATGTCTAAAAATAGACTTCTGCTTTCACAGGGGTTTGAGTTTAGTTTTGTTTAAAGAAAGCTGTGGATCTTGTAGAAATGAGAAGTATACTCTGAGTATTATGCCATACACTATGTATATGTGGTGCCAAGCACAGGTGTTTTTAAAGTGAGTTTAGTTGGGGAAGGAAAGCTGGGCAAGCAGATAGAGTTTAATCATTTATTTCAGAGTGGCTAAATTATACTATGGGTTTTTTAACTCTTTTTCATTATGCATCTCATTATTTCTGAACCAAAGACTCATCTCTCAAAGGTTTTATACACATTTAGATAGAAGGAAACGAAAGAAATTTATAATTAGCTAGATGAACCTACTGTAAGAAACATGATAGATCAGGAACAGCCCATGGAAGACTTAAAATGATTTATTTGCATAGTTAAGGATTAAAGTGATGCTAAATTTTATTTGATTATTCTGAAGCACAATTTTATGATCACAATTTGAAGGCTCAGTGTGATAAAGATTGAATTTATTTAAATATCACTTGGTGGTTTGCAATGCGATGTTGAAACTCTCTTTCTTCCTCTTTTCTCAGTAAATAAAAGCAAATTTAGCACTGTGTTTTACTTATGTGACTTCCTCTTTGAGACGTCAATTACATAAAAGAGTGAATTTAACAGGTCATCCTACCATGTTCTCTGGATTGAATTACATGCCTTGTAATGTATAACAGTTATGTCCAATAGAACTTTCTGTGATAGGACCATTCTCTAATTTGCATTATCATTCTGGTAGACAATGGCTTCGAGTCATTCACTACCAAGTGCTTGATATGCAGTTGGTATAATGGAGAAGCTGAATTGTTAGTTATTTAATTTTAATTAATTTAAGGATAAAGCTAGATCCACATAAAGCTACTATATTGAATATGCTTTTCACAAAGCAGTCCCTCCTACTCCCTGAAGTACACACATTTTATTAAAATATAAGGTTTCATAAAATACCCTTCTAATAAAAACATTTTTTTTTCTTTAGCTTGCTTTTGGAAATACTGTGTCTAAAGCTTTTTCTATGGATGCAAAAAAGATAAGAACGGCAGACAAAGATCTATCTATATGTCTATTTACAAAATCTCTACTGCTTAAAGATTGCAACTGTTTCAAACATAAAGATGCTGTGGCATTTATTCTGCACATTATTTTTCTCACTTTGTTATTAAGTGGGTTCCAATGTACTTAATGTTTATGTTGTGAATAATGACAGATCACTTGCATTGGTGAATTGCATGTGACTATTAAAATGACTTTTGAGCTGAAGTTGAAATTGCTGTATCTATTTATGTTTTCATAAATTCATTGCTTATAGTTTTGTCTTATGATGACTGCAGTTAAAATATTTTTAAAAAGTATCTTGGAAAATTAAAATAAATTATATTGTATCAATTTATGTGGAAAATATGAATTATTATTTTTTTATGATTGTGCTGGTCACCCTTTATTTTCTGTTAATTTGAACAATTGTCACTGAGACTATTGAAAAAAAACATATAGTTACTGACAAGCAGAAATGTATTATTTATATTATTTATTGGACTCTAGGAGAAGTAGTGCTGGATGTCTCTTACAATAAAATGTAAGAAAACTTTCTTAAAAAACAATATGTCTATTAGTTTTCAGCTCTGTTTCCCCTACAACATTACAAAACTATTTGAGACTCCCAGCATGCCTGTAAGAGGATAGACCCAGTGTAATAAAAACCACCAACCAAAGACCAAAGAGCTCCTTGGTTTTCCTTTGTTATATTTTTGTTTCACACCTACTTTTTCTTTCTTCTTTTTTGGTACTGGGGATTGAACCTAGGGCCTTATGAATGATAGGCAAGCACTCTACCACTGAGCTACACCCTCAGGCCTTGTTTCCTGCCTATTCATCAGGCTAGTTTTGCTTACATCTGAGAAAGCTTATTTAACCAATCCAAGGTTGGAAATTTAGTCTGAATTCTGTCTGCCACCCATACTGGAACAGAGGTATTATCAAAGAAACTTTATAGCTAAAGAATTTAAATAACTTGACTAGTATGTGGTAGCTGACCAGATGAGCTCACATACATTCCCTTACTTTACCATATGAGGAAGAAATGGATTTTTATCTAATCATGTGTGGTTCTTAAAGATAAAATATCAAAAGATGACATGAACAGTGTTTCTTAAGCTCCTCAAAATAAAACAGTACATAAAACAGACTAATTTTAGCAACTTGCCTATAATGCTACCAATATACTTGCTTAGTAACTATTCAAGTGTACATTAATAAATATTAGTGGCACAGTAATGCCTGAAGATGTTTCCATGTATTTACAACAGTTGTAAACACAAATGTACTTTTACCAAAAGAAAGATGAAAAATTCTTTTATCATCTCATGGTTATTAACTTTGGAAAAGCTGAACAATATTTAAGCATCTTAAATCTTTGGGTATAAGGAAATAATGACGTTCACAAAGTTTTTGATGCCTCTTCTTTTTAGAAGATTTTATTATTTTTTTTCAATAATTTGTTTAAGAAATTTAATTCCTTGAAGATATCTACAGTCTAAACGTACAATTGACAGCTTTTCTGTAGTATAAATTTTAAGATAATATAGCCAGGACTCAATGTCCTCTCATAAAAAGGTGGTTATGTAATTGCACCAGCAGGCAGAAATCCATGTTCACATATGCATTTGCATTATGAAACACTGCATGGAGGCAAGGCGTTAAAAAGGTAACATATTATTTTCAAACTAAACAATCCTTCAAATTTGTGGCTTTCCAATGAAATGTAGTTAGATTTAGTAATAAGCAAGTCCATTGAACAGAGAAATGAAATGAGTTTCATGTTCTTAACTGAAAGTGATATCTTAATTTATAGTTATATTAGAAGAGGATCCTATTTAAACTACGATATTGCTGACTTATTTTCTATTTTGTCTGAAATGATAAAAATTAAAATATGAAAATGAAATTATAGATGGGGAAAACATTTTTTCTTCATTAAAGTTTTGTGTATGTTAGACAGGCATTGCATATAAAAATAAATATCAACGAATACATTGTGATGTCATATTTTATTTAAATTGGATGTCACAACCCAATCTTGAATTAAAAATATTATTTAGAAATCTATTTGTGAAACGCAACTTCAAATCTTTCCCATAAGAAATATTTCAGCTGAAGTAGTTTTTAATACCATTTGTCAAAGCACAAAGTAGCACCTAGTTGCTTTAGATGCTTACTAATATTCAAATGGGATAAAATGGAAAGAAGGAACTTCCCAGGAATAGGGAACATTTCCATAGTTCATCAGAGGGCTGGGGAAAGTAGATAGGAGAAATCATTATTTCTTTTAATTAATTTTATTGGTTCTCTTTAGTTATACATGACAACATGATGCATTTTGACATAATTATGGAAGCATGGTATATAATTTGTTCTAATTCAGTTCCTAATACTTCCTCTTCCCTCCCCTTCCTTCTTTCCCCTCTTCCCTTTTTTCTAATCTACTGATCTTTCTGATATTTACTTAGTCTTTCTTTTTTTAATTAATGTCTGATGGATGTATCTGATGATAAAATTCACCGTGGTCCATTTATATATGTATAAAGGAAAGTTGTGTCAGATTCATTCCACTGTCATTCTATATCCCATCCTTACTCCCTTTCTTTCATTCCTCTTTGTCTATTCTACTTATCTTTATTCTATTGTTTTATAAACCCGTCCCCTTATTTTGGATTAGCTTCTACATATACATAATGGAGTATTACTCATCTATAAAGAAGAATGACTTTATTGCATTTGTTGATAAGTGGATGAAACTGGAAACTACACGCTAAGTGAAATAGACCAGTCCACAAAAGTCAAAGGTTGCATATTTTCTGTGATCTGTGGTAACCATTACTTCTTAAATAATCCCCTCAAACTTTGAGCCCTGTAGAATATTTACCCAAGTGCTACTGATAGCTAAAACAAGAACTAGCTAAATAGCTAAAACAAGTATGAAGAACATAATTGACTAGCTTTCTCAAAATTAATTTCTCTTTACTGTAGCTCTCTATTACAAATAAAAGAAACACTCATTTACTGTTTTTCCCTAAACTTTGAAGATTTTTAAGCAATTTGAAAATTTCCAGAAAAACTGAGAAGTTTTATGCAAAACAGCTATGTGTTCTAAGTATCCACCATTATTTCTTTTACCTCTTTTCAGATCTTCTAAATTGGGTTTCTAAAAAGCATGTTGGATAACTAAAAATTTATTTATTTTTTAACTTAGGCCAATCATCCATTCAATTCTTTACTAATGTATTTTTTGTCACCATGCTATTTCTTTGAGTTTATTTTGCTCTGTGTACCATACAAGTATATTAGGTCTGTTGGAAGGTGAGTTTTGCGAAAGTTTAAAGGAAGAGTGTTCTACAGATGCTTTACACATTTCTGCCAAATTACTCATGCTGAATCTCTGTTCCATGTTATTTTTGTATTTTGAAAGTATCTCCAGCACACAATGCTTATACACCTAAAATGCAGTAACATCATACTTTTTACTGAGAACTGAATTTTCGAAAGTGCAAATTCTTATGCCTTGATAGGTCAATTAAAAATAATCTGCCTCATTTTAAATACACCACTTCCAAATACATTATGCTCTTCAATGCCTTATTAAGCACAGTGTCTGAACTGTGCTTAATAAGGCACAGTTCAGACACTGTGCTTAAATAATTTCCTAGATGAGTCAATACTTCCACAAAAGATTTGCCATTGTTCTATGCTGAAATGTTCTGTGCTGTGCTGGCCCTGGTCTGGGTGGTGGTTTACTGCTTACTGATTTTTTAACTTCCTGTCTACTTTCATCTGTTACTTTTGTGTGTAGTTTTTCCCCTCATAATGAACCACTGCTGCTGTTTATTAGCTATCAGTTAAAATTTAGAGAAAATTTGGGGAATAAGAAATATAAAAGTTTAACAAATGGGTAATATCCTTAACTCTAAAATAACTCTGGCTTTACAGCTCACTGGGGCTGTGTTTTATTTGGTTAAAGTGGACAAAACTTGAATATGATAAAAGTCTAGTATTATTATTATTACCAACAAGTTTATGGACAAAGAAAAAGAGACAGGTGAATGTACTCCAGTGAAACTACACATCATGGCCTTTCCTTACTACCCAATAATGAACAAACAGATTTTATCTAGTTTTAAGACTCAAATCTCTCTCATAACTATTCTTTAACTGAAAAAAAAAGAAGAAGAATTGTACATGCTTATAGAAGGTATTTCTCTATATCATGCTTTTTGAATGTGATTAAAAAATGAGGTCTGGAGAGCAGGTAACCATGCCTGAATAATTAACATACATATTTAAAATATACATGCATTGAAGTGATCTGCATAATTTAATGAAACCAAAACAATACTGTGACGTGATGGACTGAAGTTCAAGGTTTGGAAAAGATTTGCAGAAGGCCAGTTCTTTAAAATTTTATGCTTAAGGAGTATGAAGAACTTCACGGAAGCATCTTCCACATTTCTGTGTCATTTCACCCAGGGAAGTTGCATCTGAAAAAATGAAAGTTGAAATTGCTAAAACTAATGAGATAGATCAGGTGAAAATCCATCAACTTTAATAAAGATGAGCTAAACCTCTAATTATATGATATTTCATAGTTTTTATTTATATGGCATATTTTTATTTTGAAAATAATGCAAAACAATAGTTTTGGATCAAAATGCACTAAAGAACATTTAAAAAATGTATATGTTCTAGGTGTTTGTGCTCATGTGTTAATAAAATTTATAAAAAGTTTCTGTTAAAACTCCTTTGTTCATATATCTACTGTATTCTATTTCACTTGAACTTTCAATCTTGGCTCAAAGGATGCTGTCACGACAAACCAAAGACAGATAAAGAAAAGCTGACTACAACTTTCTTTTTATTGTTAGCTAACATATCAATAATTGCTATCTATTTTGCTCTTGTTAAAGGGATCCCAACATACATTTTCATTTATGTATGATCTTCCTGCTATACTTGAGAGTTATATTAATTTATTTAAATGATAGTTATCAAAATTTTTCTAAAATAAAAATTGTCATGGGCTGGGGTGGTGGCTCAGCAGTAGAGTGCTCACTGGTGATAGCATGTGCAAGGCCCTGGGTTCGATCCTCAGCACCACATAAAAAAATAAAGGTATAAAAATTTATATAAAAATTATTTAAAAATTGTCATTATAAAGCCACACATATTCATCACATTATTAAAATAATAGCCTTAATGCAGGCATCTTAATTGTCATATTGCTAATTTCATCAGGCAGGTATCCTGATTTTAATGGCAGAGGTACAGAACTTGCTAATTGCATTTAGAGAAGCTATGATACCTGAGACATAGAACACCTCTTTAAATTTGTGTTGCTTAGAACTAAGGCCCATTTAAAAACTCAAAACTTTGGTACAATGTATTAATAATTTGAGAAAGATATTGTGAAAATATTAGATTACCTTCTTTTCTAAAACACAGAGGAGATTGGTATCAGTTTAGAAACTAGGTAGTGCATAGCAGCTGTGTCTAGACTTGACCTCAAAACAAGCAAAACTTCCATGATTAGGTACCAGTTTCACTTTTGGTGTGAAGACTTAAAACGAAACCCAGAAGGTGAAAACCCACAACTAAACTTGCTTCAAAAGATAATATTTCAACCCTCACAGAAATGAAACAAAGATTTTCAGAATGTCTAAGATCTTGTTTCTCTTTGTTGTAGAAAGTATAACCAGTGAAGTTAAAATTCAACAATGACAATTTAGCACCAAGAAGGCCTGATGGGCCATGAAGAGAATGTTGGCCTAGAAGGCCAAACCTGAGTCTTAGATCTTGCTTTGGCCAAGAGTCCGTAAAGGTTTGGGTAAATCAATTTCCTCTCACAGCACCTGTTCCCTGAATTGCTTTAAAAACTGGGATTGGATTAAAAAGACTCTAAGTTTCTGGATATCCAACTACTTAGCTGTTTGACTATAGGAACATTATTCAATGACTTGTTATCTAATAAATGAGTTGCATGTTATTCACATGCTTTTTTCAAAAGCATGTAGTCATAATAGGAAGAAAGATGTCAAAAATAACCTTGAAAATTTGAATGGATATAAATATCATTTTGTGGGTTCTGTTATTCATATAAAACACAAAACTTCACATGAGGAAGTAAAAAATCTTGGGGATATTTGTGGGAATATAAACAATAATTAAGAGGGTGAATTCACAATGATTGACAAAAGGGAAAGAAAAAATACATGATGTTAAGTTCTTTTCTAAACCAGTCTTTCATGATATTACTGTGTTAAGATTTTAAAGATTAAAAAAAGCAATTTTCAAGATGCTAAACAAAATTTGTTAAGAGAAGGATAAAATTTACTAATTTGGATTGCACCCAATAGTGATTCAGGAAAGATTATATTAATTCAACTCTGTAGATTAGGAGTTTTCCAGAATTTCTATGGCCTGGGATTTTATATAAGTATTCATATGAGCATGTATTTCCTGTACAGTTTGTTTATCATACTTGTTTCGATTTAATTTAGAAATTTAAAAATGGGTGGAGAGTTAATTGAATTTAATTGTTTCAATCTCAGTGCCATTCAGTTAATACATTAAGAAACTGGAGGACATGGGCCCTATTCCATGAGTTACTTGGGTTTTAATAGCAATTAGCTACTTCCTACTTTAATGTGGCGATTTTTAACAACTCTTAAGAATGAGTGTACTTCGTATATTCTAGATATGAAGAAAAAGTTCATTCTGAGTTTTGAAGATAGTGCAGTTCAAAAGGTAGTAGGAAGGGGAAGGAGTATGGGGGTAGGAATTATAGTAGAAAGAATCAGACATTATTATATGTACATATGTGATTATACCACTGGGGTGATTCTACAACATGCACAATCAGAAAAATGAGAAGTTATACTCCATTTATGTATGATGTGACAAAATGTATACTATACTGTCATGTATAACTAATTAGAACAAATAAAAATAGGTAGCATTCAATAAATAGTTATATTTATGAGCATTCAGTAACTGTAGAACATTATTAATCAACAAATACCTAGTGGACAAAATTTATTTTAATTAAGTCATTCTGATAAAAATATGTACTTCTTATTGTGACTGTAAAGCATTTGAGGAGAAGGAAAATTGGTTCATTTAAATTAAGGGGGGAATGGGCAAAAACCATGCTTTTGGAGACTGCATTATTGATCTGAGGATTATTGTTAGAGAAATAGGAAACAGAATTACCTCTTCGTTAGCCTGAAACTGATAAGGTAGTTATAGGTTGTCTTAAATGTTTGGGAGAAAGGATAAACCTGTGTAAGCCATATTGAGAGAAAATATATTGCCCAGATTTCATATTCAAAAATATTTAGTTTTTAAAACCCAATGTATATGATTAAATAAAGTGTTTGACATATAAAATCAGGATTTAAGTTTACTGGATTTTAATTCTATCTGAATGTATTACCATATGGCATTGTGATTTAATTAATATATCTAAACCTTCTACTTGCTTATATAATAATGATAAAAATAATAATAATCATATACCTTTTTAAATACTTATATGTTAGGCACTACCCTAAGTGCTTAATATGCATCCATTCATTTTTATCCTTAGGAAAATACTATGTGTTAGAAATTGTTATTATACTAATTTTATAAAGTAAGATTTAAGAATTTAAGGTCGGTCCTACAGCTAACAGGTAGATGACCTGAGATTTGAACCTAGAAAACCTGATGTCCCCTGGCACCTTTATTCCATATTCTGCACTGCTTCTCAAGATACTGGAGATAGAAATAGTTCTACTTTAAGGGGCAGAATGATTCAATGAAGAAACGCATGTGAAGCACTAAGTGTAGGGCCCAAGACAGAGTATATTTTCAGAATGGTAATGTAAATTGTTGTTAATCACAAGTATTGTGTGTGCAACATATTCTAGATTCACTACAAAGATCTGATTTAATCTTCACAATGACACTATACTAGTTTAACATAAAAGACATATAAAAATAAGGTATACTGACAGAAACAAGATAATGAATGACAACCAGGATTTGAATAGGGTATTTTGATTCCATGACTTATATTCTTTCTACTTTATCATTCTCTCTCCTATGTTCCATATTATTATAATCCTAGTAATATATTCATTGATAATAATCAATAAAATGTGTGCTTTTTATAACAAAGGGATGACTATACACTTATGCATATTTATGAAGATGATTTATTGTGTTCATTATAAGTTTAAACTTTTTTCATGTTAATATTTAATAACTACATAGAAATTTGTGAAAATAATATTTTAGGATGAAGAAGATATAAGACATTCCTCTGTTTTCCAAATGTCTATTAAATTGCTTAGCATCAATATACTAATTGTATACAGAAATGCTTGAAAAAGTGAATTTATGAGCTAAGAAATCAAAAAGGGGATTTATAAGCAAGAATGGATTAGTCTATCATGAAATGTTAAATCAAATACTTGCATGCATTGCTACTTATTCAAATTGTACTCACACTTGATATCAATTAGCCTCTAGAATTTGAAAGCCGGTTTCTACCAATCCGATCCATGGGGATGCCAAATCGTCTTTTTGGATGAGCTACTACTTTCCTGAAACAAATCAAAGAGAATATTTTTAAGCTAAGGTTGCCATTATTAACCATTACTTTTATGCTTCCATTTCATGCAGATCTGGGGGTTTTCTTTGGGAGTTGGTATAAAGATAATAGTTACATTCACCAGTTACCATTCTCACACTCTGAATGTTTGAGGAAGTGAGTATAACCACATCCATCTTACACACCAGACACCTAAGGTTTAGAGAAAGTAATATATGCAAAGTCAAATAGACAAAGTGAAAAACCAGATTGTATTGACATACTGATCTGCTAAGTGGGTAAATCTCTTGTCCTCTTCAGATTTTATTCCTCTGTTTATTGAGGAAAACTGAACTGTTCTCCCCAAACTCTGCCTCAGAATAGATCTTTGGGGAAGTATAGTGGTGGGAGAGGAAAGGATGCAGAGAAGAAGGCTGAGTGGAAGGAAGTTTACCTCTCATGTCTTCATGTACACTTCACCCAGAAAAACCTTATATGTAGTGGTCTGTGTTGTGTGTATAATCTTGATATTAAATATTGTTTGAAAAATTTAAACAAGCTCCCTATTAAAATGAAGTTTGAAAATATCCACACAGGGTTATAAGAGGCCCGTTACATCTTTCAGTTTATATGTTCTATACATTGGCTTTTCATTTGGTACATATATAGTAGTGGGATTCATTGTTACATATTTGTACATGCAGACAATATTACAATATTATTTGGTCAATTCATTTCTCAGTAACTCCCCTTTTATTAGCTCTTTTGTTTTATTTTAAAACATTTGTTCTTTAAAAAGAAAACTATATTTAAGCATTTTTATTTGATTTTTTTAGTATCATCATCTATTGCTGTCAAAATAAAATCCTAACATGAGATGTTAAAAAATTTGAATATGTAACTTTCACTTTCTAGCCTTGTTATAAGAGGAGAAACTAGAATTTACTTAATGAAGACAGAGATGGGTGGGATAAACTAAGAAGTCTCTATAAGTGACTTGCCTCTCAGCAAAAGGTTACTAATAAAAGCCAGGCTCCGTGGTGTATGCCTGTAATCCCAGTAGCATGGGAGACTGAGATAGGAGGGTCATGAGTTAAAAATCAGCCTCAGCAATAGTGCGGCACTAAGCAACTCAGTGAGACCCTGTGTCTAAATAAAATGCAAAATAGGCCTGAGGATGTGGCTCAGTAGTCAAGTGCCCCTGAGTTCAATCCCTAGTTATACCCCCTGCAATAGTTACTAATACACATATGGCTTTTGGTTGACTTCTATATGCAGAAAAGTAGGAATATTATAAATGAATTATATTAGACATGAACAGATACGTACAATAACACTTAGATCAAAAAAATCAAAATGTTATTAGTGAATACTTTAGGACTGATAATCTGAAAAGTTATTCCCCAACCAAATTCAAGGTTTTATGCTTTATATTTTTGCAAATGAACTGTAATAATACAGTTTATTGCTTGAAAATCTCAGTGATGTGGCACATATTACATTATAGTTCAAGTTAATTTTCAACATCTTATTTAAAATATTTATTTTTTAGTTGTAGTTGGACACAAAACCTTCATTTCATTTATTTTTATGTGTTGCTGAGGATCGAACCCAGGGCCTTGCTCATGCTAGGCAAGCACTCCACCGCTGAGCCACAACCCCAGCCCAATTTTCAACATCTTAAAGAGTGGAAAAAAAGACTTTTGGGGGAATATTTTCAATAGCTTGCATTATATAATTAATCTCTACTACATAAGTGCCAAAAATTAATGAAAACCTCAATGATTTTTGAGGTTTTATCCTATAGTCATTCAATTGATTTATACTTTCCTATGTCCTTACTATGTATAAGGTTGTTTCTGTGGCTGTCCTGACTTAGATGGATAAGAAATAGTCTTTGATTTCAAAAACTTTTAGACAAATACTCTCAGAAGTGATGATAATTTAATGCAAATTATAGAGGAAAATCTCTTAGTCTTACCAGGACCAAACTTTTTCTTAATGATGGTCCTGATAGTACTGTGAAGCAAATAATTTATTAAAAAGCTCTGAAAGCATGGAGAACAAATGAAACATGAGGGACTTTTAAAGTTGTACCTTGCACATAAAAATCTATAAATATCACTTAATTTATTTAAAAGAATTAATTTGTAGGTTATTAATATTTAGTGTCTTCTACATGCCTGATGCTGTGTATTGTGCTATCTATACAAGGATGATAACAACACACAGGGGAGCTGAGATGTGATTACCATCAAATAATATTTAGGAATATTATATTTTCATCTAATCTAACTTTGTTTTCTGCTGATTCACATCCATCTTCCATTATGGGTTGGCTCTTGGTTTTGTTAGCTGCATTGACTATATGTACTGTCTTATAAGATTTGTCTTCTAGGAAAAAATTTGATCAGTATGGGAAGATATTTATTGCTCATTTTTACCATTTCTGCATCCCTACCTTCCTTCATTATTTCTGAAAAATATTACTTCTTAAGGTGATGCCTGTTTTTTGCACTTCTGGATTTCTTAATTACAAATTGACTATATATTTGTCAATTTGTTAACCAAATAGGAAACTTGTTATTTGTAAAATTAGCTTAAAATTTATGTTTAAGACTTATAAAAAACTAGGCATGTTGGTCATGCTTTCAGCCATTTGATACAATTATAAATAATTGCTGTGAACAGAAAATAATGTCTCTTTTGTATTTTAAATTATCTTTAAGCAGTTGTTTTCTTTGTGGTAGTCAGAAAATCAGCTTTCCACAGATGTCCACATGATAATCCCCAGAATCTGCAAATATGTCACTTGCACACAGGATTAAGTTTAAGGACCTTGAAATGGGAAGATGATGCTGTTGTATCAGAGTATTTCCAGTCTAGTCACTGAAGTCCTTAAAAGTAGATGATGACTGAAGGAGACTAGGCTAGACAGGAACAGCAAACTGAGAAGAACTGCCCACATTTGCTGGCTTTGAAGAGGAAGGAAAAGCTCATGAATTAAGGAATGATGTATCCCTCAGAAGTTTTGGAAAGGAAACAGGGACTTGAGCAACCATGAGGAACTGAATTCTGCCAACAATTTGAAAGAACAGAAAATAGATTCTCCCTTAGAAACTCTGGGAAAGAGGAACAGCAGATGGATAGCTAGATATCCTCTTTGTCCAGATGGAAGACAATGCAAGAAGGACAGCATAGAGCACACTGCAGGACGAACTTTATAGGACACCTCTTGGCTAGCAATGGATTCTATGACTCATATGATCACAGGACCATATGACCTAGCTGAAAGAAACCTGGAAAAAGTCATCCAGCATTATATACATGTTGGGTGGTGAGAATATACTGGAGTCTGACCTACAGAATTTTAAGATGATCAATAATTTTGTTGTATTTTTTTTTATTATAGCAATCAAAAACCAAATATATCTCTCTAGGTGATGTAGGGCTTATGTCTGAGTGTAATGGGGTTAATATATAGAAAACAGTAAGCCAATGTAATTTTCACCCTAAATCCCTTTACTGACTATTCCACCATTGTAACTCCAGGAGACACCAATAGGGCAAAAGCCACTTCAGGAAGGGAGGGAATGTCCCCAGTAGTCTCTGATAAATAGGAAGAGGAAGTGAAAAAGCAAACCCTCCCAGGTGTTAAAAGGACTATCAAAAGGGGAAGGAAATGGCAGCTGGGACAAAAATTCATATGACATGTGCACTGATTTCCCAAATCTTATTTAAGAAAAGTGGTCATAAAAAAACAAATATTTTTACTTTTTAAGAGAAGTGTGATATTCTCATAAATCATATAAATTAGAACAGTATTGTTCCCTGCTGCCAATGTATTTTTTCAAAAATGAAAGTAAAAGGAATAGATATAATATTTTTTTCTTTTAGGCTTTACTATAGTTGATCTTTCCTTGAGAGATCAGATTGTGAAAGAAGATGTTATAGTGCTGAAAGCAAAATAAACCTGCTTTTTCCCTCTTTCCCAACTTCCCTCCCTTCCTTTCTTCTTTTCTTCCTTCCTGGATTCCCTTTCCCCCCTAATTTTTCTTCCCTGGCTTTTCCCAGATTTGATCAAAGCAGTATTCGGAACCAGGAAATGGAGGGCTTGGGCTCTAATTTGATTGTTTTACTTAGTGTTAATATGATCCTTTGCACATCTGTTATTATCAGCTTCCTTTTTTTTGATAAAATTTAGATAATACTTGTTGTTTCTATCTTCTGGAGCTGTTTATTCATTTAATATATTTACTTGTTAAGTAATAGTCAGTTGCATTTGGGTTTATTCTATGCACTGGATATACACTGGTGAATAAGACATGCTACCTCTCAGAGTTCACAATTCACCTTGAAAAGACATAATGAGTTAACACACGGGAAAACATTTTGTACTTTCCAACTGATATTATTCTTTTCTACCAGTCTAATCCAGTAATTTTCAAACTATTTATAGCCTACCTTTATAAACACAAACACTTTTTAAAAAAGAGCAATATTTAAAGTGTTAAGTGAATTATGTCAGTAAGTTACCTCTCCTTGTCCATATATAGTGACCACTGAAAGAGCTTCCAGAAACGCTTAAACCTCCTTAGAGCAGAGGAAGTAGCCAAGTGGGTAAAGTAGAGACTAACAATAGATACATAAGTACTTGATTTATTTTATCAAATTTAGGATTGGTTGCAAATGCTCAAAGGTATATAGAAATTAAATTTTAAAATTAAGCATATATATAACATATATTGTTTATATAAATATATATTATATATTATGTAATATATAAGATATAAATATATAAAATATATACATAATATATATTATATGTCATATTATATATATATATATATATACACACACATCTACTCAGCATTAGTGCTTATATAAAAACAAAATCTTTTTTCCAGAAAGCAATAGAAATTATAATTGTTCAGTAAGTTAAAGAATTTCTGTATAATCTATATCAATTCAGAAGTAAACTGGTAATTTAGTTATTTTGCTATTATTATAAAAAATAATAGTACTTTACTCTAAAACACATGTGCTGACAAAAATAGAGTGTGTAAAAAATTAATATTAGAGCATTTAAAAAATATTTTGAATAATTTTTTTAGTTGTCAATGGATCTTTATTTTTAAAATTTATTTATTTGTATGAGGTGCTGAGAATCAAACCCAGTGCCTCACACATGCTAGGCAAGCACTCCACCACTAAGCCACAGCCCCAGTCCATAGAGAAATATTCTTAAATCCAAAAAGGAAAGCTGTACTTTCTGAGTATTTAGTCCCTCTTGTGACAAAATGGTGGTATGACATGGGCTTATACTATAGGCATTTAAAACAATCCACGTTTTTCATTCTAAAATATTCTTTAAGTAATTTAAAGGTTTAGAATATCAAATTCATATAAAGGGAATGATTATTTTTTAATTTTTCTTTTTGGTGCTGGAAATTGAAACCAGGGGTACTTTACCACTGAGCTAGATCCCCAGTCCTTTTTATTTTTTATTTTGAAACAGGGTGCTGAGTGTCTTAAACTTGCATGCCTCAATCTTCTTAGTTGCTGGGATTACAGACTGTAATTACAGACTGTCCTTTTAAACATGACTAAACTATGTAGTTTAGTGTACACTAAAATTAAATAGAATTTTCTTTAAAATTTATATTCTTGGATAATTCCATTTCTAAAGGTACTTGAACATTCTAAAAAGGCGCAGTTAAACATTGTATCAAGAATCACTTCATATAAAATACTATACATTTATTTATGATCTGTTTAAAGAAAATGAAAAGGAGTTTTCTATTTGCAGCACCAGCATAAGAAATAGAATATTATCAGTACTCTTGACATCACCACAGCATCCCTCTCCCCTCTCATGGCTCATTCCCAGAGGTAATATACAGACTGAAGCTTAGCCTAATCATTCTCTGCTTTTCCTTATCTTATTATCTGTGTATGTATTCTTCAAAAATCTTGTATTTACCTTAGACAGTTCGAGAATTGTACTTAAAATGAGTCATGTACTGCAGACTTAATGTACAGCATGGTGACATAGTCAATAATAATGATGTTAATACTATTACTAGTACTGATAATACTAATGTTAATATTAAAAATGGTAGTTTATTGTTTGACTATAATGTATTACATACTTGAAATTTGCTAATAGAGTAGATCTAAGTGTTTCATTACCAAAAATGAAGGTAACTATGTGAAAGAATGGATATACTAGCTTGATTTTGAAAATCACTTCACAATATAGATTGTATTAAATATCATTTTATGCCCTGAATATAATCAAGTTTTGTCCATCATAAAAAGGAATCATGGATGAATCTTCTCTCTGTCAACAAGTATTATGTATTTTGAGATTAGACATTATGTTCTTGTCTGTGTTAACATGTGTTACTATAGTTTCTTTATTTATAGTTGCTGCATATGATTTCATCACATGAATATACAATGGTTTGTCCATTCTACTGTGAATTAAAAATTCAGATATTTTCTTTTTGGTCTTCAGATTGTTCTGCTGAATTTTTTCTTATACATGCCTTTGATGTTCATTTTAATGATTAAAGTATATTTTCAGAGTAGAATTGTCAGCTATGCTTATATTTAATTTCATTTATAGACCAGTTTCCAAATTTGCACCAATTTACACACCTGAGAGCAATATATGGCAGATCCTACTATTTCAAATCTATGACAACCATTGTATTGTGAGAATTTCAATTTTGCCAATCTAATGCATCAGTAGTCACACATGGTTTGGGTGTTAATTGACTTTTCCTGACTACTAATGAGGTTACTCACATTTTCATTTGTTTATTTTGGAAGTGCCTGTTTAAGTCTGTTATCTGGTTTTTTTTAATTGTGCATTTCTTTTAAGTCTTTATTTGTAGAAGGGCCTAGAATACTCTGAATATTAAACTTTATAAGTTATATATATATTCAAATATCTTGTCCCATCTGTGATTTTTCTTTTTTTATGAAAATAATATTTAGTGTTATTTTTATACCTCATCTAATAATCATCTCTATCTTAATAATGGATTCAGCTTGCCATGTTTACTGGAAATTCTATTGCAGTATAGACTGAAATTGTACTGAAATTGAACATATAAGTCAATTTGAAGAGAATCAAAATCTTCATGATAGTGAGATTGATTATTCAAGATCATTTATCATTTAGGTTATTTTTATTCCCTTCAAATAAACTGTTAATGATTTTCTCCATAAAAATCTTCTATAGTTTGTTATATTTGTTTTTAGTAGTGTCAGCTAAGAATATGTATAGTAGGTGTTTTTTTTAATAGGTGTTCTTTCTCTGGTAATGAAGTTTTTTTTATTATTAATTTACTGGTTATTTCATTCAGGAATAGATATTGAATTTTATCAAATGCTTTTTTGCATCTATTGGAATGATGTCCTTTATTTCTTTGATTTGTCAATTCCATTATTGATTTTCTAATATAAACCACGCTTATACAGTATTTTTTGTGGTAACCCTTGTATTTGTTTTGTTATTTTGTGTGTGTATGTATGTGTGTGTGTGTGTGTGTGTGTGTGTATGTGTGTGTATGTGTGTGTGTGTGTGTATGTGTGTGTCTGGGGAAGAGGTGGGATTTGGTACCTGTGGTCATTAATGAAGATGTCTGATAATTTTCTTTCCTGTTTTCTACATATGTGGTTTTGGTCTTCAGACAGCTCTATTCTCATTAAATGGCAGAGGATTACACCTTCCTCTTTGGTCTCCCTTTTGTTATTTATTTAATTGCATCATGGTTTGAGAACATGTTCTTTGTGAAAACCATGCCTCCACAATTTGTAAAGATTTATTTTCCAGACTAGCAGTTCATTAATTTCATGTGTAAAGGTTGATTCATGTGTACTTAAAACTTTTTTCCTCCAACTGTTGGACACAACAACAAGTTTTACTTATCCTGTTTATGGTTTTAAGTTCCTGGGGAAAGAAACTTGGAATCAGAGCATGGAGAATGTTCCTTCAAAACAATAGTCAGATTTGCTGCTCTATTTTAAAGAGGCAATAAAATGGTAGACCTCTGTGAAGAAAGTCATACAGCTCCACCCATATTCAGTATTATGCAAAAGGGGAGGAAATAGTAACAGTTAACTGAGGATGTAATTTGGATTAGTAAAACAGGGAGATGAATTATTAAGTGTCTATGAGTATAGCAGCCAGGCTCTGGCCCCCAATATTTCTGCCATTATATATTCTCCTTCTACATGGGGCAGAGCTGACTTGTCACCAAGGATCTTGTGGAAAGACCATGTGAAAACGAGGAAGCTGCTGCACCTCTTGCTTTGCTGTGTTGATTGAATGCCTGGAGGGTGTGGGGGGAAACCAGTAGCCATTTCCTAAAAACACTCCAACAGCCCTATAAAGAGATTTTCATAGCAAAGAACTAAGGCCTTGAAAATAGCCAGTGAGGAACTGGGACTCCCAGCTGCCAACCCAATCATTGGGCCATTTTGGAAATGGATACCCAGCTCCAGCAGAGCCTCAGGTGCTGAGGCCCTGGTTAACATCTTCACTGTGACCTTGGAGAGCCTGAATCAGAAGCACCCAGCCAGTTTTTGTTTTTAAATTTTTAATGCACAGAAAAATGGTTTTATAATTATAATGCTTATTGTTTTCTTAAGCTGCTCAATTTTGGATAATTTGTTTCACTACAATTGATATTTATTATCATGAGGTTTTCAAGCAATCACACCCAATTTAGGGGTTCCAGGAAAAACTTAGGAAGCATGTGGAAACAATAAGCCAGATAGTCACCCCTGAATCTTGCAATTGTGGCTACTCTAATTTAAAATTCAAGCATAAAATTAAGAAAAAGAAAGAGTAGGACTGATAATTAACTATATAGGATCTTGGAAGGACTGACATGTGAAAAATCTAAAATGAAGTACTCAGCAAGGCCCTGTGAGGGATGAGAAGGAAATAATAAAAAATCTGTTCACAGAAAGACAGGTTTTCAAATTCAAATTCCAGAATGTTAGAATGAAGGATCATATTAAATCTGAGTGATAAGATGATTTTAACTAGTTATTACATAATGCCTTCTCCCCACTACCAAGTCCACATTTAGAAGTAATAGGGAAATAAGGTATGTATCCAATATACAGAAACCCAACATGCCATTTTTATTACTGACAGAACTCACTGTAGAATATGACTTCACATCTGCATTTCAAAGACCTTCCTTATATTTTCTGCCTGGATTAGACAGATTGACATAACTAGTCATTGCTATCTAATAAAAACAGGAAGGAAGCGTATGAGCTGAACATACTCAACTACTCCTCCCAACCTGACCAATCAAAGAAGAGGCTATTCCCCTGGAGGGAAGAGAATACAGGGAGAAGAAGCCTAATTAGAGCTCCTGAACATGGAGGATGGAACCAGTTGGTTCCTTCATAATCAACAGTGTAATTTTAGAATGATGAAAGGAAACGCTACTTCACTCAGCAGAAGTTTACTTTTGACTTTCAGAATTCTATGTCAAAACTAGTAATTAAATTTTAAACAGACTGCTATTAAATTGATATGATGATGATGATATGATGATGATGATGCAGAAGAGAAATAATATTGGCTTCTGAAGTATTGTCCCAGGAATGAGATAACTAAACAGGCATTGGGAACAAAACCACCAGCACTGGGATCAAATAATGAGATTTAGGCAGCTATAGAAAGAACCAGGGATGCTTAATTTGGAAAGCACTGCAGAGTAGTAGGATAGGGCAAGGGAATCTGCATTTACTTGGTTCATGAATCTCTCTGAGGAACTAAATGAAAATTTTAAAACTTCTATCTAACAAATAGAATCACACAAAAATGTATTACAAAAATTTCTTTTTGGAGAGATGGGTAATACACATTGCAAAGCCCATGTATGGAGTCAAAATATTCTCCCTTTTAGAAGAAAGTTTAAATCTTCATGACAAGAGTTAGGTGGGGAGAAAAAGTAAAGAACTGCGTCATTTTGTGGTGTTGAGCTGAGGTGAGAAGAGACAGGCAATAAAGAACAGTTATTGGCAAGAATGGGCCAAGATCATTATGCTCAAGAGCATTTCCCATTGCATGGTCAGGCTTTTTAACTTGGAGGAAAAAAGAAAGCTGGGGCACCTCCCTCTGAATCCTTTTTCTGAGTTTCTAACATCTGAAATGTAGCCCATTTTGAACTACTTCCTTTGGGCATCAACAAATAAGAGCTAAAAAGAATCAGCAAAAATCATAAAATGTGGAGGTTGGCCTAGGTCTGTCACAGGATTTACAATGAGTTAGAAAGGAAATAAAATGTTAGGATTTTTATCTTAGTCTCTCGGACAGTCATCAAGAAAGGCAGTAATATCTGACAACTCAAACCTGGCACTACTCTTCTCAACTTTATCCTGAACCTTAGGATAGAAGGCCATATATCTTCAGTATGGTAATTTTTTATTAGTTGCACATGACAATACAATGATCTTGATATATCATACATTTGAATCAAATGCGGTAAAATTTCTCATTTTTTCTGAGTGTACAGGTTGCAGAATCAGTTGGTTATACAGACATGTATATACATACAGCAATACTAGTGTCTATTTTATTCTGCTGCCCTTCCTATCTCCCCATCCCCTCCCTTCCCTTCCCATCACTTCTCTCTACCCAATCTAATGTGACACATTTCTTTTTTTTCCCTCACATCATCATACATGTATTTTGTATAATGATGAGGGTCTCCTTCCATCTTCCATGCAATTCCCCTTCTCCCGACCATTCCCTCCCACCTCTCTTCCCTATTTAGTGGTAATCTTCTTCTCATGCTCTTCCTCCCTACCCCATTAGTATTTATTCAGTGTATACATTCTAAGTGAACTTCACTGTTCTTGGTCATGGATAAGCACCTTATTCATGCAGCTTTAATTTCTTTATCAAAACTGGCTTTAAGTGGAAAATCATTGGACTTGGAGTAAACAACTTGATGCATAATTTATAGTTAGGTAATCTCAGAAAACTCATCTCTCTAAAAATACACCAATAAAATGGGATTCATAGCAACCTCCTTCTTAGAGTGTTATGAAATGTTAAAAAGCAAGTAATATATCAAGAGTTTTCAAAAAAGATTCTATTTCAGTTTTTGGCTGTGGTCCCAAAGTAGGCAGGCAAGTATTTCCTCTTGTATTCTAAAGTTAGGTGCTAGACTCATGTAGTATTTGCAAAGAATGTTGCTGCAAACTGATTTTTTCCAACGTTAGTCCAATAAAAGAATTGATGTTGAATGGGTCAGGAGGAAAGAATTTCTCAGGAAGGAGTTATTGGAGAACAGGGGCATTTATCCTCTACCTTCAAATAGGGGTCTTCAGGAAAACCACTCAGAGTGGGATGTACCCAGGAAGCATGATAGACCTGATGCAACCCTACTTATAAAATCTAAAGGGCAAGAAGCTTTGAGAGTGGGCTTGATATCAGAGCAAAGAGGGATGACTACATAAGAAACAGCTTCTCTTTTAGTAACCAAAGTTAAGGATGTGGAGCATGTGGATGGATCTGGCCTAGGTTAATTATAAAGGGTAAGTTGCCTCAAGGTCTCTCTGCCAGGGGTGATGGGTGAAGCAAACTCAGCAGGATGCTGGTGGTGGTGTGAAATGGAGAAACTGAAAGGATAGAGGGTGAAGAGCATCCTGCTAGAAGAGAAGCATGGCTGGAGGCCAGGATGTTTATAACAAAGTTCCCAGTGAGGGTTATGTGATGGTCTGTAAAAATAAGTCCAAATAAGGAGTCAGCTTTGGGTTATAAAGTCCAGGGAGCACTAGAGCCAGATCATGACTGATCAGTCAAGTCAGATTTCTCTCTGCATCTCCAGTCTTGATTCTGGAGGAGATAAAATCAGGGGGGGCTACTGCAGTGGTGGGAGGGTGAGGATGAAACTGACAATAGCCCTCTTTCCACTGTAGCTTCCCAGCATGAATGGGCCAAGGCTGGGGAAAAGAAAGCTTTAATAATATTCATGGTTTGGGCTAAGACATAAGATTTGATATTTAACAGAAAATAGTTATTTTTCAACTAAAAGTGAACACAAGGATTCCTATTATTCTAAAATGACTATCAGAGCCAATGTGCCTGCTTTTGGCTTTCCCAAGAGAAAGGAAACAAGCACTCCCATAGAGTGGGCTTGAATGCATGGAGCAGGGTGTAGAATTGTGTTCGACAGTTATTCTCTTTCAATTAAATGATTATAATAACAATAGTCTGAAGCAAAATGTTAATTGACCCAGTTCTATGGAATGTGCATAACTGTCCTGGGTCTCTTCCATCAGCTCTTCACGTTTATTTCTTTTATCTTTTCTCACTCACTTTTAGTCAGAGGTGGCTGACATTTTTGGATAACAAAAGCTCCTGCAACTTCAGGCTTGGTTTGGGTCAAGCAATAGGTGACCTTGGCAAGAGAGACCAGGAGAGTGGGAAAGATGACAGGATCATTTTTCATGCTCTCATTCCCCCTTGTAAAACCTTCTCCAGTGAGCTATGCTTCTCAATGAGGCTTACTGTTTCTCCCAGGCATCTGATTCTCTATGACTATATATGATATTCCAGAAGCCTCTTGTTTCTTCAAGCCAAGGCCCTTGGCTGTTGTGCCAACCACTATGATTTACCTATACTTAGACTTTTGTAATCTTCTTGTGAATAAACTTTCCCCAAATTTTCCTTTTTCAACAATGCTAAATATTTCCCGTGGGTACCCTGATTGACCAAGTAACATTATTTGCTTCTCTAATCTCAAAATCTTAATGGCAGCACTAAAGCAATAATAGTTGTGAAAAGGTTTAGCAGTAATTAAAATAAAACATAGAGTATTATTATTGTTCTTATTATTTGCAAGATATTTTCAGGAATGTGTGAAGGAGCCAGAAAAAAACCATTTGTTAGAAAAATTCCAGGCCTATCATCAATATCTCCTAATGTTAAAGGGCCATTCAGAAAGTAAGCGCTATTTTACCAGGGATATAATCATACCTGTTTCCTTTGTTTTGCATTAATGAGGTGAACATTCATTAGTTTTAACTTTTGAACAAGTGAACTAAAATGAGGAAAATATTTTATACTTCAAAACATAAAATTAACTTTGCCCTGGGAATTAAGTAACTTGCATGTGCACCTGAAAGTAAAGCTAGTGTCACAGTCAATGAAAAACTTGGGTAAGTAGTATACGATAAGCACTGTTCAATGCATTTTAATACGATCTGACATAGACTTTACCCTGTTTAGTGGTTTCTGTTTGTCTGTTGGTATTTTTGATTTTTCCTAACTATTCATGTATTGTGCTGTTCCGATATCTTGGTGGACTTTTCAAAAGCAGATGTAAAATTTTTTCTTGCCTAAATATTTTGAAGTTACCGAGAATAAAATAATTTTATATGCTCGAGACTTAGGTTTTTTTAGTGGGCAGCTATATACTAATATAATTCAGGGTTCTATAAATGTGGATTGACAAAGGTTGCTTTTTTTACTTTTATTAATCTGTAATTAAAATCCAACGCTTCAATTATGAAAATAAGGAACAAATTCCAACAGTATTTAGTTACACCTGGACCTTTGTGACAATCAGATATCAAAATACTGTCAGATTACATTTTAGTTGTTATAAATACTTTGAAATGTTTTTTATGGTGCATTTCTTGAAATTATTATTGTTTTTAGATCCATTTCTAAATCTTTTTATTTTGTGTATTAATAATCATATGTTATGATTAATAACATATATGATTAATAATTAATAATTAAGTTGATAATTCTGACTCTAATTTGTAATGGCTGAATTCTTGTGAATTCTATCCATTCAAAAGTGATATAGGAGATAGATGATATAGGCTTCTTCAAAGTTTCCAAGTGACCTATGGCAGAAAAAGCTTATGAATCCCTGGGTTGAGTGATGGATGCAATTGTTAGAACTAGAGAATGGATGACAGGAATCAGTTACCTTCTCTCCATCAGTGTTAGTAAGAAGATTGAGAAAGTTTGTTAGAGAAGGAGAAAAATATATGGTATGCACATGAAAACCATGGGTCTTTATAAAAAATCAGAAAATGTGTAGATTCATACATATTAAAATAATAAATTCTCAGCCTTGTGAAAAATCAAAAAATAAATACTGGACCAAAACTATCATTTCATCTATTGAGATAAAGGTGCAGGCAAATAATCCTTAGTACAGATCTCCCATGTAAAATTACTGTATTTTTAAACTATATAATTGTTACTAAATATATAAAGATATCTATTTTAGTCCTGTGCCTCTGTTATACATATTTAATGATATTTAAATATCTTTGTAATGTAAAATATTAACCTTGAATATTTTAAAATTATTATATACCACAAGAAGTCTAAAATTATTTTACTAAAACTCAAGGGGTATAGAAATATGTTATGCAATATTTATTATTTATCTCCTATAGTTTTCCACCTCTCTAATATACAAACTAAATTTAATTTTTGTTTTAAGACAAAGAACAGGAATTTTTGTATAAAAATGAATTCTGCAGCAATATCTCATAGGAAATGCAATTGGAGTTTAATTTGTATGCACAAAGTATCAGCTATCATACAAAAATATATAAAAATATAAAGGGTTTAGCTTAGAAAAAAATTGTTCAACTTTTCAAGCTCAAGGGTCAGTCTGTGCAAATGCCTTTTGCTCTCTTTAACCTGCTAAACTTCTGGAAATAGTTGGAGGTGAAGGTGAAGGCAGAGAAAAGGGGACAAGATAAAGATCATCAATTATTCTACTAAAATTCTTTCTAGTTGTTCTTGTTTGGATACGAAGTTTCTCTAAAAGCTCCTGTTCATGAAGGAATACTCAGAGGTAAATGATTAAATTATGAGAGCTGTAACCTAATTGGCCCATCCTAGTTTTCTGGCTGACTGGGTGGTAACTGTAAAAAGATGGGGAATGGTTAGAGGAGTTGGGTCACTGGGGTTGTCCCCTGGAAAAGTGTGTCTTATCTTTGGCCCCTTTTCCCCTCTCTCCTTCTCCCTGTTTCCTTACTCTTCCAAGACCCCAGCAGTTTGACTCTGCTGGGCCCTTCCTTCATGAAGTGCTTTATCACCTTGGGTCCAGAGTAATGGAGTTTTGCCTCCTCTAAATTGTTCTTGTTGGATATTTTGGTTACAGCGATGTAAAAGCTGGTTAAAACACTCTGTTCATACTATATTGGATGGCACCTTTCAATATGGCTCCAGGAATAGAATGAAGCTATAGGAGCTTTGCATTGCATTCCAGAGTGCTTCCCAACACACAGATCCCTGTGTGACCCCAACTCTCCTTCCTTATTTCATTTATTATTCAGCTTTTTTTTTCTTATTTCCTAACATCAAACCCACTCCATGCTATTCAGTTCTCCCAAAACGACACCCCAAATATTGAAGTCTCAAAGCTATCTCTTACATGATTTTCTCTTCACATAACAATGTTCCTAATTCCTCCAATCTGTCAAGAATATTA
The DNA here is from genome assembly GCF_052094955.1 of Ictidomys tridecemlineatus. NCBI lineage: Eukaryota > Metazoa > Chordata > Mammalia > Rodentia > Sciuridae > Ictidomys > Ictidomys tridecemlineatus. The sequence goes on along the minus strand of NC_135479.1, from coordinate 135,988,423 downwards.
CTTATTCATGTCAAAATTTGTTCTTATTACTGAATTTAAAATTTTATATTTTTTCTGTGAATTATTGAAAATTATTCACAAATATGCACAATATTGTCAAATAGTAATTTTTCTCCTCTGTTCCTACAAAACTTCTCTTTCAGATTTTTTTTATTATTTTAAAATTTGTACTCAGCTTTAGTAAGGCATAATCCACAAATAAAATTGTATATATTTATGGTGTATAATGTGACATTTTGATACATACATGCATTATAAAATGATTAAATCAAGTTAATTAATATATGCATCACCTCACATAGTTAAACATTAAAAATATACTCTCTTAGCAATTTAAAAATATATAATACATTAATATTATCTGTAATCACCATGTTGTACAATAGATCTCCAGAACTTATTCATCTTGTGTAACTGAAACTTTGGACCCTTCAACAAACACCTGTACCAGTATTGAATGGCAATATTGGATGGCAAAATATTTTTAAAAAACAATTTTTTTTTGTACCAGGGATTGAGCCCAGGGGCACTTAACTACTGAGCCACATAATATTTTATTTAGAGCCAGGGTGTCCCTGAGTTGCTTAGGGCCTCGCTGAGTTGCTGAGGCTAGCTTTGAACCTGGAATCCTCTTGCCTCAGCCTTTTGAGTTATTGGGACTACAGTGTGCACCATCAGGCCTGGCAGTTTGACTTTTTCTTTTTGATTCCATATATGTCCCACAAAACTTATTAGATTAAATTTTATGTTACAATTGTTTATTCTACTCTCCATATATTTGTGTTCTATTCTGAGTTATTTCTTTATAATAGATTTATTTATCTTTTTTCCTGGTCCAATCTGTTATTTATCTCATTGTTTAGTTTTCAAAAATATCTGTTATAAAATATTTCAAACACATATCAGATAGAATAGTGTAATGAACCCCTCTGAACTCATCAATCTAAGACAATTACCAATTTATTGTGACTCTTGCTGTATCTGGGTCCACTTCTGCTTCTGTATTATTTGGAAGCAACTTTCAGATAAATAAACAAATAAACACTATCCCAGTTACACTGTTTCAACTTACTTTTTTTTTTTGGTCTTTTTCACAGTAGTGAGAAAACAGTACTTACTCAGTAGAAAACATACTTTGAATTTTGAATTTTTATCTTTTTCTGGACAGAAGATTTTCGGCAGAATACCTTGTAGCAATAGCAAGCTACTGCTTCTAATGAGATACTTGATCATAAGCGTAAATAAGCAATATTCTACTATATACTGTGTTGCTCATTATGCTGTTCAGTAGGTGGGATGTATTAAATGCATTTGGACTAGTGAGATTTTCCTCTTCTGTTGGGTTTATCAAGATGTAACCCCATCATAAGCCGAGGAGCATCTGCACTTTCAATTTAATTATTTTTCTGAGGTGTCTCTCATTTTGAATGATGGTATCATTTTCCTATTTGAAAGTAAATAATAATTACTTAATATCAAATAGCTATACTGCTTACATTTGCAACTGTCATTTACATATGTTAACTTATAAAAAGATTATTGTTCAAATCAGGCTGTAATTGAAAGAAATTATTAATGCTTAATAAGTCTTTTAGGTCTACTTTAATCTCTAGAATCCCCTTTGCTGTCCATCTCATTTTTTCCTATTATTTCTTGAAGAAATCAGATTATTTGTCCTGTAGTTTCTTACCATCTGGATTTTGCTCTTTGTGTCTTTGTAGTGTTTCTGAAACCATTCCTGTCTTCCATGGTTCCTGAACATTGCTTGGTGGATCTGGAGGCAAAACTACCTTTATTTATTTATTTGTTTGTTTGTATGTTTGTTTGTTTTCTGGCAACAGTCTCTTATGTGGGGCTAGCTTCTTTCATCAGGAGGCATGTAATGACTTGCTGTTTCCCCTTGTGGATGCTAGCAGTGTTCAAAAATCATTGTCTACATCCAATGTCCATTAGGGTATTCAAAATAGAGACATCCTAATTCTGTCATTCCTTCTTTATTTATTAGAGAGAATGAAAGGGTAAAGTTTCTAAGCTGCAAAGCCTGAGTTAAAATGTAAAGGACAAGGTATTGTAAAGTTTCTGAACTGCACACAGAACCTGAAATTCCTGAGGCAGTGGTACTGACCATTTAGTTATTAAATAACCTGGACCCTGTGCAGTTTGGCACGTAGGCATTCAGGGCCCAAACCAATCAGTTTGAATGTATCCCCCTCTTTAGGAGTGACCTATCACCCCCGCCTGACCTGTTCCCGCCAATGAATGGACTAATCGTGTTTGAGAGTTATTGTTCAATTTTCCCGTGCCTCATGATGATTTGCTCTGATGTATGCAAAGCCCCCGCCCTCCCCAAAAAGTGTACTTAAGCACTGCTCAACCCCTGCTCCGGGCTCTTGGCCGCTCTCCCTTCTTGAGTGAGCCTGGAGCCCCAGCACGCTGGATTGGATCCTCAATAAATCCCCTTTTGCTGTTGCATGAGTTGGTCTCTTGGTGGTCTCTTCCTCCGAAGTTCGCCGGACCCTTACAAGAACAATTCTATAAAAGATTTCTACCACATCAGCTAATCTTATCATTTCCTGATTATTTTATCTACAAAGATTTAAAGAGAAAATTTCATGTCTACTGTCAGTAGTGGAGTTCTCAAAAGAAAGATTAATGTTATCCCCATTTAGAAGTTTTTAAAGCAATGAACTGAAAATTAGTATTCTGTAAAGATGACCTATTAGGCTTTAAAATATCATTTTAATACACAGATTTATGCTGATTTGGTGTGCTGTATTTAATGTCTTATTTAAAGCTAAGATTCTCATATTTTAGATCCTTTTGACTGCCCATCATAATAGCATGCTTCCTTGCCACCAGGGTTCTCAAGATAGTTAGATAAAAGATAGACAATAAAAAAAGAATACTTAGAGAATTTAGTGAGAAATATGATATTTAGGGTAATAAAAGGAATCCTAGTAGATTTTGCAGAGAATTTGGTATGGTAATTGGGTGGAATCTTGTGCCTATGCTAATATAAAATATATTGCACAAGGAACAGATATTGGGAGCATAGAAAATAAATTAAATCTAGAATCAATGCTGTAAAGTCATTTGCTGATTCTTTAATTATGGGTTAATTAAGGGAGATCAGTAATTGAGGGAGATGCATTTATGCTAATTCTTTTATGTTGATTAAAATATCACAATGCACTTTAATTTGATTATCATGTTTGATTTTTTTACAGAGGTAGGTAATCACACCCATTTTGTAGACACATAAGCTGAGGATTACGGAGGGTAAGCTACTTTTTTTTTTTTTTTTTTGCTTTCACTATAGTTTTTTTCTTTTTTTTTTTATTGTTGGTTGAAGGGTAAGCTACTTTTAAAGTCTCCAGGCAAGAAAAGAGCAGAAATTTGACTTAAATACCTGTTTTCTCACTCCAAGTTCTGAGAGCTCTTCATTATTTCTTGGTAGAGGAAAATGCATTAATTCACATATTTTTGAAAGCTTTGTGTTGAGGATAAAAACAATGATATTCTGAATGCTTCTATTAAGTAGAAGACTCAGGTGATCAGAACATTTATCCCACTATGCACATGTTCTCCTTCACTTTGCAAATGCAAACATGTCTTACAACAGCCATGGTATACATGTGTGTGAGGATCCTCCTCAGGGAACATTCTGACAGGAAAGCTAATGCACACTGTAGCTAGAGGTCATTTTGTTCCTTAATCACTTACTTCCAAATTCACACTATTAAACACACAAGTTTAATACTCTGTCAAATCTGTTTGCATAGAATTTTTTCACTGTATTTTTTTACATTTAATTCTCTTTACTTTGGAGCCCAGAATGAAAGGATTAGAGAGTGCAGATTTCCCTTCTCCAAAAAGCTCGCTTACCTCTGTTTAACTTTATGATCTGCAGAGCCTGCTGAGAGCCTGTCTAGGGGAGACCCAAAGCCAGAAAAGCTCCTTTTCTTCTTTGTCTCTGTCACGTCGTTCTCCAAAGATACCAGCTCATCAAGGAGCAAGAGTTTTGCAGCCAGGTCAGTGGCTGACTTCTCTTCTCGGACTGTGGGTAGTGACTGCAAATCTGTGACTCCAGAATCAAAGGCCTGTAGAGCAGAGAAAGGTGGTTCTACTCTTTAGATGAAGAAACCCAAATTAGGTAAAGTTAGTGGACACCTCCTGTGTTTAGATGACATCCCTTTTGTGTAATGTTCTATACTTTCTCATGGAATTATGTTTCGCACAGAAAGCTAAACCTTTGGAGAAGGAAACATATAAAGGTAGAGTATATATATCCAAGAGAAAACAGATAAAACAAAAACTCCAGGCTTGTCTCTAAAAATTGAACATATTCTGATTATTCTTTTGATTTTGTACCACTAAGAATTGAATTCTTGCTTATCATTCTTAGAATGCTTTATCTATACCTTTTTCATCATCATATCTATTACATTTTATTTTACTTATATTAGATGGCTTACAACACATTTGTATTCCTTATTAGATTATAAATAACTTGAGGACAATGATTATCTGATTAATCTTTTATTTGTTCTATTCAATGCATAGCCCAGTATTTTACTCAGAGTTAGTACTCAATAAATAACTTACGAATATTTATTGGATGAACTCTCAAAAAAAAAAACAAAACCAAAACTAAATCTCTTGCTGTTTCCCTTTAGTCACTCATTCGTTATTTATTTATAAAACCTATTAAAAGCCCAATCTATGCCAGGCTCTGCATAACATTGAAGGGATACAAAAATGAAGAAAATTTAGCCACTTGCATGTCCAGGGACTAAACTTCTTCATCCATGCAATTTATTCACAATCTGTGAGTATCTACAATGCATGAGAACTAACCCAATTTAATGTCAAAGTCTAGGATAAAATTTCTTGTTTGCTTAGATGTTACTATATATTGTCACTTTGTACTTCATCCAAGTTATAATATAGGTATGGATGCTCAGATTGTGAAGTCTGTTTTTTTTTTTTTTTTCCTTTCTGGGACCCAACAAAACAAAACAAAACAAATCCTCTGCTCCTATTAACCATCCCTGTCAATCTGCTGTACAAGAAGCACTGCTTCTTTTTAAGAGCCTGAGAATATTTCTCTAAGGGAGGAAACTAGCTTCAGGGGCTTTCTTCCTTTCCTCTCTCACTTCCATCACATTTTTCCATTTGCCTCATTCTTGGTCACAACATAGAAACTGAAGAAGAGATGGAATGCCAGAAAGAAACCCCAAAGAGCAGGAGACAGACCTTCAAAGGCAAAGATCTTACATTATCTCCAAAGCAGCCTTCCCAAAATATTCTTCCAATTAATATATATACAAAGTAGAGTTTTGTTCCTTTAATATACCCTTAATTCTGCAGGGGGTCGGGGAGTGAGCTATAGAATTCATGTAAGACTAAACCTTTTGTAAGATGCATTTCAAATCCTCACTTTAGGTTATTTAAGAAGTACAGAGAATACATGTTTCTCATAAGATCACACTTAATTTGATCTGGAGTTTTTTCTGTGTGGAGATGTCCTCATATTGCTTTTCTTTGTACTATGGTCAAGACATAAAGAAAACATTTATACTGTAATAAAAATACACAAAATTTGGAATGCAAACAACTTCAAACTGATTTAATTAAAACTGGTAGAGCTGGGGGCGGTGGTGCACACCTGCAATCCCAGCAGATTAGGAGGCTAAGGCACAAGTTCATGATCAGCCTTGGCAATTTGGTAAGACCTTAAGCAACTTACCAAGACCCTATGTCAAAAGAAAAATTAAAAAGGAAAAGGACTGAGGATATGGCTCAGCAGTTAAGTGTTCCTGGGTTCAATTCCCAGTACCATCTGAAAAAAAAAAGAAAGAAAGAAAGAAAGAAAGAAAAAAATGTGGTAGAAATGATATATACATATTTAATGCTTTCTACTTTAAGGAATACAAGTGTTTCTTATTTTGAGTTACTTTTAATGTTGAAAATATGTGACTTGCTCTGAATTTGCTTTGAAGGTTAATAATCATTACTATTTACATTTAAAGTTCTCAATCTTGAATAACATTGGCAAAACAAACAAACAAAAAAAGCAATAGCAAAAACACCTATTTCCTTGACTTTGCATTATCAGAATATATTCCTATTTTTTAGCTGTTCCTCCTGACTATAGTAAAAATAGCTTGTGTTCATAAAAATGTTGATAAAGTCTTTCAATTTAGTTTCCTTACCTCTGTTGCTGCATTCACCGAGAGCACTTTTCCTGAGCTCCACAATATCAAAGACACAGCCAGGATGAAATGTGCACTTGCCAGTCTCCAGTCCAGCATCTATGGGTCATGTAGATCAAGGTTAGCATTGATTAGTTTTGAATAGATATATAGAGAAAAAATCTCCTAAGAAGTATGTTATATGCACATGATAAGCCAAATTATTCACTTCTGTGTACTGGAGTGTATTTCCGCAAAACTTAAATAATACTCAATAGAAGCTGTCAGTCTTCCAGATTGAATTCAATCAAGTCTTCATTTCCACGGAAACCTAGTTGGGTTTGTATAGCTATAATAATAATAATAATAATAATAATTTAATTCAAAGAAACCTGGGGTCTGAGAAATTTATATAACTTTATTCTTTGTCTAATACAGAGAATGAAGCCTCACGTACCTAAGGAGAAATATGTAAAATTGGCAAGGTAAAAGAGAAAAAGGCCTGATGGGTTCTGAATCAGACAGAATGTGGTGTATCTGAAAGCATTTACATTAAAAAAATTAAAAATTATATTTTTATTATGTCAGAATTTTAATGCAAGTTTCAAAATGTACATATAGAAAAAATAGTGAAATTTCAATACAAAATGTTAAAATTCCATGTCCAATCTAATAAAACCAAAAGACAAATTACAAAATGGAAGATATTATTAATAAATATATAAAAGAAAAAATAGGATTTGGAGCATGTAAATAAGTCTGATAAATAAATTTAAAATATAGACACACAACTAAATAAAAATGGCCAAAATTATAAATGGAGATTTCATAGAAAAGGAGAGAAGTTAATGGAAAATAAACATCCCATAATATATGTAGCCTATTTAACATAAATAAAAAGAGAAATGATATACCGTTTACACAATAAGATCAGCAAGAAATTTAAGATACCACTGCATATGTTTAGAATAATGCTAGAAAAAAGAAAATATAAAAAATGCTGATGGATTTGGAAGTGGATCCTTCCATTTGAAAAAAATTTGGCATAAGGATTGAAAATGATCATGCAATACCTATGATCTTTTATTTTGTTTCTGGGTATATATCTCTGAGAAACTCTTATAAACTTATTAGGAAGTCTGGAAGTCCAAACCCTTATAGTAGTAAAAAGCTGGAATCAACCCAAGTGGTCCATTCGAAAGATGAGGATTTGTCAATTGAAATTTATTTATACTATGGACTTAAAGCAAATGATTTAGATATACTTTTATTTACCATTGAATTTTTAAATGTATTTGTGGATTTCATTAAAACTGGGAGTGAGGAGTATAGAACAATACATGTGTTATGGTTTGGATGTGAAGTGTCCAAAAAACTCTTGTGTGAGACAATGCAAGAAGGTTCAGAGGACAAGTGATTGGGTTGTGAGAGTCTAAACCCAATCAGTGAATTAATCCCCTGATGGGATTAACTGAGTAATAACTGAAGGCAGTTGGGGTATGGCTGGAGGATGTGGGGCAAAGAGGGTGTAGCTTTGTATATATTTGTATCTGGTGAGTGGAGCTCTCTCTCTACTTCCTGATTATCAGGTGAGCTGATTGCCTTCTCCACACTCTCTTACCATAATTTTCTGCCTCACCTTGAGCCCCAAGGAATGGAGCCAGCCATCTATGGACTAAGACCTCTGCAACCATGATCCCTCAAATAAACTTTTCCTCTTCTGCAATTGTTCTGGTCAGATCTTTTAGTCATAGCAACGAAAAAGCTGACTAAAACAACATGTCATAATAACACTATATACTTGAATTGGAAATACAGAAAACAATTCCATATATTTTTTGAATATATACATATAATTAAACTGTAAACCAATAGAACTTGATTTATGAATATGTGTGCCTCAGAAGAAGAAAGAAGGTGAATAAGATTATGGAGGAAAGATAAAGAACTTGGTTTTTAATCTATAATTTTTTAAAAAGTAAATATATAAAAATTACATTTAACAATTCTGTGTAGTAGGCACAAATGTATGTTATTTATACATTTCTGATTTATATAGCCAATTAAAATTCATCTATGATTTCTATTGGGCTTGCTGATTGCCTGTTTGAATACTAGACTATGAACATTGCATAGTACAGGAGGAGACATTGTCCTACTGAGGGCAGATTTCAGGTATGAGCCAGCTGTAATAGAGTCTTTGCCACTTAATATGAAGAACTGGGAAAGTTTCTAAGGTTCATTGGTAATGAATGAGAAGTCTCAGTACACTTCTGTTTCCTTAAGGAATAATAATTTGAAAAACTTTCTGGGGGCAAAGAGAAAGAAATGCTACCATGAAATCCGAAGGACTGGGTTTGATTCTCATTTTTTGTTTTCATATTAGTGTGACCTTGTATATATATATATCATTTAACACACTTGAGCTTCATTTTACTTATATATGAAGTAAGAAGTAATTCTCACCTCATAAGAGCTTTGAGAGGATTAAATTGATTCATGCATAGCCCCTTTATATGGTATTTATAATTTGTAAGTGAAGGAATATTTATGAGCATTACTAAATATTTCTTTAATAACCACATATATTTTGGTGTGACTAAATTTTTTCTTTATGACACTTCCTTAAAATATTATCTTAAAACCTCAGTGTAAATCTTAGTGATGTATGTTACATGTTAGAATATGAACAAATAAAATTTTTGTATAAGCAGAGTAGCATCTGTATTAATCATGTTTATTGAGACTAAATGGAGATAAAAATATTTTGGCATTGTCTGTAAAATTTATTTTTATCAAATATAATTTTAATTTTCACATAGTTTAGCTCAAACTATTTGCTCATTATCACATCAAATAATTTATTTTGTAATCTTGCACTTCATACTATTCACTATATATTTTCTTTATTCCATCCTTTCCTGGAAAGAAGTAGGAAACAATTTTTTTGTTCTCTTTTTGCTAAACTGATATTTGATTTGGGTATTTTCACAATAAGTAATAATTTTTGCATAAATCATGACTATGTCTCTAAATTGAGAAAATATATGAGAAATAATGCAACCAACCAAACACTGCCTTAGATATTCCTTTAGAAAGTCAGCCACTTACTCATAATTTGTGCTCATTTTGCTGATGTTTCTTTGTCCTCCACATAAATGAAAATATGTTAAGAACAAAGGTATATTTTTAAAACTGATCTCATGTTTTATATATATTATTTTAAAATAGAGTTCTATCATTTAATCAAAGATAAACTACCACTGTGATATTTTCCTTCTTCATTTTTATTATGTTAAAAATAGGTTTTAGAGTGTGAAATTGCCCAATTTTATAAGTGTTTCCATGTGGATTTCCTTTAACTATTTTTATACACAGCTTACTAAGGTTTCTCTCCATTTCTGTAATCTTATAAATGGCACAGGATGATGGGTGTTTATAGTATTGATGATTATGTCTGAGGCATATATTTTTGTGCTTGGGTGTATATAGGAAAAAAGTCATAATATATCATCTAACAGATAACCACATCCTGATTATTTGGATAAGGAGATGTAAAAATAAATGCTGAGTTAAATACACTCATTTAATGGTTTAAAGCCAAGCTTGTAGCCAGTTAACCAAAAGGCCAAGTTCCTAAATATGGCATTTGGTACACTAATGAAAACAAGCACCCTGGCACCTGCCGCACAAAAGACATTTGATTAACCAGTTGAAACTTGACTGCTACAAAATTAGAAACAGAGGAAATTATAGGGAGGAAAGGAAAAGATTACCTTTAGGCCCATTTCCCTATTTTGTTGATAGTGCATAAATATAGCTCATGGTTTAAAAATCTCCTAAACCCCATATACACCCTGATTCATAGAGAGAACCTCAAGGGATGTTCATTGACTGTGTGAATTCACCAAAGGGGGAAGCATGTGTACCCTTTCAGTATATCAATCATTTTTATTGAGTAGTATTCCTTGGGGTATTGAAGAATTTCAAAAGAGACAAGTGAGCACAGGATTTACTATATAAGAAGATTTTGTGTGTGCTTCAGTCTTAGGCAATTGGAATAGTATACTTGTTTACTTTGTAAACAATACTGCTGATGAAGAAATATTTCACATAGTCAAACATTTTCAGCTCTGTTTTACAGCCTTTCCATCTGTAAGACTTTCTATCCTGAAAGAATCTTCTGAAGTCAAGCTAGAGTGGTGGTAGATGGATCAAGAGAGAGGGATACCAACTTTTGTCATTTAAGTTGAGAAAAAAGCATGTATTGCTTATTCCTTTAGAAAAGTGATAGTTCATATTGATATGCTGCTACGAAAGTCCAGCAGACTTAAATATATTTAAACCACAGTTTAGAGAGAAGACTATTAAAATGAAGAAAAGTGTTTCATTGTTAAGAATCATTATTCAGCTTTAATGGGAACAACAAATCTCTGAAGTGGCTGGGCATGAAAAAGAAAAAAAAAAAAAAGATTGAGAATCATCATTTGAAAAAAGGGAGACCAAACTGGAGCAAAGTGCTAAATTTCAAGATGATAAAGATGAAAAAAGAGAAGCATGGTGAGGTGGTATCTGACCTAAGGCATTTTAAAACTGATAAAACTTTTAAAGTATCTCTATCTAAAGAATAAAACTTCTCAAGTGATTAAAAACATTTCTCTTCAACCTGAGACTTCATGATTTACATTTAACTTAAGGATAGTTGATCCAAGTATTAGAAACTACTGGGGTTTTGGGTGAATCTTGATATCATCTGGGAATTTTTTATTTTCCTCAATATCTTGATTGAAGATATTCAAAACAGATTCTCTGAACATTTTCAACAAAAATTAAAAATAAAGGACTTAATTAAAGATTAAAGATTTATGGCTAATTCAACTTTCACTTTTGCTTTACCTTCTCTTCTCAGTTAAAATTTTTTAACAGGACATTCTAAAAACGGAGACTAGTTCTGACACCATGAATTGGCCACGTGTTCCTGCTGACGACACTGTGTACAGACTTTTTTCTCTGAAAGTGAAGGTGGTCGTCCAAGCAGGCAGAGTCAGTATGATCAGTAAATCTGTATGACTGTGAGTTCTTCAACTCACCACTTATCCCACTCCACTAAGTTACAGTCACATAGGTCTTTTTGATAACAGAACAGCTTGAGATATAGTAGACAACAGAGTAACTATTGCACACACACACACACACACACACACACACACACGCACGCACACACATATTAAAGGAGGGTCCACAAACACAATGCTTAACACAAAGTCCATGCAATTTACTGCATAGAAAGAGACCCGATACAGGAATTCAGGGACTGAGGTTGCCCACTACCTCTGCTGGTATTGAGCAATGTGGCGTTTGCAAACCCTTTCTTCTTTAGACCAAATAAAACAGAGTTCCTAACTGACTACTGATGTTGCGTTGGCTTTTAAAGTCAGTTGGTAAAGCTAGTTGGTGAAGGAAATGATGGTAGCTGGTGCAGGCTTAGCTAAAAGAAGCTTCCTGCTGTTCCTCCTATCAAGCAGGAGGCTATGCACAAGACTGCATTCTGGTCGTGACATAAAAATTCTCCTCCATAATTTTAGGTATTTCTAGACAAAAGAAAGAACTTCCAAACCTTTGCCACTTATAATAAGATATTCTATTGTTAAAATGTGTTTGAAGAAAGAAAAAATGCTGTTCATTAAGTGGTGAAATGCTATCACATATCAGACTCCCTCCAAAATTCAGAGATGTTAAATGTGGGACAGAATTGATAAAATAAGGGTTACACACACACACACACACACACACACACACACACACTTTCAAATGTTTACATAGAATTTTTTTTTTACGTTTTCTTTTTTGCATCATGAGTAAGTCACTAGATGCATTCCCCTACAGTTCAAAACAAAAAATTATTAGCACTAAGATTCAAGTTGCCATAAAGTACAGTTATGTTTCCTCTTTTGGGCTCAGAGAAGGGAAGGATAATATGATACTGAACTTGATTATCCGATATAATTTTAAAACCACACAGTTAATAGTAATAATTTTAAAGTGTTGACTGAGGCCTACTCCCTACCATTTGGAATAAATAGTCTATCAAGGTAAAATAATTATTTGAGTAGACTCTCAGAAATCAAAAATCTTAGTGGATGCAGAAAGGTGGATACAAAAAGAGGAGAGTCCTTTATGTTTTTATTAGTGCATTATTATTATACATAATACTGGGTGCATTTTGACATAATAATACAGAATATAATTTGTTTCAGTTCAGTCCCTAGTACTTCCTCTTTCTTTCCCCTTCTCCCTCCCTCTTTTCTCCTTCCTCTACTCTACTGCTCTTCTATTTACTCATAATATTTTAAAGTCAGTGTTTTATAGATATACATAAAGGTGACATTCACTGTGGCATATTTGTATAGGTGTATGTTCATAATTTAGTCATTTTCATTCCACTGTTCCTCCTTTTTCCTCTCTCTCCTCCCTTCCCCTTCATCTCCTTCCTCTGCTCCAGTGATCCTTCTTCTATTTTTATGGGATCCCCGCTCTTCCCCTTTTTTGCCATTTTGGTCTTGAGAGAAAACATTGAACCTTTGACTTTCTCTGAGTCTGGTTTATTTCATTTAGCATGATGTTCTCCAGTGCCTTCCATTTACCAGCAAATGCCACATGATGTTCTCCAGTGTCTTTCTTTCTTCTGTATGGCTTAGTAAAACTCCACTGTGTATAGATACCACATTTTCTTTATCCATTTATCTGTTGGCATACACCTGGGCTGGTTCCACAACATGGATATGTGAATTGTGCTGTTATAAACACTTGTGTGCCTGTATCTCTACAGTATCAGGGAAATGCAAATCAAAACTACACTGGTATTTCATCTCACTTCATTCAGAATGGTGATTATCAAGAATACAAATAATAAGAAATGCTGGTAAGGATATGGGAGAAAAGTGCACTCACATAGTGTTGGCAGGAATGCAAATTAGTACAGCCATGCTGGAAAGCAGTATGGAAATTACATAAAAGATTAGGAAATAGAATCAGTATATGCCCCAGCTCTCTCACTCCTTGGAATTCATCCAAAAGAAATAAATCAGGAGATTTTGATAACAAAAATTTTCTACCAATATCACATAATTATATCTTCATATATTTGCTATATAATATTACTACAATAATTTTGGTTATGAGTAAATGAATATTTAAAAAATAAAGCTTTTAATCAATGAACAGCTATTCATTAACATCAAAAAAATTATTTCTGGGGTGATTAGGAAAAAATCAGTATTAGATTTGAAAAATGGTGATAAATATCCTTGCTGTGCTTCTTATTGGCCTGGTAACTTTGACCCAAACTCTTAAATTGTTGAATAAAAGTCACTTTTTTAATTCACAAAATTTTAATTAATTAATTTTAGTTAAACTTAATTATTTTATTGGCTTAGAATTAGCAAAAAACATGAAATAGGCTTAGAGTTGCCAACTAAGAGCAATAAGCATATTTGTTTATTTAATGTTATTTACTAAAAATATATAAAGATGTATATATACATCTCATAAGATTTCTTATTTTATCATAGATAATATCTCTGCACTGGGAACTTTAAAATGGTGCATGAAAACATTTGTAAAGCATATGATAATGTGAAAGGTTTGATTAAATGTTGTAAAATTCATGATTAAGCTGAAGGTAGATCTTTGAAGCCAAGCTCTACTAGAAAACATAAAGGTTACATGCACTAAACAATCACCTATAGAATTTAGAGCCATTCATAGAGAAAATCTGCAAAATTTGTAATGAAAAATCAAAAAGATCAATAATAGTTTTTCCTTATATAGATAACCTTGATATTTCAATAAGTAACAATGTTTGAACAGAATTTTAAAGAAGATTGTTTCTAGTTTTCTTCAGTGTGAGGCAATCAGTTGGTTGAGACACTTCCTTGAACCTTATAGCTTGTAGATTCTGTCACATACATCATCTACATCAATTTCATAAAGTACATCTGAGAATTACTCATTTAAGATTCTCCTTAGAAAATTTGATTTTAACAAATTGTGTGATGGACATCTTACTTTATGGTGGGGTATGATTCTGAAAAGAAGGTGCACATTGAAACTAAGAAATGTAACACTTTCCAAGTTTTTAAAGAATTAAAATACCAAGGCACGTGCAGTGGTGTGTGCCTGTAATCCTATTGGCTTGGGAGCCGGAGACAGGAGGATCGTGAGTTCAAAGCCAGCCTGAGCGATGGCGAGGCACTAAGCAACTCAGTGAAGCCCTGTTTCTAAATAAAATACAAAATAGGGATGGGGACATGGCTCAGTGTTAGAGTGTCCCTGAGTTCAATTCCTGCTATATATATATATATATATATAAAAAGAAGAATTAAAATACCAGGATTGTGTTCTCCATTTCTCATTGCTCTTCAATTGGCAGTAGTAAATTTTCCAAAGTTACAAAACCAGTCAGAAGAGCCAGAACAACAAGTTACATTTTCAGACTCCCAGTTTCACGCTCTTTCAAGTATAACCTATTTGTGGAAGTATAAAACATTTTTCCATCTCCAAAACTAATTTCATCTAAAGCAAGGATTTTATGGATAAGTTGTTAATGTGGTGGACATCTGTCTTTTAAAATGACTTTTCCTGTGTAATACAAATCAGGAAGAATGGTAATTTTCTAGTGCACATGTATACCTGATTTTAGTCCATTTGGCACCATTTTCATTCTTTTTCTGATGCTATTGCCTTTGAAAAATCTCAAAAATTTTGTGTTTAAGTGCCTCTGTTTTATTTTTGTTGTTGTTTGTTCGTTTAGTTGGAATTTTCAGTCGGATTACTAGTCTTTTATTTGCAAATAAAATAGAATAAAATAAAGGCAGAAACCTGCAATACTACTTTAAAGAAAAATCCTATTATTAGAAAACCCAGATCTGTATGTTTAACAAAAGTTATTTGTGGTTGTAACCTTCTTGAGAGCAAAGACTATGCCATATCCCCAAATTAATCTTAGCACCTAGCTGAATACTTAGCATAGAGTCAACATCAAGTTGAATGAATGAGTGAAGAAGCCTCATGCAGTAAACAGGAATGCAGGGCAGATATTAAAATCCCAGTGTTATCAGTATGGATACTAATTCATATCAACAATCTTATCTAGATTTAGAAAAAAGATTGATCCAAATTTTTACACCTATATTAAACTGTGATGAAGTTCTTACTAGAATCCTGACATGGCCATTAATGTTTTACATCATAGACTCTTACTCTAAAGAAAGCAACATGCAGCATCATTCCCCAATAATCATTCCTCCAGAGTTTAAGAGCTTTCCTTATTAGATATTATTCTGCACTTAAATCTCTGAATAACTAAATATTTTTTGATATAAAACCATGACATGGACAAGCCAAAAAGAACTTTAGCATATGACTATGAACAATTCTGCTAAGAAAATTTATTCTTTAATTCATATGCTTATGCTCACAAATGGGAAAAGAGAGTACCTTTAAAACTATGGATGAGGAAGAGCTGTAGAATTGCCCATAAGCAAGTTGGGTGGCTATTCAGTACTGAGGCAATTTTTATGGAGCATAAAATATCTTTCAGAGGGTAAAAGTGAATAAACAAAGTAAAATGTTACATATAAATAAGCCTTATGACAATGTGGGACAGGACCACCCCCTTCCCTCTTTATCCCACTTTCTATCAATATATTTTAATAAAATTCTTACATTTAAATTACATTAAACAAGCCAATACAATCAATGAAACAGTACTCTTCCAAATATAAAGAAAGAAAGAAAAATAGGGGCTGGGGCTATAGCTCAGTGGCAGAGCTCTTGTCTAGAACATGTGAGACACTGGTTTTGATCCCTAGCACCACATGAAAAAAATAAATAAATAAAGGCATGCTGTCCATTTATGACTACAAGAAAAAATTTTAAAAAAGAAGAAAATATATATATTTTATATATACATATATAAAAAATATATATTATATATATTGTATAATACTCAACCACAGGATACATTTATTAGGCATACTCAGCATGTACCAGGTACCAGGGATGTAAAAGAAAGTCAGTTACTTTCCTGGTCCTCCAGGTTCTTCACTTGCAAGGATTTCTTTCCACAGGAGCAGACTCTCTGGAATGCATGCATTTCCTTCAGCTATAATTGTTAGAGACAACCTTTAAATAATCTGTAGTGCTTATTGGGAAATTAATTCATGCCCTTTAATCTCACAAGTCGGGATAGGTCAATATGGAAAGCATTATAATTCTATTTTGTTTAAAATTGATGAACTGAAATTAAGTTAAGTTACTTTAGAACTTGGTCTCTTAACTCCTGGTATTGCATTCACACTTTCCACTATAAAAATATGTATTAGTAGAAATGTGTCAATTCTTAGGTTATGTAGACCTTGATCGGCATCCTGATTGAGCATGTTATTTAGCCTCTATTTTAATATATTCATCAGGTAAATGGAACAAAGACATACTTTGCAGGTTTATTGTGAGGAGTAAAAATAATACAGGTAAAGTGATTCACATGAACCAATTAACAAATAATAATTATATTAGCCTGACATTGCCTTTCAGATGTGGTGACTTCAAAAACTTTTTTATTTTTATGAAAAAATATCAGTTTGCATTCTTAAGTTCAAGGAATACAGTTAGTCCTTGGAAACTAGAATTGCAACATAGTGATAAAAATAAAACATAATAAAGAAAATAATATTGAATGGGGGTAAGGAATTTTACTAAAGAGAGTTCTAAGTAGCAATCACTATGATCTTAATGAATTATCATTGTTTTCAGTCATGAAAATATTAGTATGCAATAATAGAAATATCCTCCAGGGCAGAAGACAAAGGAAAGAGAGCTCAGTTGAACCCAAAGCATAGTTATCTTTCAAGCTCTAATTTATTAACTGAAATGAATTTTTAATATTATTTCATATGATATTTTAAAAAAATGTTGATATATCTTTTATGCTTTTATTTTATTTGTTTATATTTATACAGTACTGGAGATTGAACCCAGTGTCTCATGCATGCTAGGTAAGTGCTCTACCACACAGCTACATCCCCAGCCCTTCATCTGATATTTAGAGTGTGCTTTTCACATTCGGAGCCACACATGTCAAAGGAATACAGAATTTTAGGAGGGAGATTGCAATATTACAAATTGTTGAATTTAGCACTCAGTAGAAGAAGAAAGTGTCCATTTTGGAATGAACTTGCTCAAAGGAGAGGAAATCCGGGAGGGGAGACAGTAGAGCATAAAGAGGAGGCAGCAGAAGGTGGTGGTGAAGGCATGGTACTTGGTA
This sequence comes from Ictidomys tridecemlineatus, assembly GCF_052094955.1. NCBI lineage: Eukaryota > Metazoa > Chordata > Mammalia > Rodentia > Sciuridae > Ictidomys > Ictidomys tridecemlineatus. The sequence goes on along the minus strand of NC_135479.1, from coordinate 135,970,903 downwards.
GGGAGGCTTGAGCCCATGTAGGTGACCAGAACAGACTAGAATAGAGCAAGGGCAATGCTGAGGAGCAGCAACCATTGCAAACCAACTGAGGCATCTGGCAACTGCTGGCATGTTATGTTCTCTCTGCTTCAGAGCCGCGTCCTGAAACTTATTTGGAGAAATGGGGAGAGCTTTAGCTAAACAGTGGCTTAAGTCAGAACATCCAGATGATATGCTTTGGTCTGCTAAGCAGGGTGTCCAAGGCTAGAAAGGAACTTGCATCTCACCTATCTCACCTCACAGACTCCAGCACAATGAAGCTGAGTGACTAGTCCAAGGTCACAAAGCTGTTGAAAACAGGATTAACAAAGGTTGTGCTACTCCAGTAATGCCAATGAATCTAAGCCAAAGGTTTCTGGTGGAGAAGGATCACAGTAAATTAAGTATAGGCAAAGAGGTTAATTAGGTCATATCTAAAGATTAGCTTAGAGAGTCTGTGAATAGATTTCTTGAGCGAGGCCACAGTGCAACTCAATTAGAGGGGGGACTTGAACTTGTATCTATAAAAGGCTCTTAGAAAAGTTCCATAAGAGTGCGGAAGAGTAGTATCAAAGTGAAAAGAAGATACAAAATGTGCCTGATGATTTTGGGTAGATTGGTATCTATGACACTGTCTATTCTATAGCTTACGTGGGCATTAAAATTACCATAATCCATTTCTAGAAGGATAACTCAAATAATTCTCATATTCCTAATTCTATAGAGTCTATTTCAGTAATTCAAAATAATACTATTTTACATTGTTAGAGCTGAATTTATTGAGCATATGCTTGTATTTCCAAACTGAAACAAAAATTTGAATTTGTGTCAGACAGAACTCAAATGTATATTTTATATTATTAAGCCAATCACTGAATAGGATAACAGAACTTTTTCTTTTCCATCCAGATTGTTTAGACAACTTTTATAAAAAAATTACAATTTTTTCTGATATTGAGCTTCTGTGATGAAAGCAAAATACTTCTACTGACATAGAATCATTCTCCTGACTTTCCTTTTTCTTATGAAATGCAAAAAAAGCACAAAGAATATAAGAAAGATAGTGTCTGAGCAGATTACTAGCTTCACCTTAAGCTTGTGCTATAGAAATATTCCAGCTTTTCTACTTCTTTGAGAGAAGGAAAAATTATCAAAAACATTTTAACAAAATCAAGACATAAGCAACATATTTTACAAGTATGTGTAAATAAATATAATAGTTAAGAAAAATAATCTCCTAGATCTTTACAAATTTTTACATTTAACTTACCTTGTGAAAATCCAGGGGTGCCTAACTTTAGAGTCCTGTATGTGCAGTTTCTCCCAAACTCAGCCCTGATGGAGAGTTTTCTCTCTGAGTTTTTATAGTCTCAGCTATACACCCCTTACTCCAATCCCTGCCTTTGCTGTCTCTTACATCATTTCTACAGATTTTCCACTGAACATGTTCCCAAGCCTCTCTTCAAGCTCCCTTCTCTCTCTTTCCCCTCCCTCCCTCCTTCCTCCTTTTCCCCTCCCTCCCTCCTTCCTTCCCTCTCCCCTTTTTTTCCTCTCCTTATTTATTTTATCTATTGCTTTGATTATGGCACTTAAGTAGCAATGGGAGCTTAACTCTGGAAAATTTAATTCTACATTTGGTATTGTGTTCCGTTTCTGACCCATCACCTCTTCCTGAGGTTTTAGTCCAACTCTGAGTATTACAAATCATATTTGGGAAATTAAATGCACGAAGATTTGTTAAAGTCACCAGGGCATTTCAAAGTAAGATTTAGGGAGATTATAATCAGAAACCCAAACTGATTTATTGGTGTGTTTTTTGGACTTTTAAATTAAATGATTGTCCATGGAAATGCTGAATAGTTCCAGCCTCCGTCAGGTGCACAGTGCTGTGTCAGTGAAACCAGCAGCTACTTCATAATTAACATGGCTATACTGGGAAGGCTGTCACTAGCAAACCTATAAATACCAAACTGTGACATGTGGGCTATAAATGCAGACGTTGTAATCATTCTTATCTTGCTCTTGTTCTCCAGTACTTTAATTTCCTTTCAACCAAAATATTCCTGCCTCTGTCTGAAAATTTTCTTCATTTTTATCTCCTACCACTAACACATATATCCTTACATACACAAATTAGTAAAAAAAATAAATGCCTAAGTTTTAAAGGTAATATGTTATGACATTAGATCATTATTGACTTATTTGCTTCACTAGCAGGTCCCCATTTAACAGATACAGAGACTGAGGCTCAGATAAATCAAGTGTCTTGAAGAGAACACACAGCTAAGGGTTACTAGCAGAGCCGGATTTCAAATACAGATTTCCCTAATTCCATATCCAGTTCTTCGCCCATAGCTGCATTTCTGACTCACTGTTTAAAAGCTAGAAAAGAGAATCCAAACCAGATTATGTTTTTGCACAAACAGAAATAAATTTGTTCTTTTTGGTTTTGCTTAAAAGCCATTCAAAATACTACTCACTAGTATAGGAACTATTACATGGTTAATTTGGAACTAGATAGGGGAACTGACCAGAGCACACTGAATTGGTGGAACAGTAAAATGCTTCATTTTTATGAAGGGTTTCCAGGGATAACATATGTCTCAACAAGTTTGAAATCTGAGAGGTTGGCAGTGATAGTTCACAAGTCAAGATAAAAATACAGCCTAGTTGTGGACCTGTGTTTAGACATTACTGCCATAAAACAATTATGTTTGCTTGAATGCACATGATGGAAAACTCTCAATATAGATTTAACGGATGCATCATAATACTATCATAGCCAATATTCCTGAGGTACCTTCTACCCTTGTTGGAAATGCCTCCCTTAGCATGCTGACAAGTGATATCTGTGGCTGATTTATTCCAGATCTGTCCCTGCTTAGACAGTCCAAAGATTCCACCCTATTTGTGGATTTTGTTGACCTAATTCAAAAGTTTGACTTAACTGTTCTGCAGCAATAGAAATAGAAACAGTTTATTCCAGGAACACAACCATGGTACATTTAAGCCACTTATACAGACTTCTGTACATTATACACTAAGTGACTTATTGATGCATTTTTACATGACAAAAAATTCAAATATCTTTAAAGGGAGAGGACAAATGAATACATGCAAACAAAGAGAATATGAGGAAAATAATCATCCTGTGATAGATGGGAAGAAACTTACGATGAGAAAGGGAGAAAATATTAATGAAAGATTTTTCAGATTGCATATCATTAATTTCCCTGACAACCTTGCAAAGGAGGTATTATTCACATGGAACAGATGCAAAAAATAAAATAAAAGAAAATAAACTCCACTTAAATAGATAGCCCAAGTTCTCATGGCTTCAAAGCGATGGAACCAGGGGTTGAACCTGTTATCCATATCAGTCTGGACTGGCAGTAAAGAGAAGTTGAGGGAAGTTGAGAGAAATGTAATTTGTGTATAGTGTATAGGAACCAGAAGGGATAGTGCAATAACATTAACCAACAATAGGCATTCTGGTGGAAAGATTTTACAGGGATCCAGAGATAGAGGGATCCAGGTAGAGAAAGTTGTCTAACCGAAGTCTGACCTTCCATTAAAAGACAAAAGCCAGTCATGAGCAATCTATGGGGCAGGGGGACAGACAGAACATTGACATTCTACTCAACTTCCTTGCTACAATTTCCTCTTTCCCTTTAGTAAAAACCATGGGAAAAGGAATTGAAAGATGGGAGATAAAAGAGCCCCAGGGCTGTTTAACCTTAAACAGTGCTAAGAGGCATACAATGAGGTCTTATGTAAAGACCAATGTGAGTCTCTCTATCCAATCTAATGTGACACAATTCTTTTTTTTTTCCTCACATATGTATTTCTAGATTATATGTCAATTCTTTGTCCAGTTAATTTAACTTCAATGAATATCCTATTGAGATTTATTTATTTGAGTTTAACAAAGTGAATTTTTTACTGGAAGAATAAATGAGAAAGGACAATAAAAAAAAGACCAAGATGAGTGAAATTGACACTGTTTTGGAATTGTTATCCAATGCTCCTTTTTTCTTTCAAGTCCACTTTTTAAATTTACATACAAAAATTACCCTTTTAAGGAATACACTTTGATGAGTTTTGACAAATGTAGACAGCACGGAACTTTCACTGTCATCAATACTTACGTTTCTATTAACCTCCAAATTTCCCTCATGCCCCTTTTCAGTCAGTCCCTTTTCCCAACCTGCAGGCCCTGGCAATCAGTGATCTGATTTCTGTGTACAATTTTTTGCTTTTCCCAAAGAACATAGTAATGAAATATCCACTATAGTATTTTCCTTATTATTACTATTGTTTTATCATTTTCCTATTGGATGCTGCCAGGGTTTGGATCTTTTTAAAATTTGTTTTAATTAGTATGTAGTATTTGGGGACTGCTTTTGTTCACTTAGACTAATGCTTTTAAGGTTTATCTATGTCACTAGTTGTTTCATTTATTATTTGAGAAGAGGTTGTTTTTAGTCTGTAGATGAACTGAATTGTGACTGTATGAACTCTCCTTGATCATGATGTATTATCTTTTTTTTTCTCATGATGTATGAGTTTGTTTACTTTTTGCTAATGTTTGTAAAGAATATTTATTCATAAAAGAGATGGAACATTTATTTCTTTTAAATATATTTTCAAGTTTTAATATCATCAATATGTTGATTTCATAAAATGATTAGAAAGAATTTTACTCTCAACTATTTTTTTGAAAAATTGTGTGGAATTTGTATTATTACTTTCTTAAATATATGGAAAATTTGCTAATGAATCCATCTGAGCCATTTGTTTCTTTGTGGGAAAGTTTTCATGGAAAATTTCAACTTCTTTACAGGTACAGGGCTAATCATTTGAGCTATTTTTTTCCTAAATGAACTCACACAGCTGGTCTTTTAGATATATTCATTTAATTAATTATTAAAGTTCTTTACACTATTTTTTTCTTTTTGCTATCAGTAGGATCTATTATGATGTCCCTGTTTTATTCCTAATTCTATATTTTTATCCAAACTTTTCTTGATCAGTCTAGAATTTTATGCATTAAAATAATTAACCATTCGTTTTCATTGATTTTTCTCTACTATTTTATCATTTAATTTAGTTGACTTCTGTTTTGATTTATTTCCTTTCTTTTGTCTCATTTGGATTTAACTTGTGCATAATTTTTAATTTTCCTAAGGTGGATGTTTAAATGATTATATATTTCTTTTTTCTAATATATGCACTTTATGTCATAAATTTTCCTCCAAGCACCCACAACTCTAAGTATATATTTTGAAATATTCTTTTTTATTTTTTATTGTATAATTTTGTAAGTCATCTTTCTACAATTAGCTATTTAGCCATGTCATTTAATTTTCAAACATTTAGTGATTTTTTATATATCTTCTGCTATTGATTTTTAATTTAATTATTTTGTTGTTAGCAAAGGTATTTTGCATTATTTAATTTGTTTATAATTTGTCAATATTTGTCTTATGGCTGAGCATTTACCAAACCTTGGTGAAGTTCATTTGGACTTTAAAGAAAATATTTGTTTTATTGTTATTGAGTGGAGTGTTCTATAAATCCTCCCTAAATTTGGCTGACTGATAATGTTTTAAATCTATATTTTAATAATTTTTGTCTTTTTTCTCTCAATAATTGAAAGATTGCTGATAATATCAGCAATCTTTAAAATTGTAAATTTTTCAGTTTTATCAGCTTTATTTTCAAACTCTTTATCAGTGTTTACGCCTTTATTATTATAAAATGTATTTATAATAAAAATTCAATGTTTTGTAGTCTACTTTATCTGACACAATTTGTTCAACATAAGCTTTCTTTTTACTGTTGTTGGCATAGTATAACTTTCCTTCCTATTCTTTTTTTTTAGTCAATCTATGTAATTATTTACAAATAGGTTCCCACTGAGAGATTTAAGATTTATCCATGTCACTAGTTTCTTTAAATTTTTTCTTTAACTATTGGGAAGTTGTTGTTTTTAGTCTGTAGACAGACTGAATTGTGATTGTGTGACAGGATGGCTTTATGCTCCCCACTCCCTACATTCTGACAAACTGTAAAGTTCAATTGATATGTTTTGACCATATATATTTTTTTTTTCGGGGGGGGGGGAGAGGTGGGGGTGTGGCTACTGAGGATTGAATTCAAGGATGCTCAACCACTGAGCCACACCCCCAGCCCTAGTTTATATTTTTTTTAGAGACAGGGTCTCAATGAGTTGTTTAGTGCTTGGCTGTTGCTGAGGCTGGTTCCTCCTCCTCCTCTTCCCTTCCAGTAGTGGGGATTGAACCCAGCCCTTGGCATTGACTAGTTAAGTGCTTTACTACTGAGCTACAACCCAAGCACAGATGTTTTCTTTCTTTTTAATCTTTTTTTTTTTTTTTTGGTTGTAGATGGACACAATACCTTTATTAAATTAATTAATTAATTATTTTTTTTTATGCGGTGCTGAGGATCAAACCCAGTGCCTTGTGTTTGCTAGGCAAATTCTCTACCACTGAGCTAGAACCCCATCTCAGATTATCTGTTTTAGTAAAATTAATTCTATGATTTCTTTTGGATTGCTATTTGATGGAAAGTCTGCTATCATCTGTTTTTCTTTGACCTGCTTAGTTGTGCTTTTCTAACCTGCTTGGAATTCTCTGAGTTTCTTCATTATTATTATTTTTTTTAATTTGAGAAGAAATGTACTATTTTGTATTCTGAATACAGTCTCTGATATTTGTGTTTATGTATGTGCATTTTTTGCATATTATAGACCTGGCAAATTAATATAGTTTTCACTTATGTTTGGGGCTTCTAGGAAATTCTCTTGAAGCCTACACATTTATTTTAAAATTTTGTGAAGATTTCAGCTGTTTTTCTTAACTTCATTTATGGTAGTTAGATCACTATCATGAAACTTGTTCTGAAATGTTCTAAGAAAGGTGAAGCAGTTTGTGAACCACTTTTCCTTGGAAAGGCTTATAACTAGCTGAAATTTGGTATCTTTTATTGTCTAGTGACCTTTTCAATGGGCTCAAAAATAAGTTATGGTTTTGCATGATTTTGTTGAAGTGATATTTTCTTGCACTTTTCTATATACCCATTGGAAGCACAAATCATTTTCCTAATATTTTTGGTGCTTATTTTGTGGCATAAGATATTTTGACAATCCCTTTCCATTTTTTTTCTGATAATATTTTATCATCCCAATCTGTTAGATGTGAAAATAGCATTCATATTACAGAAATAAGTTGTAAAGCATGACTTTTAGCTATATCCTACCTTTCCACTGCATTTTTCATCGGTATAAATCATCCCTTTAATGATGGAATTCAGAAGTGTGAGAATTGCACTCACACGCCTCCTCACATTTTCTCTTTTATTTATTCTGAAGTGAAGTCCAGAAAAATGTTTTTACATTTCATTTTTTTTCAGGTGAGGGACTCATTTGTACCTGTGTACTACAATAGGACTCCTGTTCCTCTAGATTTGCACTGTTTTTTGATGTATTCCATGTCTGAATTTATGGAACTACTGTGTAGGGCCTTTTTTAATATGTAAAGGTTTACAGATGAACTCTTAGCTAAAGCACATTAGCTTTCACCTTTATTTTTATAGAGGTAGAGCTCAATTAGTCTTGGTGGCCTTATTTCAAGACTGTTTTTATGACCACACTATTTGCTGACCCTGATGGAATGAATACCCTTGCCATCTGATACCTCCACCCTTTACACTCTCTCCCCATTCAGATCACCCCAACTCGTTAACATTAATGAAAGAATTCTTCCTACCACATCCCAACAGCTCATCACTGACCTTAAATTTAAGGACCAGGGATTTCTGGGGATAGCCACTGACACATAGGCCCAATTTTATCTCTTTCTTACACACACACACACACACACACATCACACATACATACGCAAATTAGAATAATGGTAATGTAATGACAATACATGGAGGTCAGCCTGGAAGATCAGTTGCCTGTGGTGAGGCAGTAATATAATAAAAAACATAATAATGAGACCTATTAGTACATGACAAGCGAAAATTTATAGATCTTATTATGATTTATATCACTGTTAATAGTAATGGTTCTCTTGTTAATATAAAACTCTTCTATAATGGGGGCAGGCATTATTAATACCATTACATAAATGAGAAAACAAATTTAAAGAATGATATTTACCTTTCTTATTTAATATGCAAGAAATTTTGCTTGTTATATGGAAATAATGGCCTTGCTGTCTATGAGGATATATTTTAATGAGCAAGGCAAAATTTTATGCAAATAATTACAGGAAGACTTTCATATCATTCTGTGAGGTATTTAACTCTTCTTTTTGAGCTCTTATTTGCATAATTTTTACAGGGTTTCTTTCCCTAAAGGATTTTTTCTGATTCTCCAGAAAAGTTTCCATCAATTACCATGTCTACTGTATCTCCTCTCATATTGAGTTCAGGAAATTATCACGTATTGATTACTTTCCTTTAGACACGACTGTACTATATATTAATAGCCAATATAATAATCAGTAATTTATTGAGAAGAAAGAATTATCTTAACTTTACAGAATTAAAAATCAAGTCTTATCTGAGATCAACAAACTAGTTAGTGGTAAAGCCATGAGTTTAGTCAAAATTTTCTGACCTTAAAGCTTATGTTTTTAACAACTACATGATATGGTGTCTTTTCTAATTTTAGAAACCATCTAATTTTAGATACCATAAGATAGGAATTATTCAAGATTAAACCATGGGAACTGAATGTTCCCATAAGGAATATGTTCAAAGTCATTCAGGTATAAAGGTCAAAGCTGGGGTTTATTTGTGTGCATAAATGACTACTCCAAAACCTAATCTAAGCAATTATTTCTACTGTATCACACCAATGGCACTGAGAAGCCAGCTTGACAGCTCAGCATTCTTGCCACTTTTCACATGCAACTGTTCAGTCTGTCAGCTTCCACTATGCGAAGAAATAGTGTCTCTGTGAGTCATGCATCCCATAAACTCATGTCTATGAACACACACTGGACAGAATCTTCAGGGTAACTTATGTTACCCTGCTAACATAAGTAAACTAGAACTTCTCAAGGAAGGACAAACATGCTACCAACAAGATTATTAAATTCTCTAAGAACTTGAAAAACTTATATGCCTAGTGTAAATCTACACTGTGAAAATGTTGATAAAACATTTTAACATAGATATGATATCCAAAGGATGGAGGTAAAAGTCCTCTTCTGCTTTATAGTGGTCAGATTACATCATCATTCAGGAGAGAGATAAAGACAAAGAGGGTGTCCAAATAGAACCCAGGAAAGAATGGGGACTGGAAGATAGTAAATCTAAGGGCAATGTAAAAGTGTTGGGATGTTTTATATGAAAAAAAAAAAAGAAAAAAAAACTATCAAGAGTCTTCATAATGATTTGGTTTGTAAGTTACAGGAAGACTGGCTTGAATTCAACAGAAAGAAAAGATTACCAATTATATTTTTTTTTAAATACATTTATGTTATGTATGATTTTTACACATATGTACATTTTTCTTAAGAGAGAGAGAGAGAGAGAGAGAGAGAGAGAGAGAGAGAGAGAGAGAGAGAGAATTTTAATATTTATTTTTTAGTTTTTGGCAGACACAACATCTTTGTTGGTATGTGGTGCTGAGGATCAAACCCGGGCCGCATGCATGCCAGGCGAGCGCGCTACCGCTTGAGCCACATCCCCAGCCCACCAATTATATTTTTATTTCATACTTTTGATAGAGGAATTGTTTCTTTCAAGGAACAGCAAATATTTGCACCATAAGGTATTTGTGTAAAAGTAGATCTGTCAGGGGTTCCAAAGAAAGGACCACCATAGCAAGTGAGAATTGAAATTAGAGAACTAATAAAATCTTTCCATGTTTTGTTACTCTAAAAACAAAAATGAAAATTATATACATACTTACATCAAATTGATAAATAGTAAGTTATTTCAGTAATTCATCATGCATTGATCAACGTTTTTACCATCAAAAGTTTTTAAATTACAAGTTTCACAACCTAGCATGTTTGCTGGTCACTATCAGCATAAAAATGTTTTTGTTTGATAATTTTTACCTTTGCTGTATAGTTAATTTACATTCCGTTACCTTAACAAATGCATTTATGTATAAAACATACTTGTAAAATGTTATTTGATCATTCATCTTTCTTTCTTCAGAATTAATTCTTTTTATTCTATTTTTTCCACAAAATTATACATATTTTTATTTTAAATAAAGGTATCATGGGGTAGGCATGAATTTAAGTTCTGTTCAGCTAGCCTTTGTCAGATTTTCATTCATTTCTCTATTTATTGCTTCCATATTTTAAATTATAATTTAAAACAAATAAAACAAATCATTTTAGAGTTATACACTTTTTGCTTTTTAATGCTTTTCATTAATTGATTTATCAAACAAAAATTTAAACAGTTTTCTGTTTACCTTTTTTAGTAATAAATTCAAATTTGTGAAGGAAGAAGGAATGACTTATAAGAAATTTGATTATTTCCTTTAACTTCAAATTTTCTTTTCTTTCATGTGTCAGATTTAGAAGGCACATTGAAGAATTCATAACTTTACGTCCAGGAGTTTGAATGTATGTTACACTGATCAAGCACACACTGTGAACCTCAAGAGGTTCTATGGTGTTATACATGTGCCAGTTTATTTGATTATTTCAATGATACTATGAAGTGATTATGTTGTGATATTTATTTCAAAAAAGATTAACTGAAGTATGAAGAAGTTAATCTTGATACAGAGGCCACATGCATGGCTATTACTCTATTTACTGACAAAGAAAGTGCATTGTGTCAAGGTGGTGACAAGTATGTCAACTTTAGCTGGAATATCAATAAGTTGTAATAATAAAAATAGTCAAAATTTGTTGGCTGGGGTTGTAGCTCAGTGATAGAGCACTCGCCTGGCATGAGTATAGCACTGACTTCGATTCTTAGCACCACATAAAAAAAATAAATAAACAAATAAAGGTATCGTGTCCATCTACAACAAGAACAAAACAAAAAATAAATAAAACATAAAAAAGATAGTCAAGAGTTGGTGAAGATAATGGTACCTTTTTTTAAAAGTATTCATATGTAAAGGTTATTACACTTAGTTTTTGATTTTTAATTAATTAATTAAGTAAATTTCCTTCAAAAAATTGTTTTCATCCAAACCTTGCTCTCTTATGATCTCACAAAATACACTAACATTTTTAGTTGTTATGTGTACTTTATGACTTTTTGAACTAAAAAGCAATAGATATTTAGCAGAAGTACCAATTTGCCTTTTGCTTCATGAAGAGTCTTTATCATATCTTTCTATAGAACTGGGCATTTGGTTGTGAGTCCTGAATTAACTTAGGAGTATCCCACAGCTTTTCAGTGTGTGAATCTGAAATAAAATATTCACCAAAGCAATGACTCTCTTGCACCAGGGACTTTCCATGAGCAAAGACTGGGGTAATTAGGTTCAGGAAGTGGCACTGGAGGGAGCTCTGTGGTCCAGTGCTGGTCTTAGATAAATCTTGCATTTTTTAAGTTTTTAGTTTCTTGTCTGTGAAATAAGCTTATTCATGTGATTCCTATGCCCTTTTCCAGAGTTCAAGTCTCTTTGATTTAGTATGTTAAGCAATTGCTCATTTGAGAATGTGTCTACACTGACTACAGAATCATGTGCTTCACTTCCACAAAAATTTCTCCACAGCCCACTGTATACCTGGTCCTGAGATAGTCACTGTAGGATAAAGTTTGTAGGAAAATAGCTCCCTTAAAGTAATTTGAGGTCTTGAGAAACAGTTTATTTAAAAAATAATGACCCTTCAATGTAATTTGTGCTATACAAACAGTAACAAAATAATTTTTATGGAACCATATTTTAAAAGTGATTTGAGAGATTTACCTTCTGTCACATTATTTTAGTTGCCAGTGTGCCTGAAGAGTGGCTGACAGATCTCCCCCTAACATTAAGTATGTGCACACATGTTTTTTCAATAAGGATGCATCTTACCAGCCACAGGCCAAGACTAGAAATGGCCTTTAGTGTCTACATCATTAAAATCATAAATGGACAACAGCAATTTTATTTTCACATCTCAGATTCACATTCTCTTTCAGCTTACATGGATATTAAAAAAAAATTTAAGCTATAAATCAACATCCAGGCTTAAAATGATCTAGCTACAACTTTCACCATGAACTTTTTTCTTGAATAGAAATCACACCTGCTTAGCATTGTTTCTCTATATTTCTAAGAATGTTAAAACAAAACCAATACTGATTCTTACTCTTCACACTGAGACTTTGTTTCAGAATTTGCACTCATCTTGCTTATTATCTGAAATATACTCTCACCAGTACATCTGCCAAGATATTAGAATTTACTCTCCCACCAAGGTGAGCTCTAATTAAAATGTAAACTTTAGTCTGAAATCTAATTATAATTGTGGACATGATAACATGAAATGCAATGAGAAATTCAAGCTTAACCTTATGCACAGTTGTGGGTGAAAGCAAAGCTTCCCCAATACATTTAACAATAATCCCAACTTCATACAGTCCTTTCCAAGCAGCTTTGAAGTGCTGCCATCTTGTTTTTATTTTTCACACATGCTTAAATCTAGTATAAAATAACAGTGAAAATTCATTACAGTATTAGAAAAAGAATAAATTTTATTACTGACATAAACAAATGAACAGGATGAAATAAAATAAACACCTATTAAAGTTTAAATACTGCCATATTAAAATTACTTCTTTAATTAAATATGTATAAAGGATGGATGTAGTTAGTTCTTTGCTTATTAAAAAACTTTAAAATGGTTTTTAAAGATTGTGAGTTGATTATGCAACAGGACTCTCAACAAAATGTTTCCTTGGATTATTTTATTCATAGATCCTTTGACCTACCCTTTAAAAAATCATGATTTATTGAAACTTGCCTCATTGGATAAAAAGTCTCTATATTTACATAGTTATGAACATTAATCTGAACAACTTTATGATCCTCTATTCCTGGAGAGTAATGTCATGTTAGGATAAAAGGAAATTGAAACAGAATGACACATTTTCTTTTTTCTAAAACATCAAGTCTAATAATGATAATAACTATTGGTACATACTAAAAACCAGAGTTCTGCTAGTAGTATTACATTCATTTTCCTGTTCAGCTCTCACATAGCTATCACTATTATCCATAAGTTTAAACGAAGTTCACTTTTGTAATAAAATCCTTAAATGACTTACCAGAGTTAATCCAACCAGTAAATGGAAGAGATAGGATTCAAACCTGAGTATGCAGAATCCGAACCCAAATTTCTAATTTCTTCTTACACACTTATCTTTTCTTTTTCCCCTTTGCATTATTATTTTCTTGAAACCTTTTGCTAGGGTGAAAAATGTATTTGAGAAAATTCAGAGGAAGTCTGAAGAAAGAGTATATGCTGATGATATGCATGTATACAAATCTCTTTTTGGAAACAGGGCTAGCCAGATAAAGGAAAGAAAAATCAATTGGATGTAGGGCCATAGAATGTGGTTCAGTATTTGTTGCCTCAGCCCAAAAGACTATCATCACAGTTACACATTCAAAATCCCCAGGAGAAAACTTTGTGTAGATCTGAGGATTTAGAATGTAAAGATTGTTGACATATTGAATTACCCTGAAATAATATGTATTGGAAATACTTTTCTGTGTTGGAAGCCTTAAAAGAGACCTTAATACTTAGTTTGATAATTTACTTTTGTAATTACCATTAGAAATTAATCTTTGGCACATGATTTTTGGCATCTGTCTTCTACTTTTAAGTTCTCAAGATAAAAGTTTCCCTTTGTTGAAAAGAGATGGAATCTGTGTGAAAAGTATTTATTCATTCAATTTATTCATCACAATGGTCTAGCTTGATACCTGACTTGTATTAAGATAATGATCAATTTTTCCCTTAATCAAATGCATGATTTGTTTTTAGCTTTTGTAAAATTTATGGCCTCTGAGATTTCATCTATAAGTCCTTATTGGTTTTGCTAAAATAATCTTGACTTTGTATTATTTTATTAAAGATAGTGGCTCCTATTAAAATTAGAACTCTGTTTTTTTTTTGTCTTAACAACTTTAGCATTTTAATGAGTAAAAATCCATATTAATCAGATTGTCTAATATTCCTTTCTACATTCTAGTTGTTTCCTTGTCATATTCCAGCTCTCTTGGCCTGGATGACTATACTGGTCATGTTTTTCACACATACAGTCATGACTTAGAGTAAATTTTCTGTAAAAGATGGCTATAAATATTTGTCCTGTAAGGGTACAGAGATGATTAACTTGAATAATTTATGTAAATAACTATAAATGCAAATATATATTTAATAAATAGTGACTATCATCACAGTTACACATTCAACTGAACCGTATAAATAGATAGTAATGTTCTGAGGTGGTTATTATCATTATCATAATTTTTCAGTTGAGGACTTGAAACAGAGTGAAATGTTCTGCTCAAAATCACATATCCAGTAAAGCACGGAGATTGTCTGGAAACTGAGAAAATTATTCCCTCATCCTCAGTTAATTTGCTCAATGGAAAGTATCAGACACACTCATATGCAGACAAATGAATGTCTGCTCTTTCCAGAAGTACTTGAGAATTAAAATAGGACTGGGCTGTGAGGTAAATGAAAACTCTTTGTTGGTAGAGTTACTGGCAGACGTGGCAGTACTCAGGAGTTCCTTAAAATACAACAGGGAACAGCTCTCCTATATCAAGTGTCTATGAATATCTTCTGTCTCTGCCAAGGATAAGCAAGGCAAACGTATTTAACTGTTTGAACAAAGCTATTGTGACAAACAAAAAAGTAATGAGATTCAAAAGGCAAATACTCCTATATGTCTGAAGCATAAAGTGCATGTATGGTACAGGAATGAGGTGTGTAGGGAAGATCTAGAAGGCAGGTTCACTCATTGAACAATTATTCTTTTTTCTCATTTGTGTTCTGGAATGTGCTAAACAACAGAAGTCTAAAGAGAACAAGACAGATCTCCTGCCATTGAGAAATGCAATCTGAGAGAGAAGGTAGAGAAATAAGCACCTTATTTTAACATGTTTAATGGCCACTGTCATTTCCATGGGAGCCTGAAGGAAGTTCTAACTGATTTGGCCCAGAGCAGTTGACGAAAGTTCCATCAAGAAGATACTAGATCCTGAGCACCACAAAAAGAAGGAGGAGGAGGAGGAGGAGGAGGAGGAGGAGGAGGAGGAGGAGGAGGACCAGGAGGAGGAGGAGGAGGAGGAGGAGATATTGAATTTCAGACTTGAAGGGTTGTAACAATTGTAACAATTCCAAGTGATGAGTAAAGACTGTGAAAAAGGCCTTAACAGATGAAAGCGCATGGTCTAGGAGAAGCAAAAATTAAACTTGGTACATAAAATAATTGGAGACATAATCTTTCAATCTCAGAAATGGGAAAACAAACAAAAAGTACCATTGTAATAAGTATGTCCCTCATATTTAAGACAACTTTGGGTCTGGGGCTGGAGCTCAGTGGTGAAGAGCTGACTTAGCATGTTCAAGATGCTGAGTTGAATCCCCGTGCTGGACAGAAAATTAATGTACCTTTCTTTCCATGTCTAGTTTTAACATACACTAGCCCCATGCACATTAGTAGAGCACTCTATCATAGATTTACTTTTTAATCTGACACAAAAATCAGAGTTAGTGATCACAACTTGCTTACTTTAATTAAACTATTAAATATTCCCCATTCTGAAGCAAGGAGATTAGAGAAGTGTGAGCTATATATAGTCAAAAAGACTCAAACCCTCAGTAACTAGAACAGACATCTGCTTATTGGCATAGGTACTGGGGGATGTCCTCTCCTCACATTACTGACATGTCAGGACTTTTAACAGATGTTATTAAGACACCACAGTAACGCAGGGATGTATGTAAACCGAGAGCATAATCACTAGGAGGACCAGGGGCTGATGATCTGACTGTGTTGAAATTACTCCAATGTCCCTCTAATTTGTCACATGACAATGTTTAACTCTGTTATATGGTTTTAAAATCTGGATTCTTGATGATTTCTTTTTCTTTTTCTTTTCACGAAGTGGATAATGATTTGTAAACTGACTCTTCATTTTCCCAAACCACTGAGCATTTTAAAAATTAGTTTCCATGAAATACAAGTGGTTTCAAAGGAAGTCTTGGCTCAAGTAGCTTCTGTTTGGGACTTTGACTGCCAGGATATCCATTCAAAGAAAGATGGTGATTTCTAAATTATTCTATTTTTACTTTGATATCCTCCCTGAAACTCTACAATTTTCTCCATGCTACTTCCCATGATCTCCTCCTGTTTATTCTCAGGATTTGTTTCCATTAGCAACTGCTGTTACTGGCCCTCAGTGTTCCATCAGCTACCAAATCTTAGTGTAAAAGTGGAAAACCTTGCAAATGCAATAATCTAGGGAAACCTTTCCACACAGATTAGTGGACATGACCTTTGGTTTTCTTTTTCAACATGTTAATATGTGAAAAGGAGATAAAAATCAAGAAAATTATTTATTTAGTATAAAACAAGCTAAAACAATGAAACTTAATAATAGACACACAAAACTGGATTTTTCCTCCAGATCTTTTGACTTGACTTGTTAATTCACTTTATTGCCTTGCAAACTTGACAGTAAACATTAAATAAATGTTTATTGTTAAATACTTAGAAAATGATTGGAAAAATAGGAACTATGAGTCTTCTCTTGAGAAATTTACCAGTTAAAGAGAGACACATAAAAAATGGTTTGCCTAAGGATGCTAGATGACTTTGCATGATGCAATGTTAAATCTATTGTTTTTTGAGTGGAAAATCAAACTTCATTTTCTATATTTTAGGGATTCACAAATCTCACTGTGGATAGTCACTAGACGATTTTGATGTTTAGACATGTCTGGAGGTTCAATGATGGGGACTCATCTGGAATTTCTTTTTATGAGAAACTAAAGGACTTTATGGGAAGGAGGTCTGAATAGTGGAATGGATGAGGTATATAAAACATAAGTCCCTAACACAGTGGAAGTGTGAAAAAGAAACAAAGGAAGGTTTTAGGTTTCTAAATCTCTGTTAAAGACATATATGATGTACAACAGTCCATGGGCAATTCATGGGGCTGGTAAGCACCGAAGCTCACAAAGCAAACACTTTCTAGCTAATGGGCCAGGATAAAAGTAGGGGAGAATGTCATGCTTTAGCATTTATGGGCGATTCTGACAGTAGCATAGGTACCATGTCATCTTCTGCATAGGTACCATCAATTTTGGCCCTTGTACTGGAAATGCTGGCTACTTTGGTAGTGTCTATGAGGCTTAGTAGTGATTTTAGCAATCTCAGCAGAAATCCTTTCAATTTATTTATCTGTAGCCGTAGAGGAAAAATGTGGCAAATAACACATGATCATTGAGAGGGATTATATTATTGTGAGCTCATATGTAATATCCTTTGCAAACATTAAGCACTTGAGTTTGAAGGATCCTGGAAGTATTCACAACACCAGACAAAAGCCAAACAGAGCATTCATTATTTGGTACTATTATTATATTACCTGTCCCCATTTTAAGTGTCTTTGAGATGATTTTTCTGTGAAGAAAAATAAACTCTAAATGATAACAGTATGCTTAAAATTCATTCTTCCATATTTTCTAAATACTCCTATTATTAACTTAGACCTCTAATAAGTAGCAAGCCTGTACCTTAAAAATTTGGTCCTTGCCAGAAAAATGCCTTCTTGGAAGCTAATCAATCTATGATCTAAATGTTAATCATATCCATTTCAAAAAGATCCATACAAGATATTTATGAATACTCTTTAAATTTGTTCTGTCTCAACTGTGCCAGTTACCAACTTATTATTGTTCATATCTACCTTCACACTTCTTAGACCTGCTTTAGAATATCAGAGTAGGACCCTGTGAGTTTTCTCAGTTGGTGGAATATAAGTCCTCATTGGTAAAGGGCACAGGAGTAAAACTGCAAGATGATGGAGAACAGGAGGAAGGCTCTTTTCTTTTGGTCAATCCTCCATTAACATTATTATTCAGAGAGGGGAAATTCAGGTTCATCCTCAGACACTATTTCCCCAAAGAAAGCACTTCCAAGCAGCTCAGTACTTTCGAAGACCAGCTCTGGCCTGTTGATTCTGTCTGTAGTGATCAGCCACTGCCACAAACTGCCACAAAATAACTCAGGCTGAACTCTCTGGAGGTGTGCTGGCCATGGGCAGGATTGTGTCTTCCTGTGGTTGCCATGACCTGCTCTGCCACTGAGGCCTGCATTTCAGTTCTGGGGGCAGGCTCCTTCTGCTAACCCTTCTGCTAACCCTTTGTTGTGTGCTTCTCTCAGGAGATGAATGGGAGCTGCTTTTTTTGCACCTGTCATTTCTGGACCTTGTAAATGTTCTGTTGTACTTTTAATAGTTTTTAATAGTAAAATATGATAGTTAAGAACTTTTCTTTATATTAAAATTTCTCTGTGTAAATGACTGATGTGCTCTTAGTCATCTGATCGCTCCCTGGTGGACATATCTCATTTTCTATGTTATTTAATGTAACATATAAATATTCAAATAATAAACTTAGCATCACAGATAAAAATAAGTCCCCATCTTATTGCATAATGGAAATCCATTTGTTTTACTTTCTATTTTGGTGTCTAGGAAACTGAGTGCTCAGTACATGTTGGTGAAAAATAATGAAATCCTTATACCAGGTTTGGCAAACTTTTTCTATAAAGAGCCAGGTAGTAGATAGTTTAGGCTTTGTGGGTCACACAGTTTCTTTTGCAAATATTTAACTCTGCTAAAGCAGTCTTGGACAATACAAACTGAATGAGAGAAGCTGTGTTACAGTAAAACTTTATTTACACAAATGGGCATCTGGCTGGATTTGTCATTGAGGTTGTTGATTGCCAAACTGCTTTAGGTAATAATCTCATTACACAGATTTACAGCAAAAATATCATATTAAAATATGTTTTTGAGATGTATTACTCTTATTTTATTTTTTAATTTTTTGGTACTGGGGTGTGAACTCTAGGGCATTTTTATCACTAAACTATACTTTAGTCCTTTTTATTTTTTATTTTGAAACAGTGTCTCACTAAATTGTTAAGGCTGGCCTGGAATTTATCATCCTCTTGTCTCAGCCTTCTAAGTGGCTAGATTATAGGCATGTGCCTCTGTGCCCCATTAAGTATTTACATACACAAAAATGTGTGGACACACACACACACACACACAAAATAACAAAATAAAATCAGAATTTGAATGGACCTTCCAGTTAATCTAAAATGGTGTTTGAATTCAATAAGGAACCAGGATTTGATAGACGGAACCTCAGCTTTGGAATTATACTTGAAATATTAACTCTGCCATCTCCAGATTATCTGTGTGTCCATGGGTGCTTTAACTTCTTTCTCAAAGAAAACTTTGTTTTCTTCTTATGTGGAATGGAGATAATAATTCTTTGTTTCAAAAGCATATGGCCATAGTAGTATTTATGAAATTTTAATGAATATATATAGATTGTTATTATTTTATACAATGGAAAAAAGAGGCCAGTTAGATGTGAAACCTGCCTAGAAACTAATATTCATTTTGGGAAACAAAACAGATACATAGGGACAATTGATATACAGGAACAACTGAGTTGTGTAGGTATATTATGAAGTCTACTCTTTTAGCTCTGGTTCAATATTATATCCTTTAAATATTTGTTCAATATTAATTTAGAAGAGATAGCACTGATGGCAGAGGGATTCTAGCCAAAGAGGAAAGGACAGCTGTTGCTATAGTCAGTCTGACTACCCCAAATAAACTATTTTTAAAAAGAAAAGACTCAGATACCTTTATTTGCCAAGGTCAAATACCACCTACTATCAGTTGCACAAGGGTTTGAAACTAAGTAAATTTTAATAAGAGAAAATAAAATTGTGTGCTTTTTATAATTCAATTTCTGACCATATGTACTTATATGTATATACAGATACTTCTATAATGAAACATTTCTCTGTATACCTGCAATGTAGAATACACACATGGAAGTGAATGTAGAGAAAACATGTTTACAGAAGTCTATATCCAGTTCAAGAAATGGAACTTTCCCATAAATGAATACCCATTCTCTACCACCCAATTATTCCTTCCCTCCTGCCAAAACTCTTTATTTTTGCTTTTATTAATTTTTAAAAATTTAATATACATGAAAAGAGCAGAAATATGTTATTCTTAACAGTAATTTTTAGTAGTATTAGGTTAGTGATTCCAGTATGTGACTGCTAGCTATAACTTTATTTTCATTACCATATAGTAATCCATTGTATAAATATGTTAAGAGTTACATGTACATTCCTCTTCTGTTTATGGTCTGTTAGGTTTTCCAAGTTCTTGTCCATTGTGAATATTGTTGCTATGAATAATTTTATTTTTTATACTTACATATGTATTTTTATATATATGATTGGAACTCCTCTTTCTTAAGTTATATATATCTTTGATTTTTCTAGAATTGCCAAGCATGTTCTCTTACTTTGTTTAGTAATTTTCTTTCTTTCTTTTTTAAATGTAAGTATGCCTCTATTTTATTTATTTATTTTTTATGTGATTCTGAGGATTGAATCCAGTGCCTCACATGTCTAGGTGAGTACTCTACCACTGATCCACTATCTCAGCCCCCTATTTAATAATTTTCTATGGTTATTCCCTGTGTTCTTACAATGTGCTTTATGCAGGGGTTGAGTGCTGTGTTCTACATATTTCAATTGGGTCAAGGTTGCTAGTAATATTGTTCACATTTTTTGCAATAATTAAGCTTTTATTTTTTCCTGTTTGTTCTATTAGTTTATGAATAAGGTACATTAAAATGTCTGTTTATAGGTTTGTTTATATCTTTTCATACTTCTGTCATTTTATTCATCATATTTTATTAGACAATGACATTAGTTTTATTATACACACCTATATTTTAATTTTTCATTCTATCTAATCCTGGTGAATTAACTATTAACCAACCCCTTGATGTTTCTCTATATTTCTAATAGATTTTGTATTAAAAACTACTTTGATACACATAAAATTTAAGAGCTTTATTTTGGTTTGTGCTTATACTCCACATTTATCTCCAATTTTAACCTAGAATTGTTGTTCTTATGATTAGACTTGCTTTGTATGTAACATATTACTTTTTTATTCAGTTACATCTTTCCTTTAAATAGAGCACTAGGGCAAGTCCTAAGTTATATCATCTTTGTTATGCTTAATATTTATATCTGCCATGTTCTTATTTGGCTTTCTATTTATCCCATCTCTCTTCTTGCTCCTCATTCTGTTCCTTTTCTGTAGATTACGTATTTACTTGGCTCTAGTTTTTTTCTCTCTTAAGAGAAAGATTTTTATTTTTTGGGGGGGGAGGAATACATTAGAAATACAATACTCTTGACCAAGTCTAATATTTATTTATACTTTTGCTTTACACTTAAAAATCCAAGGAATTCGTAATACTTTGCTTCCTTTTAATATTATATTTCCATCTATTCATTCTCTCTCTGTATGTTTGTATGCTAAGGCACTATTTTATATAGGTAATGTTTACTAGATCCATCTTGATTTTTTTCTGTTTTTATGTATGAAAATGAAACCAATTTACAACAAGGGTTTATGAAACCAATTTTTTTTTATGACACCAATTTATGACAGTGTGTTCTGAGGGCCTTTGCATTCACTATTCCAGATGTCTGGAATACTTTTTCTTCAGATATTTGCAAGGCAAAATTTTTATCCTTTAGCTTTCTTGACTCAAATGAACTGTCTTCAAGGAGACTTCCCAAGGCCAATTAATCTAATATCCACTTGGCTATTATTATTATTATCCAGTTTTATTTTCTTCTTGGAAGTTCTCTGTAACATCACCTTTTAAATTAATTTTTTAGTTCATATTTTTTTCCTTTCTCCTTTCTTGGAAGCATAATCAAAAATACTCCATAAAACTCAAGATTTTATATTTTTGTTTGCTTCTGTGTCTCTCCCAAAATAGAACAATGCCTGGCACTTGGAGGCCCTTGACATATTCCTATTGAACGAGCAACAATCTCACTCTCACAAATATTTCAATATGCTTTTAATAGTGATTGAGAAAGGGGTGGTGATTTGGAATATGCAAACTCATAGACTTTATTGTTATAAGCTTTGTAAATATCTCCATAGTAGGAATCTTAACTCTCTCAATTTAATATGGTTGCATAGGAGTTCAGGTATATTTTCTTGCTCAAGGAACATGATAAATAGGACTAAATCATCCTACACAAGAAAGGGATAAAGCTACACAGAGGGATTTTACAAAAAGTGCGTGGGGGATGGGGGGAGAATGGTGATTGACAGCAGCTGCCATGCCATAGGGAAAGGAATCTCCTAAATTTGATGCCTTATGTGTAATTTCAGTCTTTCTATTCCCCCCCCCCCAAATTTCAACAAAATACTGCTTATGAGTATTTTAGGAATTGTCTTTTGTTTTTGTATGTATGGTTTTAAAATATTTCCTTTTTACTTATTTGTTGTTACTGTTAGAACATTTGATATTGGATTATAGAAGGGTACTAAATAAAAGTCAGGTTGTCCATAAGACTCTATTACGTTTCTGTTGTAGTTATTTCTGCACAGTTGATCATTTAGATCATTAAAACACCCCAAGATTCCTTAGAGCATATATTTGAAAATAATGTTAAGAAAACAAAAATATAAATTTCCCAGTTTATTTGCATCATGCTTTGATTAATCAATGTCCTAGATATCCTAGGTATTCATCATATATATAATATAAAGAAATACCACTTAATTCACACCAAAATTTCCATAGATCAGCATTCAATAAAAAACTCTAAAGCTTATGTTATTGAGTCTGTGGGTGATGAAAAAGAAACATCAGAAACAATCTCCAAAAATCTAATTGTATTTGGATTCAGTGGTGCATGCTTGTAATTCTAGCTACTCCAGGGGCTGAGGCAGGAAGATTGTAAGTTTGAGACCAGTCTGGGCAAATTAGTGAGACTCTCAATAACTGTCTCAAAATCAAAAATAGAAAGTGCTGAGAATATAGTTCAGGGATAAAGCATCCCTGGGTTTAATTCCCAGTCAAAAAAAAAAGAAGAAGAACAAAAACCAAAAAAACACAACGATTATAGTTGTATAAGAGATCTGAAGTAGTAGATGGAAGAATTGGTTCCGAATATATTGAATAATTAAAAGTATTTGTATTATATATGTAACAAATGTGTATATATATAAACCTATATTATAAACATATGAAAATTTATGCAACATATACATTGAACCATTATTTTAACTTTTTAAAACATTTTCATTAGTGTATTATAATTATACATCATAGTGGAATTCATTTTGATGCATTCAAAAATACATATAGCATAATGTGCTCCATTTCATCCCCAGTACTCATCCTCACTCTTCCCTCCTCCATCCCCCCAATCACTTCTTTTACTCTGTTGGTCTTCCTTCTAGTTATTGTTTTTTAAAAATAGTGTATTATAGTTTATACATAAAAGTGGAGTTCATTGTGATATATTCATAAGGTACATGGCATAGATTGGTCAATTTTTCACAACTTTTTCCATTTTAACTACCATTATCTGACCTAGTATTATATATTGGGTTAAACATTTTGTTTTCTTTTAGTGAATTGAAGAGTGAGTCACAGCAAGGTTAATTTTTTTTTCTGTATGATTTATAGGGTTGTTGTGAAAATTAAATAAGATAGTGGATATGAAAGTGCTTGGTAAGCTATAAAAGGCTGTGTGATTGTAAGTTATTAATATTACTTGTGAAATGTCAAACAATAAATAGGAGGATCCACACAGTAGGATGCTATTTAAGTTTATTTTATTCATTAAGTATGAAACAATATAAAAATTTGAATGCCTATGTATATGTCATCAAAAAAGTGCTAAATGTTTTCTAGATGAATTTAAATCCTCCACAAATCTTAAGCAGTAGATAATAAATTGGTGTGCAAACAGATAAAGTCTATCCAAGAACACAATTATTATTATAAACTATTACTATAAATTGATTTAACTTTCATGTACAAAAATAAAAAATAAAAGAGATAAATAGTGGCATGTCTCATCTGCTTCTATTAAGTAAGAATGAGATAATTATTGAGCTGAAATTTTCAGTGTTTCAGAAATTTATTTTCCTGTAACAGTTTTGTTAATCACTTCAGTTGAACCTTTGTATGTTCACTCAATAAAATGTTATTAATATTTGCTATGTGCCATATACGGGGGCATGTTGATTAGTAAGTTAAACACAAGGTCCACCCTTATGAGACTGTTTAGAGCAGGCAGTGTATACAATTTAAAATAATAATGCTAAACAATTATAAAAAAATTTTATGGTGGAGAACTTTTATGACAGAGGAAATAAAATGGCCCAAGGGAACAGAAATAGAAGAATTCAAAGAATACCTCATAAGGAAAAGGCTAAGCCTAATCAGCCACAAAGGAAGAGAGAGGCAGAGATAGGTGATGTGTATAACCAGCAGCATAAGCAACCTATGGGGAATCTGAGAGATGAGGACCTGATACATGAGAGAAGCTTGGTGAACTCAGACATTGCCAGAGGGTAGTTTGAGTGGAGATGGATGGCATCAGTATGTTAAAGAAGAGAAATTCAGAGGAAAGATCATTAGAGAATTATTGGTTGTAGGAAGGAATTGAGGCTCTCATAAAGATAATAAGATCTATTGAAGATTTTTAAGCAGAGGAGAGAGTTCAACAAGTAACTGGTAGAGATTGCACAACTTAGTGGAAAATAAATTAGAAGAAAGATACACTGGATATATTGAAACCCTTTGTAAGCACTTTATAAAGCTGACATCATCAAAGGAAAGATGTTAATAATGGGCTAATGTAGTGGAAGTGTTGACACAAAGTAATGAATTGACTCAAGAAAAATTGAACAAATGAAATGATAAGGTGATTTATTGTACAGTCACTCAGTTTCACCCTTCAAAGAACACATTTGCTAAAAAGTCCAGGCTTCAGCTGGAAAGCTCTTCCCTTCTGGAGAGGCCCATATCCAGTGACCAATCAGTATGAGGTTGCAACTGCTTGCTGAGGAATAGCCATAGGCTTAGCTGAGGTTTCCATTGGATGGAATTTTTTCTCTCTACCCAATCTTACAAGTTTTCTCAAGCTGCTGATCCCAAGAATACTCCAAAATAAATTTCTGCTAATTTATGCCTCATAATTTGCTTCTCAGGAAGCCCAATCTATGATAGCCAGATAAGGGGTGGGGTTGTATAGTAGACTGCCATGTTTCTGCCATGAGAACTGGATGATAGATGTGCCATTTAATGAGGTCTCTCAGATGAAAGCCATATTGGAGATGAAAAGAACTTTCAGAGGCCAGCATGACATCCTAGTGGAACTATTCAGGCATCTCTTAAGTTTTCCAATTGGCTCTCTGGAGAAAAGCCATTGGTGGCTGAGAGAAAAGGCATTATGCAAGGGAATTAGCCACTAAACATTTGAAATCATGAAAGGGTAGATGGGAAAATAAACTGACTAGAAATGAAAACACATTTAAGCTCTAAAATTTACTGCAAGAAACCATATTTGGTACATGTTTTATGTTAACTCGTAAAAATTGAGCAAGTGTGTGAAAAGATACTATGGTGTTCCACTTGCTTTCAGCATGAGGTCTAAACTTTAGTTCATTGGTGAGACTATCTTCTACCTTACACTCTCTGCTTGTGTTGAGACCAGTTGAAAATATTTCTGTCGAGTTAAAATTTGAATATAACAACAAGAATTCTTAAAAGAAATGTCTCCGGATGAAAGATGCATTATAGTACAATGGAGTTTAATTCTGTCTTTGAAAGTCAACTGCATATTTTGGCTTTTGTGTATTCTCAATTCAAAACATCTGCACTTATTTGTGGCATGGTAAAAAGCTTCATGTAATATGTGGCAATGAAGGATCACCTACCCCAGAGGCCAACACAGAAGATATTCTTTAGGTGTTTCTTTGGACCTTCTTAGAAGACAAATAAATCTATCTGCAACTCTGAGAATTGCCTGGCCAGAAAATTGTTGATAAAAAATATATATCTGTCATTCATGGCTTAATTTTTATTGACCAGAAACTAAATTATACACCCAATTTTCTAGCACAGGGAAAACAAAATAAGACTGGGGACTAAGAATACTTTATCTGAGTGTGTGAAATGCCATTTTAAATTTTATTTGAAAAGACATTAGAAACACAGAAGATAGAAATTGTAATAATGGATCATGCAGAAACTCAGAATCAACATGCAACATTTATTACTACAATAAATACGTATCTGTCTGCTACAGAAAAATATTGACATGGGCCATGTTCTCAGTTTTTGGAAATAAGGTCTCTGTTCTGGGCATCTTCTGTTTGTTCTTTCAGAGGCTCTACCTCCCTTCCCCTGACTACTCTTTGCTTTCTGGGTGGCAGAATCTGTAAGGTACAGCAACTGGTTCCTTCGTCTTTTAGCATTAAGTTGGTTTTTGACCAATGAGAGTCACTTCAGGAAGTAAAATCAGAATCTATTCCTCTGTTCTGCTTCTGCAGATTTTGTTACAGTCTGGCCTTCTACATGGAAGGGCATAGCTCTTTTCAGGTAGACTTCTCTCTTGCTTCCCCAAACCACCCCCTCACTTACTCTCACAGCACACAGGATAGTAAC
This sequence comes from Ictidomys tridecemlineatus, assembly GCF_052094955.1. Classification (NCBI taxonomy): domain Eukaryota; kingdom Metazoa; phylum Chordata; class Mammalia; order Rodentia; family Sciuridae; genus Ictidomys; species Ictidomys tridecemlineatus. The sequence goes on along the minus strand of NC_135479.1, from coordinate 135,944,081 downwards.
AGTACTCTACTGCTACTAGTACTGAGCTTTCTCTTAAAATCTTTCTTTATCAGAGTCAGCATTGCCAAAAATCACTTTATGAAACCTTCTTCCTCATTACTCAATTTGAGCATGCCATTTTTCTTGCCTGTCAATAAATTGAGATACTTGTTTTTAGGTATTAAAATACTGTGATCAATATTTCCTATGCCCTGGGGTAAAAAAATAACTGTTAATAAACCTCCATCTCTCACTATGCACAAAACTAAACTCAAAGTGGATCAAAGATCTAGAAAGATTTTGGGGGAAAGGCACACTCATACATTACTGGTGGGACTACAAATTGATGAAGCCAATCTGGAAAACAGTATGGAGATTCTTTAGAAAACTTGGAATGGAACCACCATTTGACGCAGTTGTCCCACTCTTCAGTCTATACCCAAAGGACTTAAAAACCGCATACTACAGAGCTGCAAAGTTCTCACAGTGTGAAACAAAGATGCTTGGAAAACAATAAGCCATGTATTAAGAAGCAATTTGGACTGGGGCTGTGGCTCAATGGTAGAGTGCTCTCCTGGCACGTGTGAAGCACTGGGTTTGATCCTCAGCACCACACAAAAATACAAAAATAAAATTAAAGGTATTGTGTTCACCTACATCTAAAAACATATATTTAAAAAGGAGCAATTGTTGAGAGACAAGGGGAAAATTACATGGAGTTACTTGTTAAACTCCACCAAAAATAAATAGCTGGAAGGTTATGAAATAAAGTTCTTATGTGAACTAACATTAAAGCCCTTCTCTTAGAGCTATTAAATATTTCTGAATTTGCCTCCTAATGGGTTAAACATGTGATTCCTCATGTTTGGGTTCTGCATGCCAGTCTAACAATGGACTGCCAGCCAGGTAACTTGAAGCCCTAACTTCCTCAAGTTTGAGGGATAAATTAAACAGATTTGAAACCAACTGCTTTTAAATTTAAAGCACCATCTTTTCTGCATCCCTACTTCCTCCTCCGGACAGATACCAAGGAAATTAAGACTGACATAATATTTTCTGGCTAGCTAAAACTGCACATGGACATAATCTGGCTTTTCTTTCTATAAATTGTAATCGTTTCTGTGGAACAGTTGTAGGAGGGGAAAAAAATAGAAAAGATTTTTTGGAGGGAGGGGAAAACATGGTGGTGGGAAGGGAGTGAGCCGCCCCATGCATCACACCGACCTGCAGATTTCACCTAGTCAGAAAACTCCATCTCTGAGAGTGTTAGAGGACCCCATACAGCTGTTCTCCACAGAAATCACCAGCGTTGTGACCCTGTGTGGGGCTCTGGGTCTCAGCAATTGAGTAGGAAACCCAGCTTTGGAGCAGAACCCAAAGCCTGAAGTTCTAGTCCACGCAAGACTCAGGTGGCCTTAGCAGAATCACCTATCAACATATCTGCAGATCACCAAGACTTCACTCCACTCCCACGCAAGTCACTCAGCTGCTACCTACCCACAGTGCAACACAATCACTGGGCTCCCCTCACCTCACCAGACTCCTCCCACCTCACCAGACCCCCCTGCCCCCTGCAGTGAAAGCAGACTGCAGCCATCTTGACTCAATATTCTTGCCTTTCAGCTGGGGGCAGTCCCCAGATGGGATCTCCAGTGGCCAGGTACCAGATTTCCAACCTTCCCCGCTCCCCAGTGGCAGTAACCCAACACTGTAGTTACCAAACTCAGGTGTGCAGTGCGACCAGGGAGCCACTCACTCACAGGAGCCCCACAGTGAGAATTTCCTCAATTGGGTACTGCTAGGGGAGAGGAAGAGACCAGGAACTGGGAAATCTTCAGGCAAGAACAGGAGATAGTACCGAGTGCTCAAGTCATAGGAGCGGTCCCCAAAAGAGACCTGTGAGGTGCAGTCATTCTGGCAGGTGACACTCCCCACATCCAGGCACCCTGAGTCAGGAACAGTCTTCCCACCCTGGTTACCTCCACCATCCAGAGGGCAGAGACATCAGCTTACAACAGATGATGCCACCTATTGGATGAGAAGAGAAGCAGGAAAGATACGGATCTCTAAAGCTAGCTACAACCCTGGTTTCTTCCTTTGAGTTTTTTGTTTGTTTGTTTTTTCTCTTCTAACCCTCTATCCTCTGGCCCTCACATCCCCAACATATGTGAAACCAAGAACTTTGTATGAAATAGGACTTTGAGGACTAAATCATCTGAATAATACAATATAAAGGTGTTGTATACGTCCTTTTTTCCCTTTTCCTTTTTATTCTTTTATTTTTCTTTCCCCCTCCAAATTTTACTCTTTTAACATCTGTATTTTTCTAAATACATATGTGTTTTTGTTTTATTTACTCTATTGTCATCTCACCTACTTGCCTACCTTAAATTACTTCCTGTCTATTCTTTTGCTACTAATCTTCTTCATTAGATTTCTCCTTCATACATCCTAAGATATATTAACTCTATATCCTCACATCCTACCTCCTCAGCATATCATCCTCAGCCCCACCCCCAGTTTATTGTCCACCGCAGAAACTGTAAACCTTTTTACAAAACTACTGATTATATTTTTAGATAATAATTGAATCCAACATCTCTGTACATCGAGACTAAACTGTAAATGCCCAAATAACAACAAATTGTTCATAGGTGGTATATTGTTGATATTGGGGGAACTGTTAACATTGTCCTTCCCCACAAAGGAGAGATCTTGGAACCCTACAAGAGCACTACAAACCTATAGAATAAAAACAATAATAATCTAGATCCACAGGGCTGGAAAGAAAGACACACGAGCAACATGAAAAGACAAGGGAAGAAAGTGCCCCAAACAAATGAAGACACCACATCATTAGAATCATTGGCTGATACAGAAGAAGAAATGACAAAGAAGGAGTTTAGGATGTACAAGGTTAAAAATGTTGTGTGAACTCAAGGAAGATGTAAGAGAGCAAATACAGGCAGTGAAAGATCACTTCGACAAGAAGCTACATAAATACAGGAAGCAAAACATCACTTAAACAGGGAGATAGATAGAGATTCTAAAAAAAAAACAAAAAACAAAAAACAAAAAACCAGAAATTCTTGAGATGAAAGAAAAAATAAACCAAATTAAAAGCTCAAATGAAAGCATCACCAACAGAGTAGACCACTTGGAAGACAGGACATAAATATATAATCTTGATAAGGACATAGACCACACAGTGATAATGGTAAGAAACCATCAGCAGAACATTCAAGAAATATGGGATAGCATAAAGAGGCCAAATTTAAGAGTTATTGGGATAGAGGAAGGCATAGAGATCCAAACCAAAAAAATGAATAATCTATTCAATGAAATAATATCAGAAAACTTTCCAAACATGAAGAATGAATTGGAAATCCAAATTCAAGAAGCCCACAGAATGCCAAATGTACAAAATCACAACAGATTCACACCAAGGCACATTATAATGAAAATGCCCAACATACAGAAGAAGGAGAGAATTTTAAAATCCACAAGAGAAAGGAATCAGATTACATATAGGGAAAACCAATTAGGATGATGTCAGAATTTTTAACACAGACCCTGAAAGCTAGAAGTTCCTGAAACAACATACATCAAGCTCTGAAAGAAAATGGGTGCCAACCAAGAACCTTGTATCCAGCAAAATTAAGCTTTAGATTTGAAGATGAAATAAAAACTTTCTTTGATAAAAAAAAGAAAAGAAATAACAGACATAAAAATTGAAAAGGAGCAAGTAAAATTATTTATTTGCAGATGACATGTTTTAATATGTAAAAACCCCTAGAGATTTCCCTGAAAAATTTTGGAATTAAAAACAAACTCAATAAAGTTGCAAATTCCAGAATCAACATAAATAAATTGGTTTTATTTTTTATACACTAAAATGAACTATCCAAAATGAAAATTAAGAAAATAATTTCATTTATATAAGCACAAAATGAATTTGTAACTTAGAAGTAAATTTAGCCAAATTTAGCCAAATGTTCCAAAGTTATATGAGTATGTACTCAACCTCACTAATTATCTGGAAAATGAAAACAGACTCTACAATGTGATATCTCTTTACATGTATGAAGGTACCTATTTTCTAAAAGCCAAAAGATAACATGTGTTGGTGAGGATGTAGAAAAAAGGGAATCCTTATAAACTGTTGGTGAAATGTAATTGTACAACCATTAAAGAAAACAGTATGGAAGTTACTCCAAAAATTATTATTATTTTTTTCATTACTGGGAATAGAACCCAGGAGCATTCTACTTTTGAGCTATATACCCAACTCTTTGTTATTTTGTTTTATTTTTATCTTAAGGCAGGGTCTTTCTAAATTGCCTAGGTGGTCCAAACATGCAATCATTCTGACCTAGCCTTTCAAGCAGCAGGAATTTAGACAGTACTACAAAAAAATTGAAATTACAATTATGTTATTATCCATCAATTGTCATTCTGAGTATATAAAATTACTTTATTAAGGAGATATTTGCATCCCCATGTTCATTGCAGTATTAATTCACAGTAACCCAAATATGGAAATAACATATGTGTCCATGAATGGAAAATGAAGTATGAAGTAAATATATATAATAAAATTTTATTAGAATATTATTCATGAATAATAGAATATTATTCAACCTAAAAAAGAAAGGTTTTCCATTTGTGATGCCATGGGTGAACCTAAAGAACATTATGCCAAGCAAAATAAACCATAATAAAAATATAAATATTACATGATATCATGTATATGTGGAATCTAAAAAATATCTAATAGATTACAAGTAGATAGTACCAGGGTTTGGGGGAATGAGGGAAATGGGGAATGCTCGTAAAAGGGCATAAACTTCTAATTACAAGATGAATAAGTTTTGGAGACCTACTGCAAAGTAAGGTGACTCTGGTATTATACACTTGTTATTTGCTAGAGAATAAATCTGAATCGAAGTGTACTCATCAGAGGAGAAAAAAGAAAATGTAAATATGTGAGGCGATTAATTATCTTAACTATTTCTCAATGCATATGTATATCAAAACATCACATTTTACACCTTAAGCACATATAATTTTATTTGTCAATCATGTTTCAACAAAACAGGAAAAAATAACCATACTTTCTAAGTTGTTCTATCTTAATTATATTTAAAAGAATCCAAAGCTCACATACATTAATATAATGATTTGTTCCATTTAGAAGTATATAGGCCATTGTCTGCTTTTTATGCCACCCTTATTTTATTTTAGGGCTTACGTTTTTATGGCCTTTTGAAATAAATCACACAGATGTTTTCCCCCCTATAATTTAAAGAAAACAATATGCTCATGCCAAATTTGGGATAATTAATCATAAATTTGTTTTGGCTTGGGAATTTTTTCCTGATAAATAAGAAAAGGTGGTTAAGAATAATTATTGGACTTTTTTTGGTGGCGGGGGGAGGTGCCAGGGATTGAACTCAGGGGCCCTGGACCAATGAACCACATCCCCAACCCTATTTTTTATTTTATTTAGAGACAGGGTCTCACTGAGTTGCTTAGGGCCTAGCTTTTGTTGAGGCTGGCTTTGAATTTACCTCAGCCTCTTGAGCTGCTGGAATTAGAGGCGTGTGCCAGCACACCTAGCAATTATTGGATATTTTAAGATTTTTGTTTTTATATGTCAATTTTCCCATTTTCCATTTTGTTAATTTTTCATTTTAGGTTTTTAAATTTAAAGAATTTCTATTGAAAACTCTTTTTGTATTATTTATGATCGTTCTTTACTATTTTATATAAAATGATAAAATTATAAAATAATTTATTTTTAATGTTGATTAATAATTACATGTTATATTCAAGTTCATATTTCAATTTGAATTTATTATTAATTTGAATTTATTACATTTATTGATCAAATCTTTTGTGATTTTTGCATCTCATTTGTGCATTTATTATTTTTTTAGGCTCTATTCTATCACTTGTAATTTGTAATTCTTTGCATCTCTTGCTCTGGAATCTCCAGTTTTAGTGTGATGGATGGAGACAGTCTTACTTGTTATTTTGCTATATTATCCTTTACCTGGGCAGCATATCTGTAACTCTCTCAATACATATTCCATGTGGATGTTTTTCTCTTCTTCAGGAACATGAATCATGTAAAGTTTGGTTCTCTTTTGTTTATTTTCCCTAGCTGTTGCTTTCAAAATTTTTTTTATTATTTGTTTCCTTTGGTTTTATGTTTATTCATAACTCCTCCACCTCACTACTTCTGTTCTAAAAATATCTCTTTGTATTCCATGGAAATATTAATGTAGTTTTAAATTTTAATCACTTTTTTATCATTTTAAATTTTTTCATCATATTTGATTTTCTTCATTTTTAATAATTTTTAAAAAATATTTGTTTTTAGTTATACATGGGCACAATATCTTTATTTTGTTTATTTATTTTTATGTGGTGCTGAGGATCGAAGCCATGTTCTCACACATGTGAGGCAAGCACTCAACTGCTGAGCGACAACCCCAGCCCCTGGATTTTCTTCTTGATCTCTTCTAAATTTACCTTTCATGGTCTTCTGTCTGCTCAACTTTCTTTCTTGTATTTATTTTTGAGTATCTTCCAAATAATTAATATTCTCTTTTACTATAAAAATTGAATAATTTATGTTTAAAAATTTCATTTTCCAGCTATGTTCTTTATGTCATGCTGTTTCCATTTTTAAACATTTTTAATAAGTTACTTTTAGCATACATAACATTATGATTTATTTTGACATAATTATAAAAGCATGGAATATAATTTGCTTTAATTCAGTCCCCATACTTGCATTTTCCTCCACTTCACCCTTTTCCCTGCCTTCTACTCTACTGATATTTATTTTAAATCTTTATTATTTTTTTGTAAGTATCTTGTGGATAGACATGATGTTGAGATTTACTGTGGTATAATCCTATAAGTACATAGGATAGTTAGGTAATATTCATTTGACTGTTCTAAATCCCCTTCCTGTACTCCACTGATCATTCCTCTATTTTGATGGAATTCCCTTTTTCTTTTTTCTTCCTTTTCCCCACTTACTTTGGACTGGTTTCTGCATATCAGAGAAAACATTCAACCTTTGACTTTCTGGGTCTGGCTTATTTAACTTAGCATGATGGTCTTCAGTTCCATCTATTTAACAGCAATTACCATAATTTCATTCTCCTCCATGGTTGAATAATATTCCTTTGTGTATATATACACTACATTTAAAAATCTATTTATCTGGCAACAGGCATCTAGATAATTCCATAGTTTGGTTATTGTGAATTGTGCAAGCAATTTTTTTTAAGAAGTAGAAATAATTTTCTGTGAAAATTCCTATGGAAACTCATATTTTGTGTTACAAAATCTTCCTCAGGCTTTTTATCTTCAAAATCATAACCACACAGATAGTCTGAACATATTTTTTTAAAAAGGGAGAGAAATTAAATAAACATATTTATATAACAGTTCACTTAGAAGTCATTATTTCTGTGAAGAGAAAGCCCTACAGAATGGGAGAAAATCTTTACCACTTGCTCAGATACAGCACTAATATACAGGACATATAAAGAACTCAAAAAACTCAACACCAAAAATACAAATAACCCAATCAATAAATGGGCTAAGAAAGTGAACAAACACTTCACAGAAGAAGAAAAACAACTGATAACAAACATATGTTGAACATCTCTAGCAATTAGAGAAATACAAATCAAAACTATTCTAAGATTTCATCTCACTCCAGTCAGAGAGGAAATTGTCAAAAATATAAGCAACAATAAATGTTGATGAGAATTTGGGGAAAAAATACACTCATACATTGTTGATGGGACTGAAAATCAGTGCAAACACTCTGGAAAGCAGTGTGGAGATTCCTCAGAAAACTTGGAATGGAACCACCATTTGACTCAGCTATCCACTCCACCATATATATCCAAAGGACTTAAAATCAGCATGCTACAGGGACACAGCCACATCAATGTTTATAGCAGCTCAATTCACAATAGCTAAACTATGAAACCAACCTCGGTGCCCTTCAATAGATGAATGAATAAAGAAAATGTGGTTGGATGTGAGGGCAATCTGGCTGTGACATCTGTCACCCCATAGATCACCAGGGTATATTCTGCTCATCTGGATGGCTAGGTTGATGTCTCTTTCCTCCCTCCCCATTCCAAGTGCATCCCTTCCAAGCTGCTTGCTAGGTCAAAGAAGATTGAACTTTCCTGATAGAAAATGTGGTGTATATACACAATGGATTATTACTTTAATTCAATCCTTAATATATTCCCTGAATTCTCCTGCCCTCATGGTCTTCCTTCTACTCTACTAATCTTTCTGATGTTTACTTATAGTTTATTTTAAAAAAAAATACCTTAAAGAAGAATAGATTTATGGTATTTGCAGGTAAATGGATGGAGCTGGAGAATATCATGAGATATTCTAAAAAAACAAAGGCCAAACGTTTTCTTTGATATGTGGTGCTAATTCACAATTAAGCGGTGAGGGCTAGGGAAGAATAGAGGTACTTTGGATTAGGCAGAGGTGAGTGAAGGGAGGGGAGAGGTGTCGGGGTAGGAAGGATAGTAGAATGAATCGGACATTATTACCCTGTGTGCTTATATGATTACATGACAGGTGTGATTCTACTTGAAGTACAACCACAAGAATGAGAAGTTATATTCCACTTATGTATGATGTATCAAATGTATTCTACTGTCATGTATAACTAATTAGAACAAAAAATAGAAGTGATGATTGTTCATTTTGTAGACTTGTAAAATGATAAAATATTAATTTATAGTTTTTAATTGGTTAAAAATATAGCATCCTCTGTGTTATGTAAGTAAATTGCTCCCCATTCTAAGCCTTTGACACAGAAGAAATTGAAATAACTTTGAGTCAATTTGAATCCAAACTAAACTGGATGATTTGTTGTCAAACAATTTAACAAATTCGAAATCTAATTTAATTTTGAGATGTGAAAAAAAATTAACTGCATCATACATTGCTGAGGATGGCATTTAAACTATGAAGTGACAGAGTATAATCAAATAAACTCATTAATGTCGAGGCTATTTTCTTCTAAATTTTTTTTTCTAGTTTTCACTGGATAGATAAGACATGATATTAAAAGAACATCTGGTTAAATTGAAATAAATATCCCTAGATGGCTACTTGAGTCTACTTTTTTAAAGTTATTTTCCCTTTCTACTTGAAAAATATCATTTTAAAACTCTTGATTTTATCAGCATTAAAATAACAAATTGATTTGTAATAATAAATTAATAGTCTTCTATCTAAACTTTATTTCTTTGCCTTAGCCTTATTTGACTGAAAAGAGAATTTGTCTCTTTTTAGTAGTTAACATACCAGAACTGGAGGTTGAAAGTTTGCAATCTTGGGCCACAGTATATTCCAGATATAGTTAGACTTAGCATGATCTGTTGTGCAGTTGAAAGAGTACTGGATAGAGGAAGTTGTATTCTATTCTTAGGTCTTCAATAAAAGTCTGCATAACCACATTAACTATTCTTTGCCTTTGAATTTAAATTGTCATATATGGACAATGGAGATCAGGTCAGATGGTATCTGAACTCTTTCTTGATCTTAATTCTTTGGACCTGTGAGCTTAGAGTATAAATATACTATGTAATTGTGAGAAGAAAATAAAAACCTAGTCATTTTTTTCCTTGAAAATTCAGTGGTCATAATTTTTATATTGAGCTTACAAGATTTCAAGTTAGCAGGCAATTGCCTGGAACATTTAGCATACTGTTTAAGCTATCAAAATGACATGATGAGATTTTCCTGGAATAAAGTCTACCAAAATAAATTTCCAAAGTACTCTATGGGTTTCTGATCTGATGTCTATAAATTATTATACAGACCTAAGTGTTTAAGAGTCCAAGCTATTTTTACAAGTTGAGTTGACATTCAAAAGTATGCCATGCTCTCAAGCCAGTCAGCCTAATGGACAACTGCATGCACAGGATTATGATTAACCCCTTTTGTTCACCCTTCAGACCACCAAACAGTAGCATCCTAAATGTAACACTGGACATGGTACACCAATTTAGACTTCTTTTACTAGTAGAAATAATAAAAATATAAAAGTTAAATGGGCTTCCTCATAAAATTGCTTTCTGGGGTTGACATGTTCTTCTGGCATCCAGAGTCCCATCATATAAACTGACAAGCAAAACTAACTAGGCATGAAGGATTGTTCCAAATAGATGTCCAGCTCAAAACATTCTAGCTAATTGAAGAACAAGAAGGGTAACTGCTCTGCCATTTCTACAATTACAGCTGTATTGTTTGAGAACTTATGCAGGATCTGTGATTTGTGTCTGCTGCAATCATTCAACATCACCTAATGGGAGCAGGACAGAGTGAATGCTATACCGGGTACTTTTCTGGCTTTGCAGATGTAGAATAGATTGTAGTAAATTGAATAGAACCCAGACTAGCCTAATTAATGACTCTCTTTCAAAGAGAATTTCCAGTTCATGTTGCCCTAAGAGATAAACAAAAATTATACAGACTCAAAAAATAACTTTTGTCACAAATTGGAACTTTGTACTGGTTCTAGATAATTAATAACTCTTTGGGATTATCATTTTAATTGAAGAGATTTAAAAAGATATAAAATTAGGTACACAGGTTAAGCAGAAAGTTTAATAATTGGGGGATAACTTAACTACAGTTTTATCTTGGCTTAATGAGGTCTCGGGCACTTGTCCTGGAATTATTGCCCAAGACCGGCTCAGGCTTGGGAAATTATATGCTGTCCTGTGTCATTCTTTCCAGAGCACAGTCCTGGTGCTTGCAGGTCACTGGCTAATCTCTTCACTGTTTCTTGGATGGCAACTAGGTGTCCAAATTTGGGATCTGGTCCTTTTTTTTCTTCAAGTCCTTTTTAAATCTCCTTTAGATTCATCCCTTCCTATTTAGATTCTTACAGATGAAAGAAAACTTAAAGCTTATTTCTGTGATCAGAAAAGGATTCCAAGCCTAATAATTCATAAAATCTATTTGTCTTCATTCTGATGTAAGAAGACCCCAGTCTTTGAACAAAATGTAGACATAGATCCTGAAATTACAACTCTTTTTAACGTTTTAAAGGGAAACAACAGAAAGAAATATAGAAGAATTCATTAATAATAAGAGAGAGAAAGAAAGAGTTGATGACCTGTTTTGAAGATGACTAGTGACAATTAGGATAAATGAACACAAGAATTAGAATGATGGAATTACAGTGATTGCTTTAAATATTGAAAAAGCACATGTAAAAGAACAATAGTCATAATTACAACAGATTACCTACAAAAGAAGCTAGCAGATTGGCCTTGGATTTCTTATTGGCAAGCATCAATTCTAAGAGAACATGGAGCCATCTCTTGACTCTTATGAGAGTAAATGATTTTGAAAATAACACTGGAGAGAAAAAACAAAACAGGCATGTTTATATAATGAAGGGCTTGGGATATTTTAAAAAGCTAGATTGAAATTTTATCTTAACATGAAAAAAAATAATCCAAGAAAAGGAAGATATCAAGTATAGAAAAATTTTATAGACAAAATTTTCAGTAATATTCTCAGTAAAATTATAGATTACATAACTGGTGATAAATACTGTGAAAACTGATATAAAATATACAATTACATTTCCAAGATGCTATAAAATGAGAAATAACAGGTGTGTGGATGTGGGCGGGAGGTAAAATTGGTCAAAGATTTGTACATCATATGGATATATATATATATATATATACACACCTGTATATAATATATGTACATATCTATGAATATGTATGTATATTAAATAATGCAGATATATAAAGTATATGTAATGGACAACAGAAAGGCAAAATTCACTATAGTATATTCTTATATAAATAGCATAATTTGGTCATTTAATTTGACTGTCCTCTCTTTTCTCTTCTCTCCTTCCTCTGGCTGTATCCTTTCCTCTACTCCAGTGATTTACCTTTTATTTTCATGGAATTCTCTCCCAACACACACACACACACACACACACACACACACACACACACACCACAAACACACACACACATTTTTTTGCCCTATTTTACTGTAGTTTCCATATATAAGAGCAAACATTTGTCCCTTGATTTTCTGAGTTTAGCTTATTTCACTTAGTATGATGTTCTCCAGTTCCATTTATTTACTCTGAGATGCCAGAATTTCATTCTTTTTTTTATGGATGAATAAAACTCTGTTGTGTGTATATACTACATTTTATTTATTCATACATCTGTTTTCTAGCACCTGGGCTTGTTTCATGACTTGGTTATTGTGAATTGAGCTACTATTAATATTGATGTGCACAATGGAATGCAGATTTTAGTTCTTTTTGATGTAGAACAAGAAATGGTCATATGATGTTTTCATTCCTTTCTGTTGATGAATCTCCATACTGCTTTCCAAAGTGGGTTGTACTAATTTTCAGTCACACCAAAAATATATGAGTATAGCCTTTTCTACATATGTCCTCACTAGCATTTATTATTATTTGTATTCTTAATTATTGCCATTCTAATTGGAGTGAGATAAATATCAATATACTTTTGATTTGCATTTTCCTAATTTTTAGTGATGTTGGACATTTTTTTTCATATATTTGTTGGTTATTTGTTTTTCTTCTTCTGAGAAATGTCTGTTTAGTTCTTTTAACCATTGATTAATTAGATTATTTGTTTTTCTGGCATTAAGTTTTTTGAGTTCTTTATATATTCTGCATATCAAACCCCTGTTGGAGGAATAGCTAGCAAAGATTTTCTCCCATTCTGTAAACTCTTTTTCTTATATTCTGATAATCAATCTGCTGAAAAGAAATTAGAAATTAGGAAAAATATTCCATTCACAGTAACCTAAAAAACAAAAAAAATCAACCTTGGGAATATATCTAACTATGGAGGGGGAATACCTATGCAATGAAATCTATAGAACCCTGAAGAAAGAAATTGAAGATCTTAGTATATGGAAAGACCTCCCACATTTTTGGATAGGTAGAATTAATATTGTCAAAATAGTCATACTACTAAAAACATTATACATATTTAATGCAATTTCTGTGAAAATACCAATGACATTCTTCACAGAACTAGGAAAAAATAGTCCTAATATTCATTTAGAAGACTAAAGGACACAAAATAGTCAAAGCAATACTGAGCAAGAAGAGTGATGAAGGAGGCACCACAACGGCAGTCCTCAAAATATACTACAGAGGTTACAGAGGTATGGTAACAAAACATCATGGTATTGGCATTAAAACAAACATTAAGACCAATGGAACAGAATAGAAGACACAGAGACACACTCACATAGATACAGATGATACTAGATAAAGGTGGCCCCCTCAAAAACAAAAACAAAAACAAAAACAAAAACAAACACATGTTGGAGAAAAGATAGTCATTTAAAAACTGGTGCTGGAAAAACTGGATATCTACATGTAGAAAAGTTAAAAATAGATTCCTATCTTTCACCCTTCACAAATGTCAACTTAAAGTGGATCAAAGACCTAGGAGTTAGGCCAGAAACTTTGCAACTGCATAGAGTCAACACTTCAATATATTGGCACAGGTACCCATTTTCTTAACAAGGCTCCTATAGCTCAAGAAATAAAACAAAAAATCAGTACATTGGATGGAGTCAAATTAAAAAACTTCTGTACTGCAAAGGGATTTGGAATTTTATTAAATAATATACAAAATCTTTTTTCAGGATACATTTGATTTCTAAAACTAAATTTATGACTTATGGAAGTAAGGCTTTACTTTTTTTTTCTTACTTACAGATTAATTAACTGGTTCAAGTTCTGGTTTTAGTCTTTGGTTATCTAAATATTCTACAATTACCATTAGGTAAAGCTTCTCTTCCTCCTCCTCCTCCTCCTCCTCCTCCTCCTCCTCCTCTTCCTCCTCATCTTCCTCCTTCTTTTTCTTTTGTATTCTCAGAAATTAGCATGATACCTGTAACATATAATCAACATGTGCTTATTTTTAGACTATACACTGTTGAAATAAAGGATTGAAGTCTGATTTCACATTTGCTGAGTAATAGTTGACATAAACTTAATTAATGATACTTAGTAAAATTATAAATTTGAGAATAGAAAGAAGAGTTAAGAAGTCAATATAGCAAAATGTTAATCCTTGATCCTTACAGCCTCATATATGATCTCTCCTCCTTGTTTATAGTGTTATTACCTTAAATCCTTAATATACTGGACTATCTCTAACCACGATGTGTACTTAAATCTACTGAAAGTTTACACACTGGAGCCAATCACCCTTAGGGGAACTTAGGAAGTAAAGAATCACTTAGGAGATATTTATGAGAATTTAAGGGCTCCACAACATCCTGAATATGTCAGAAAATAGTTTTCAGGAAGTGAGTAAGAAGGCTGACTCATCTGGTCCTATCTGGGTGTCACTTATGTGTCCTTATTCCACACAATGTTAAATTGTTTAGGAGAGGAGACAATTATTTTGTCCTTCTATTTAGAACCTTTTATGAGTTATAGCCTTCAAAGGAATTTATCCCTATTGAAGGGAAGAAATGATGAGATGGAGCTAGAATCTTGGCCAGAGGAACTGAAACAAATGGCGATGCTAACCCTTGTAGTCATGAAGGGAATAGCATTGGTCTTAGAACTTGAACATTGGGGTCTGAGAAGTTAACTAAATGCTGGCTGTTCATACATAAATTCTTTTAGTTTTCTGAGTTTTAATTTATATAGCCTTACGTGACATGCATGTGTATATATTTACATCTGTATATTTATTCATCATTAAGAAATTTTAGGCTCCTGGTTTATTTTCCCTCGCAGGTCATTCCTTGATTCCAAGTAGGTTGGATGTTATTTATTTTGAAATCTTAATTTATGTCCAGAGAAGAGTAAAATCTATCTTTTTATTTTTTTCTGGGTGAATCATTGATAAGAAGGAATCAGAAATCTCAGGGTTTTGTATTCCACATGCAACGTTGGCTCTCCTCCAAAATCTATACATTGAAACCTACTCCACATTGTGATAATATTAGGAGATGGCACTTTGAGAAAGTCATTAGCTCATGGGGGCAGTGACCCTATGAATAGATCAGGATCCTTATGAAGGAGATCCCAGATAGCTCTTTCGCCCCTTCCACCATCTGAGGACATAGCAAGAAGGCATTGTTGGTGTGGAAATAGCCCTTCCCAGATACCCAACACGGTGATACTTTGATTTGGGGCTTGCAATCCTCCAGGATTATGATACATTCATATTTGTTGCTCATAAGCAATTTGTGACATTTTTCTTATAGATGCCTGAATGAACTACGACACCTCAGTAATAAAAATAATTTATGATGCAATAATAGAGAACCCATCAAACTAAAATGCTAATTTCAGATGTTGGCACCATTTAGGCATTGAAATAGTGTTATTCCTTCCTAAATTTCTAGAAGTAGGAAAGAAACACCAATGTAGAGAATAGATTGTGACATTCAGGGAACATTTTTCACATACTAGAGATTTTAATGGATAGTTCCTCCAATATTCAACATGTAAGTGTATCATTGACACATTACATGTTCAAAAACTGAGAGGGCTGGTGCCCTTCTCTAGTTATGATCCATATTGTATTACAGATAGTTAAAACTTTAGAGTTTTGGAGGAAATATGAAAAAGTAAACTGTGTGATTTTACCAAATCCTTTAATCACTGTGGCTCACTTTTCTCACTTGTAAAATTAGGGGATAAGGTTTTCATTAAGTGAGCTCTAAGGAACGAGTATAGCATTCCTGGTAAGTGTTATACTATAGATGAATTTGAGCTGGATGATGAAGGATAAGTGGTAACAAAACTAATGGGTAGTAGAAGACAATAGTCTCTCAGGTTGAAACAAAAGAAACAGAATATCATCATATTGGATATAAACATGGTGTTTGCGGAGAGTTAAAATAACTCAATCTGCTTAATTATCAGGTTCCTTGAGTGTGGTCATCAATTAACAGAGTTTTCTCTGAGGCAAATATTTCACCAAAATCCCTTAATGATTTAATTCTTTGCCAATCTTAGATTAACTCCTAATTCCCAAATGAAGACAAGTTTCATCCACTTCTCTGCTGATCCTTGAAACACATCATTTTGGTGCTTTGCAAAGACGAAGACATTGACAGTGGTTTTGTTTTGGTTTTGTAATATGACATTTGGTAACTTCACCACTCCTTACATCTGGTTCCAGTTTGAGGTGAAACCAACCACTTAAACCTCATGCACCCACTGAAAGCTGTGGTTTTGTCACAACATTTTGTCACAAAAATTATATAAACATATAAACAGATGAAGAACTTGCTGGTTTTGTTTTAAAGATTTGGTTTTATTCCTCTGAATTAAAATAAAAGGCATTCTGTAAGAACTGAACATTAACAAAATTATGCTAACCAGACCAGCCAGCAATGGTTCACACTACCCTTGAAGGTCAGTTTAGATACATGTCCTAGTCAGATTTTCATTGCAGTAATCAAAATACTTGACATAAACAACTTAAAGGAGAAAAGATCTATTTTGTCCCTTAGTTTCAGAAGTATTGATCTGTGCTCAGATGACTCCCTTGCTCTGCATCAGAAGTGAGGTAGAACATCATGAAAGGGCATGGCAGAGGAAAACTTCTCAGCTCATGGCAACTGTAAAGAAGAAACAGTAAGGAAGGGGCCAAGGACATGATATAGTCCCCATTGGCAATTTCCTTCCCCAGTGACCAACTTCTTCCAACCAAGCTGCACTTCCCTACAGTTTTCACCTCCTTCCAGTAGTCCATTTAAACCAATCAAATGTATTAACCCACTGATAAAATTATAGCCCTCATGACCTATTCACTTCCTAAAATCCCCAGTTTTGAACTTTCTTGCATTGGGGAGCATGCTTTCAACAAAGGAGCTTTTGGAGGGCATTTCAGATTCAAACCACAACAATTATACTAACATGCTTTATAATTATTTACCTCCTAGATGTTAATCTATTAAAAGTTTTGACCAACTTCTGTCTTGGGCAACTAGATCTTATATTTTATTCCCAAGGTAGGAAAAGATGCATAGACATTTTTACTTTTGGTATGTGGATGTTTACAGTGAATTTTTACTTAGAGTTTTCCATTTTCCTTCTCAGCACAATCATCACATTTTTAGACATTGAAAGAAATTTAGCAGTATCACACGTGCACACAGGCTTACTCACTGCACACAAAACACCCATGAAACTTCTCCAAGAATACACTTAACACTTTCAGTAAATACTCATTATCCACAGGAAAAAGTCCAAGTTCCTTGGCTTGATGTTCAGCCTTTCATAACTGTCTTCAATTTAAAAGTCTAGCCTTATGTCCCACCATTTGCCTTCTCTCATTCATGCTTAGTGTAATTGAAAACATCACCATTTATTTCACATGTCATGTTCCTTATGATTCTTTGACTTTATGTTCATTCCTCTCTGTACTTAGTATAACCAATTGTACCTTCTCAACCTATAAAATTAATACTCATCTATTTCAGCTAAAATATTTGTCTTCAGTTATGTTTTCCCATTATCCCTCATTTCATTCTTATAGTAAAATCATCAGAAGTATTCAATTCTTCCTCTGTGTATATAACATTTTTGTGCGTACTGTGGCATACTTTCACCACATTTGATCAAAATTATCTATTTGAATGCCTATCTCCCCTTTTGAAGGCCAAATCATTGAAGCAATGCATCCTGTTCTTGTATTTTTTTTTCTTTTAATATTTATTTTTTAGTTTTAGATGAATTCAATATCTTTATATTTTTTATGTGGTGCTGAGGATAGAACCCAGTGCCTCACGCATGCCAGGTGAGTGCTCTACCATTTGAACCACATCCCCAACCCCTTTTTTCTTTTTTATACCACAATAGAACACAGTTTTACCTCTATACCTCTTCTCACTTTTTACCTCCATCTTTTTTGCTTTAAAGTCTGCCTGGAGACTAATAATTTTTTCTCCCATCTTCAGTCACAACCTAATTCTAATCATCCTCCATATTCCTCTCTGGTAACCTGTTTCAAAGTACAACTCTTGCTCCTTTCCTTATTAAAATTTAGGAGCATCTCAGATCAACTGTGGGGTTCTTATTGCTTATGGTGGTATTTAATAATTTTATCCTATTTTATTTCCCTATTCATCTTAGTGATACTGATGTTTATCTTACTTTTACCATTCACTTCAATGATTATGAGACTTTATCAATTACCTATAACTGCAAAATATTCATAAGATTCATAATATTTATTGCCCACATGGACTTACCCAGCTTGGAATATTTCCATGTACCATACTGCTCCCCATGAAAATATTCTTACTAAATTAAAGTTGTTTAAATTTGATACTCCTCCTACAAAACACACATGAAACTTCTTAAAGTACACACTTCATACTTTCAGTGAATACTTCTTATCCACAGAAAAAAGTACACGTTCCTTAGTTTCATATTTGGTCTTTTATAACTGTCTTGAACTTTAAAGTCTAGCCTTATTTTATACCTTATGCCTTCTGTCACTCATCCTGGAGAAAACCATGCACACTTTACTTAAGTTGACACCACTTAAAATTCATAGTTGCTAATCTCAAACAGAAACTTTGTCCTGACCCACAATCCACTCAGGGAAATGTACTTCATTAAACCTTCTATCTCTTCAAACCACTACAATTACTTCCTTCCCAGCCTTACTTAGAGATAATGAAGTTGCCTTTTCTTTAAATTAGAAAAATATTTTCACAAGTTTCTGTGAAAATATTTACTCACATGTAAACTTTAGTACCAATACATTGTACTTTCTTCTTACAAGTATGGACAAACCATTAGTGCTCTACCTTCTGACCTCTATGAAGACTCATTACATTACTTCTGTAGTCTTCCTTCTCTATCTCACCAATCTCTCCCTCTCACCAATTTCTTTCTTTCAGCTGTGTTATCGCCAACAACTTACAATGAGACTATATTCCATTTCAGGCAAACCTTTTGTTGATTGCGTCTTCTTCACCTGCTGTCTCATTTCTTTCCCATCCTGTACAGATCAATTTTGGTTAATTCTCCATCTTTGCCCTCTTTATCCCACTTTCATTAGGTTTTAATATTTACCAGTCCACTCAAATGAATATTTTCAAGGTTCTTTCCCTATTGCTTAAGACAATGATCACTTTTCAGTTCTGAAATTGACCAAAAGCATTTGTCACAGCTGGTTGCCCTCTGCTTCACTTTGTGTTTAGAAAACTAATTGTTCTTGGTTCTCCTATTATCTTTGTTATTTATTTATTTATTTATTTATTTATTTTGTTTTGTTTTTTTTTGTTTTTTTTTTCTTTTTTTATTGTTGGTTGTTCAAAACATTACATAGTTCTTGACATATCATATTTCACACTTTGATTCAAGTGGGTTATGAACTCCCATTTTTACCCCGTATAGAGATTGCAGAATCACATCAGTTACACTTCCATTAATTTACATATTGCCATACTCATGTCTGTTGTATTCAGCTGCCTTTGCTATCCTCTACTATCCCCCTCCCCTCCCCTCCCCTCCCCTCTTCTCTCTCTACCCCCTCTACTGTAATTTATTTCTCCCCCCTGTATTATTTTTCCCTTTCCCCTCACTTCCTCTTGTATGTAATTTTGTATAACTCTGAGGGTCTCCTTCCATTTCCATGCAATTTCCCTTCTCTCTCCCTTTCCCTCCCACCTCTCATCCCTGTTTAATGTTAGTCTTCTTCTCATGCTCTTCTTCCCTACTCTGTTCTTAGTTACTCTCCTTATATCAAAGAAGACATTTGGCATTTGTTTTTTAGGGATTGGCTAGCTTCACTTAGCATAATCTGCTCTAATGCCATCCATTTCCCTCCAAATTCTATGATTTTGTCATTTTTTAATGCAGAGTAATACTCCATTGTATATAAATGCCACATTTTTTTAATCCATTCGTCTATTGAAGGGCATCTAGGTTGGTTCCACAGTCTTGCTATTGTGAATTGTGCTGCTATGAACATCGATGTAGCAGTGTCCCTGTAGCATGCTCTTTTTAGGTCTTTAGGAAATAGACCCAGAAGGGGAATAGCTGGGTCAAATGGTGGTTCCATTCCCAGCTTTCCAAGAAATCTCCATACTGCTTTCCAAATTGGCTGCACCAATTTGCAGTCCCACCAACAATGTACAAGTGTACCCTTTTCCCCACATCCTCGCCAGCACTTGTTGTTGTTTGACTTCATAATGGCTGCCAATCTTACTGGAGTGAGATGGTATCTTAGGGTGGTTTTGATTTGCATTTCTCTGACTGCTAGAGATGGTGAGCATTTTTTTATGTACTTGTTGATTGATTGTATGTCCTCCTCTGAGAAGTGTCTGTTCAGGTCCTTGGCCCATTTGTTGATTGGGTTATTTGTTATCTTATTGTCTAATTTTTTGAGTTCTTTGTATATTCTGGATATTAGGGCTCTATCTGAAGTGTGAGGAGTAAAGATTTGTTCCCAGGATGTAGGCTCCCTATTTACCTCTCTTATTGTTTCTTTTGCTGAGAAAAAACTTTTTAGTTTGAGTAAGTCCCATTTGTTGATTCTAGATATTAACTCTTGTGCTATGGGTGTCCTATTGAGGAATTTGGAGCCTGACCCCACAGTATGTAGGTTGTAGCCAACTTTTTCTTCTATCAGATGCCGTGTCTCTGATTTGATATCAAGCTCCTTGATCCATTTTGAGTTAACTTTTGTGCATGGCGAGGAAAGGGATTCAGTTTCATTTTGTTGCAAATGGATTTCCAGTTTTCCCAGCACCATTTGTTGAAGATGCTATCCTTCCTCCATTGCATGCTTTTAGCCCCTTTATCAAATATAAGAAAGTTGTAGTTTTGTGGGTTGGTTTTAGTGTCCTCTATTCGGTATCATTGGTCCACCTGCCTGTTTTGATACCAGTACCATGCTGTTTTTGTTACTATTGCTCTGTAGTATAGTTTGAAGTCTGGTATCGCTATACCACCTGATTCACACTTCCTGCTTAGTATTGTTTTTGCTATTCTGGGTATTTTATTTTTCCATATGAATTTCATGATTGCTTTCTCTATTTCTTCAAGAAATGCCGTTGGGATTTTGATTGGCATTGCATTAAATCTATAGAGAACTTTTGGTAATATCGCCATTTTGATGATGTTAGCTCTGCCTATCCATGAACAGGGTATATTTTTCCATCTTCTAAGATCTTCTTCAATTTCTCTCTTTAGGGTTCTGTAGTTTTCATTGTATAAGTCTTTCACCTCTTTTGTTAGGTTGATTCCCAAGTATTTTATTTTTTTTGAGGATATTGTGAATGGAGTGGTTGTCCTCATTTCCATTTCAGAGGATTTGTCGCTGATATACAGGAATGCCTTTGATTTATGTGTGTTGATTTTATATCCTGCCATTTTGCTGAATTCATTTATTAGCTCTAATAGTTTCTTTGTAGATCCTTTTGGGTCTGCTAGGTATAGAATCATGTCATCTGCAAATAGTGATAATTTAAGTTCTTCTTTTCCTATTTTTATGCCTTTAATTTCTTTCGTCTGTCTAATTGCTCTGGCCAGTCTTTTGAGAACTATGTTGAACAGAAGTGGTGAGACAGGACATCCCTGTCTTGTTCCAGATTTTAGAGGGAATGCCTTCAATTTTTCTCCATTCAGAATGATGCTAGCCTGAGGCTTAGCATAGATTGCTTTTACAATGTTGAGGTATGTTCCTATTATTCCTAGTTTTTCTAGAGTTTTGAACATAAAGGGATGCTGTACTTTGTCGAATGCTTTTTCCACATCTATCGAGATGATCATATGGTTCTTACTTTTAGGTCTATTGATGTGGTGAATAACATTTATTGATTTCCGTATATTGAATCAGCCTTGCATCCCAGGGATGAATCCTACTTGATCATGGTGCACATTTTTTTTGATATGTTTTTGTATTCGATTCGCCAGAATTTTATTGAAGATTTTTGTATCTAGGTTTATTAGAAATATTGGTCTGTAGTTTTCTTTCTTTGAAGTGTCTTTGTCTGGTTTAGGAATCAGGGTGATGTTGGCCTCGTAGAATGAATTTGGAAGTTCTCCCTCTTTTTCTATTTCCTGAAATAGCTTGAAAAGTATTGGTATTAGTTCCTCTTTAAAGGTTTTGTAAAACTCTGCTGTATACTCATCCAGTCCTGGGCTTTTCTTAGTTGGTAGTCTTTTGATGGTTTCTTCTATTTCCTCCATTGATATTGGTCTGTTTAGGTTGTCTATATCCTCCTGACTCAATCTGGGCAGATCATGTGACTTAAGAAATTTATCGATGCCTTCACTGTCTTCTATTTTATTGGAGTATAAGGATTCAAAATAATTTCTGATTATCTTCTGTATTTCTGAAGTGTCTGTTGTGATGTTGCCTTTTTCATCCTGTATGCTAGTAATTTGAGTTCTCTCTCTTCTTCTCTTTGTTAGCATGGCTAAGGGTCTGTTGATCTTATTTATTTTTTCAAAGAACCAACTTTTAGTTTTATCAATTTTTTCAATTGTTTCTTTTGTTTCGATTTCATTAATTTCAGCTCTGATTTTAATTATTTCTTGCCTTCTACTTCTTTTGCTGTTGTTTTGCTCTTCTTTTTCTAGGATTTTGAGATGAAGTATGAGATCATTTATTTGTTGGTTTTTTCTTTTTTTAAGGAATGAACTCCAAGCAATGAATTTTCCTCTTAGAACTGCTTTCAATGTGCCCCATAGATTCTGATATGTTGTGTCTGTGTTTTCATTTATCTCTAAGAATTTTTAATTTCCTCCTTGATGTCTTCTATAACCCATTGATCATTCAGTAACCTATTGTTCATTCTCCAAGTGATGCATGATTTTTCCTTTCTTCTTTTATTGTTGATTTTCAGTTTCATTCCATTATGATCAGATAAGATGCATGGTATTATCTCTACTCCTTTATATTGTCTAAGAGTTTCCCTGTGACATAATATATGATCTATTTTTGAGAAGGATCCATGTGCTGCTGAGAAAAAAGTGTAACTGCTTGATGTTGGGTGGTATATTCTATATATGTCAATTAAGTCTAGGTTATTAATGGTGTTATTGAGTTCTATAGTTTCCTTAATTGGCCTATTCTTTCATTTGGTGTTCTGTCCCTTCTCTGGCTTGAACACTTAGTGTCTCAGGGCTCAATTCTTGATCTTCTTCTGTTCCCAAAATAAATGTACCCTATAATTCACAAAGTTCAATCACAAGGCATTAAAATGCTTTCTATCCTCTGATGACTTCCCAATTTTTGTTTCCAGCCCATTACATTTTTCTGGAACTGTGGGCTCATACATCCAGCCTCCTATTCAAAATCTTCACTTAGTTGCAAACTGGCATCTTAAACCTATTATGGCTGTTATAGATTGAATGACCATGTTCGCCTCAGAATTTATCTGTTGAAATCCTAATCCCCAAAGTCATGCATTTGGAGGTAAGACTTTTTTTTTTAACTAATTAGAGTTAGATTAGTTTTTATTTTTCAAATCTTGTTTATCATGACAGGATTAGTGTCTCTATGAAAAGATGAGTATATAAATTACCCCTCTCTCTGTTCTCAGCCATGTGGAGATACAATAAGGAGACTATCACGTCTGCAAACCATGAAGTTGTCCTAATTATACACCAGAATTTCTAGTTTCTTGGCCATGACTTTCGAGCCTCTAAAACAGTGAGATAAAAATGTTTGCTGTTCAAGTTACCACTCTATTGTAATTTTTAAAGCAGATCCCAACTAAATGCCTAGATGTCAACTAGCTGCCTAAAACTGGCATCTAGATTGCCTAACAAATGCTTGTTTTTTGAATCTTCTTCATGTGAGTGAATGACAACTCTATTCCTCTAGTTGCTTGGACTAAAAATCTATGCTAATCCGAATTCTTGCTTATGCATCACTTGATCAATTATCAAATCCATTCAGTTGACAGAACATCTAGAATTTGGCTACTTTTACCACCTTCTCCATAACCACCGTACCATTGATCTTTCTGCTTCTATTTGATTTTTCTGTTTCTTTCTCTGTGCTAACCTCTTTGCCTCTTCTCAATAAAGTAGTTACAGTAGCTCTGGACATAAAAGTCAGATTGTTGGACTATTTTGTTTGAAGCCCATCAATGTCTTTTCAGCTTGCATTTTACCTACACAGTGCTGCATGTCTATATCCCCTCCTCTCACCCCACTTTTCTGATTTCATCTCCTGCCACTTTCCTCCTCAAATATTTCAGTGATACAAATCTCTTTTTTTCTTGAACATTCTGAACATGCTGTTGCTTCAGGATATTTCAACCTGCTTTTTGTTTCTGCTCTGACTCTTCCCCAAATGTTTACGGGAGTCCTCTTTCATGTCCTTCAGGTCTCTGCTCTCATGTCACTCTTTAGAGAGGGCTTCCTTGACCATTCTTCATTAAAGTTTAACCACCTGTGACCTGCCTTACCTTTGTCTCTTCTTTATTTTCTTCTGCAGAATTACCACAGTCTTGTTCTCTATATTTGCTTCTTTATTTCTGTCTCTCCCTACTTGACTGATCCATAAAACAAAGATTTTATCTCTTACTTGTTATTATTTATCAGCAGCTGAGACAGTACTTCCCACATCATACATGCTCCATCAGTACTCACTGAAAGAATGAGAGAATGAATTTCCCACCACTACTTTATATAAATGGAACATATCAACAACACTTGGCTAACTGCTCTTCTCTGAATTCCATAACAGGTCTTGCATCCTTCCTTCTTTTTGCCTATTTCCACACACTCAAACCAGACTTATATTTCAACTCTTATTTTACTTGCTATATCCCATGCAAACATTTTACCTGCTGGGAATTACCTCCTTAGACAATCCATCCTAACTAAGATGGGTATGTAGATGAGTGGTAAAGCCCTTGCCTAGCATGCATGAGGCCCTGTTGTGATCCCCAATTCTGCAAACAAAAAATCATACTACTTCTTAAATTTAATATGAGCAATTAATACTTTCTCTTTTATCATACTACAACTGCTTAAGAGCAAGTGCAAATAGTCTTTGACATATGAAGAGGTTATATTTTCATAAACCAATTGTGAATTGACAGTATCATACGTTGAAAATACATTGTGTGTGTATTTTTTTTTTTTTGTGCATGCACCTGTACAAACCAGAGATAGAATCCAGAGGCACTTAACCACTGAGCTACATCTCCAGACCTTTATATATATATATATATATATATATATATATATATATATATATATATATATATATAATACAATATCTTCAGTTTATTTATCTATTTTTATGTGGTGCTGAGGATGGAACCCAGAACCTTGCATGTGCTAGGTGAGCGCTCTACCACTGAGCCACAACCCCAGCCCCCACAGACCTTTTCATCATTTTAAAAAATTTTGAAACAGGGTCTCTTTAAATTGCTTAAGGGTTCACTGAGTTGCTCAGCTGGCCTCAAATTTGTGATCCTCTTGCCTCAGCTTCCAAAGTCTCTACCATTACAGGCATGTAGCACTTTGCCCAGCGAAAAATGCATTGATACACCTAATCTATTAAATATCATGTCTGACCAATACAGTACACTATATTAAATGCTTACTCTTGTGATCATGTTGCTGTGCTTGCTGGCCCTGCCCACCATCCTGAGAGTATTGTATTGTATTTTTCAAACCTGGAAAAAGAGCAGAATTCAAAGTTTAAAGTACAATTTCTTTTGAATACATATCACTTTTTCACCATCCTAAAATCAAACCATTGTAATCCAGGGTCTATCTGTATCAAGTCTATTCTTGTCCAGATTCTAGCACACAGGAGCAACTCAGTATTTGTTTTTTAGATCAATATAAAAATTAAGTTTCATGTCACTAATAATTGGCAAGGGTATACAAAAATCCTTACTGTGATTTCAAATCAGGCTTTAAGAAACAAAATCCAAACTGCTCCCATACACTAAACAAACAAACAAACAAACAAACAAACAAAAAAAGATCTTCCTTACATGATCTTACCAGTTTCTATGGTTTGAATCTCATGTGTTCCCAGTTTTCACGTATTGGAAACATATTTTCTGTAGTCACAAGTTAAAGGTATTTGAGAGGTGGTATGTGACTGGATCAAGAGAGCTCTGACCTCATGGGTTAATCTACTCATGAATTAGTGGGGTTATTAAAGGACTGGATTTAATACGAGATCAAGTTCTCTCTGGTAAGTTCCTTCTGCCTTGTAATGACCTGAAACCCCTTGGACTCTTTAGATAGTCCCATCAGCAAGAAATCCTTACCAGATGAAGCCCCTTGGTCTTCAACTTTCCAGCCCCTGAAATTAAAAATAAACCTCTTTCCTTTATAAATTCCCCAGTTCGTGATATTCTGTTAAAGCAACAGAAAGTTGACTAAGACACCAATGCTTACAATTTCATTTTGTAGCATCGCCCACCTCATGACCATGATTGTTATATTGACCTTCTTGTTTTTTTCTAGAATACACTAAGCTTGTTTCTACTTTGGATACTTGCCCTTGCTGCTTTATGGCTTGGATTTTGTATGATATTTTGTTTTGTAAATTGGTAACTCGAGCGTGAGCTCAAAAATCTTGTGTGTGTGTGTGTGTGTGTGTGTGTGTCCTAGCCCAGAACACTATAATAAAATATCATAGACAAGGAAGCTCATATATAACAAATATTATTTTTTACAGTTCTGAGTGCTGGAAAGTCCAAGATCAAGGCATCAGCAGACTTGGTGTCTAGTGAGGGCCTATTTCCTTCTTCATCGGCTTCTAGCTATGTCCTTACCTAGAGGAAAGAACAAATTAGCTCCGGGTCTCTTTTATGAGTTCTAATCCCATTCCTGAGGGCTCTATCCTTAGGATCTTAGAGCCCCCCAAAAGAGCACATCTCCTGATACAACACTTTGGGGGTTAAAATTTCAACATATAAATTTTATTTATTGATTTAGGTACTTGACATTGAACTCGGGGGTGCTCTATCATTGTGCTGCATTTCCAGACCATTTTTATTTTGGTCTTGCTCAGTTGCAGAGGCTGTCCTCAGAACTTACAATCTTCCTATTTCGACCTCCAGAAATACTGGGTTACCGCATGCACCACCACTCCTGGCTTCAATTCGGACCATAGAACTAACCTAATCTAAGGTCACTGCCAATTCCATTGTTATCAAATCACCTTTAGTTGATCTCTTTATAGCACTTATCATTATTTGAAATTATACTTTTGGAATTGCTATTTTGTTTGCTTACCATTCATAAGTAATTGATTTCCTCTTCTACTTCTTGCCTTGTCTCTTCCCATAATCCATACTGCATAGTTCTAGAATATGAAATATTTGAAGGTATTTGTTTGGCTTTTTATGGCTATATCTACCGTCTGTATAACTGTGGCACCTGGTAGATACTAAATAAACATCTATTATTTAAAAAATCTGTTGCTTGGCTTGACATTTTAAATAACTGCTACTTTGTGTTTTTTTAGCTTTAATTAATAGCAACATTGAAAAGGATTTCTTTGTTCCTTTTCCTTTCAACACAGGAACCTATGAATTCATTTATAGTAATAAAGCACTCTTCTAGAGCATGTCTAGACAGATATCGAAGGCAGCAGTAGTCCTGAAATGAACTGATGCTGTCTCATATTTCTATCATTTCCAGTTTATGAAAGACAACTTAGTCTCTAAAATAAGAATTTATATTCCTACACATGAAACAACTCTATACTAATGAAGTCATCCAGCATCAATAGTGTCAAAGGTGGAATAGTCTGAAAACATTTTCTTAAATATTTAAAGATTGCTGGTCTTCTAGGGTGGAACTATACATTGTCATATTCCAAACCACTGATGTTTAAGAACTTTGGTATTTTGTGGCAAATGTGGTTTTCAATGCTGTGCATGTGTAGATTTATTAAAATCTTCATGAGACCAGGGAAAAAAATCTATATAAACATATAGAATTGACACCATGGAAACAGATCCATGTTGAAGGGTTTTATACTTAGCTGCCTTAAGGTTTTTCCATTGTGGTCGACATTTGCTGAAGACAAATGGAAACATTTTGTTTTAACATGAACCTTTCTGGGATCTTCCCAAGCAGTAGTAACCTCTTCTCTCTTAATTTCAAAGCCATCTCTTTCTTTCTCTTTGTATACTGTGCCACTTTCTACCTTGTATTATAGATATGTTTCATTGCTCCAAAAGAATGAAAATTCTTACTAACCTTTGCATTTTTCCATCACTTCCCATTGCCTTCTATAATTCAAAGGACGTTATTCAATATTCAGTAAATGTTCAGGGAATAAATAAACAACAACATTTGTGCAAATAATTCTGTGGCACGTTTTGAAAGTCAAACATATGGAGAAAGAAGATGACAAAGTAAAACAAACTTTCAAATTAATAATCCTATTCCCAGAAAAACAAATTTACCTAGGATGATGCAGTATAGCATTTTCTAGGTTCTGAGGAAGCTGAAATGTCTGCTTTTCTCTCTGTTTGTAAGCTTTTAATAAACACCAACAAGGCATTTAGTATCCATCAGTAAAAAATGGTGGAAAGTCCATCAAAATGCAAAAATCTCCTTCCAGTTGTATAGTACAATTTTGCTAAGCAAGAAAATTCTTTATACATCTGGATGTAGAAGAGTAGACCTTGGAGTTACATTTCGGTCAGACAGCGTGGCATAAGAACAGGTTTGATGAGGGACATTTTAGGACTTTTCGTGGAAGGATAAGTTGTCTGTCCCATTTAGAAAGTAGGATAGATAAAGGAAAATAGTTCAGGGTAATCTGAGAAGGAAGTTGCAGACTGCCAAGGTGCCTGGACTCTTTGAGTGAGGTTTGAGGCTTTATTTGGCTGGTGGAGTACTCTTGACAGCGTTTGCAGAACAGTGACATTATCAAAACTGTGCCTTAGGGAGAATAATTAGAAAGTGTGTGTTTGACAGGGTGGCTAGAAATAACCAGGGAGGAGAAGTCTTTTCAGAGGCTTTTTCTAGGTAGTGTTTGTTTCCTATAAAAAAATGCATGAACTAAAATGTTTCTGTTTGACACCTAGGGGAAAAAGAAGATCAGACAATGAACGGATCATGTTTGTGTAATTTCTCTCTCTTTTGTTTGTGCGTATATATATATAAAATATATATTTAGAAATAACATTGACTGTTTAGATTTATAGAGTACAGCATTTGACAGAATATTATTCTGATCATTTGGTTTCCAGATATAATTATTGGAACATTTTTGTTTTATTAGACCATAGGGCTGAGCACACTGGTCACAAAATCAATTTTAAACTTCACTCAATTTTCTTTTTTTAGGAACTGCTATTATAAAGGTGCTAGTGGCAATTGATGTAGAATAACTTAATATTGTGTGATTATGTCAAATGTATTTGTCAAGTCTCGTAACAAAGGATTTACACATGATTTGGGGGAACTTAAATAAAAAACAGGCAGCAGGAGATATTCCACCCACCTTGAACTGCCATTTCTATCATATGTGGGGGAAAATATGCAAATATCTCCTCAAAATCTTAATAATCCTTAGAAATCATTGATTTTTTGTCATTTCTTGCATTATCTGAAGCACAGAACACAGATCTGGGCACATAGATAATGCTTTCTTACTAAGCTCTTACTGAATCACTAGCACATCGTGAACCCTTATTTTATGTAAAATATCTTGCCAAGAGCAATGCTGAAAGGACTAAGGGAAAAGAGAGAGTTTTCTCATTAGGTTTATTAGCTTAATGTTTTAACCCCATCAAATTAAGCATTAACTATTTTTTACTTATTTCCTTTTTCTTATTTATAAACAGTATTTTTGGTGTGGGGCATTATAGGTCTTATATACTTTTCCTTAGTTCTTTGATCACAGACTTTAAATTTTTTAAAAAAATAATTTAATTATAGTAAAATACATATAAACATTTACCATTTAACCATTTTAGGTGGATAGTTCAGTGATGTAAATACATTCACATAAAAAAATACATTTACATGGTTGCACAACCATCAACACCATTCATCTTGTGACTTATTTATTTCCCTTATATAAAATTTGTATACTCAGTCATTAACTCCCCATTCCTCCTTTCCTCCCAGCTCCTGGCAACTACCATTGTACTTTATGTCCCTATAATTTGATTATTCTATGCTCCTTGCATAATTGAAATCATGCACTATTTCTCCTTTTGTGACTGGCTTACTTCACTGAGCATAATGTAGTCAAGCTTTATCCAGGTTGTAGCTGTGTCACGATTTCCTTCCTTTTTAAGGCTGAGTAATATTCCACTGTATATGTGCATTCCATGTCTTATTAATCTTTTCTTTCATTGATAAACATTGGGGTTGATTTCACTTTTTGGCTATTGTAAATGATGCTATCATGAACATGAGTGTAAAAATACTTATCAAATTCTTTTTTTCAATTCTTTTGGGTGTACCCCCAAAGTAGAATTGCTGGAATTTTAATGTTTAACCTTTGAGGAAGCACCATGTCTTTTCCACAGAGGTTGTACTATTTTGCATTTCTACCGACAATATACAGGAGTGCCAAGTTCCCCACAACCTTGCGCATGACTTATTTATTTTTGATAATAGCTACTCAAATGCTGTAAAGTAATATCTTATTATAGTTCTGATTCTCTGCATTCATAATTGTTTTAATGGGAAATGGTGCTTGCCTACCGGCTGTTACTGGTTTGAGAGCTGTTTTCCTCAGCAAAAGCAATTCTTTGGAAGATGTTTCACAGCTTCTATCATCAGTACTGATGCCTACTTTGGGCAATCTCCAATGTCTGCTCTTTTGGTTTCATTTATTAGATTATTGGCCTGATTTTGGATGGCCTTCCACTTAGATCTTCAAAAGCTAGTCAGCTCTTCCTTACTTGTTAATTCTTCCCTTTGGTACATCTCTTTAAGTTTTCAGTAAGCCTTCTTTTAATTACTTGTCATTGAACTATCATAAGTCATGCATTGCCTCTAGACATTGTAAAGCAAATACCTCTTACACTCAAATCCTTGATTGCACCTATTGATTCTACTAGTAATTGAAGTAAGTTAGAAACTAATGGTGAAATTTGAGCTAAGTAATAAGGTAAAACACATCTAATTTCATATTGTTGTTAAAACAAATATTTTAAATTCTACACATTTAGAAGAATTATTTTAAAATCATTTTTCCAAGGAAGACTTTAATTAAAAAAAACAAAAATTTGGATGAATAACAGATTGTTTTGAAAATAGTGAAACAGTTACTAGGAAAAATCATTAGCAGTTCAGAAAAAAAAAACTGTTAAGGAGTTGATCAAAAGAGATAAAATCCTTCAATTATTGAATAATGCTTCAGTGAGGAAAATGTTTGCATTTTTGCAAACCAGTTTTATTTGATGAAAAAATATATGAAAAGGCAAGATACTAAAGAAAAAATACAAAACCATGATTAGAAAATATGCAGTCACTCACCAGTTAATAAAAGCTCCCTTCTGGCTTCTTTCTTTCAAGAGTTCTGCTGTGCTTTGAGTTTATCCCACAGTTTTCTGTGTTGCAAAGCAGGTTTCCAATGTGGTGTTATTAAGAGGTGGTGATACATTTAAGAGGTGGGGTCTAGTAAGAGGTCTTTGTTGACACTGTCTTTAGAAGAGATTAACGTAGTTATCTTAGGATCCTGAGTTAGTTCTCTCAAGTGTGAATTGTTATTATAAGTCTCTTCTTGCTCTTGCATCATATTGTGCCATGTGATTGATCTTTCTCAGACACACTCCTACCATGCTACCATCTGCCATGATGTGAAACATGATGTGAGCCAATTGCCAGAGCCAGAGTCATGCTGTTCCAACTTCCAATTTCCAGAACTCTGAGCTAAATAATCCCCTTTTCTTTATAAAGAATCTTGCATCAGGCATTTCATTATAGTAACAGAAAATGAACTAATACAAGTTTTAAGATACAAATATAAGATCTAGTTTTGGATTTAGGATTTTTGGAAAGGTAAAAGAATGAGGAACAGAAGCCTAGGTGGTAGGATCATCAAAATAGACTGAGTTCAGTGATTTCTATGATCACTGGTTTTGATTCTCAGCACCACATGAAAATAATAAATTAAATAAAGGTCCACCAACAATTAATAAGAAAAAAAAGAAGAAAAGAAAAGAAAAAAAGAAAAAGAAAAAGAAATAAAGAAATCAACTAAATACCTACTCCATCAGATTCTATTTAATAGATTTAAAGCATAGAAAAAAATAATAATGGAAAGAGAGATACTTCTACTTTTTATCAGATAGCATATAAAATAACCTGAAATGACTATAATGCTAGATAAAATATATATTTACAGCCCACATACACATAGACAGGTAGTTACATATACACATACAGATCTTGAAGCTCATTTTAATGTAACATTAATATAGGAATATGATAAAGAACATACAAACCAATGAGCTGGAAACCCTGGGGGATACATGGTCACTCATCCAGCATCCACCTGAAGGTATGTGCCAAACCTTGGGATGACTGCACTTGGTTTGGTGAAGAAGATGGAATTCAAGGAAAATCCATGGTTCCCCCCCTCATAAAAACTGAAGTCCAAAGGATCTATGAAGGTCTAATTCTTTAACACAAACAAAAAAAAATACAAAAATGCATTTCTATAGTAAACCACGCAAATATAATGGGTCCAGATACTTGCATTTTGATTATTTTTAGAACTACATAATCATCATCGTGGCAAAAACACTGTGAAGAAGATGACCTCAGGCTTCACCCAAGTCAAGGCATCCTCATTTCTGATTGTTCTGGTCTCTAGCATTATTTAGTAGTTTAGCCTTTAAAAATGTTTTATAGCATTGACATCATACACTATGTTCTGTATATGTCTTGACATTTTTCTCACTGCATTGCATTTTTGATTTAGTCCATTTTCCTCCTTTTCTGTCATTTTTGTATTATAGAAGTTTTTGTTATAATTCAATATAGCTCCTAAAATGCATTTTAATCTTCTTTTTGCTCTTGCTATCTCCTTCTTCTTTATCATCTTATTTTGTTGATTACTCTAGAAATTACCGAATGCTTACATATTTATCAGCATACCTTAAAATATTTTTAAAAAATCCAAAGGTAACAAGTGTAAAATGTGTCATAAAATTAGAAGTGAATTCATTATTAGATGTGACAATGGTAACTTTCACTTTGATAGTTCATTTAAATAGTATTATGAAAGTTAAATTGAAAATAAAATGATTATATATGTACATATATTAATTCTACAGTATGTAGTATGGTAGTGGTATAGTTTTAAGAAAAACAAACAGGGGACAAGGAGTGTTGCTTAGTGGTAGAGCAACAGCATGGGCGAGTCCCTTGGTTTGAGCCCTAGCACAGCAAGAAAGAAACAAAACAAGCAAACAAAAACAAATTAAAAACTCTAAACAAAACTTGACAATTCCCAGTAAAGTTGGATAGTATAAAAGCACAGAAGTAAAAAAATGATCAATTAATGACAATGTATGCGTAAAGTTGATAAGCAGAATACATTTATTTCCCCTAACCTAGTTATCTTTCATGCAGTATAGCTCCTCTCAAATCTCTTCTCCTTGTAGCTGCCTGAACATGCAATTTTGATCATTTTACTCTCTAACCCATTATCTATAACGATAAAAGTTTAAGTTTTTAAGTTCAATGTTCAGGTCCCTGAATCCTCATTCAGATTTATCTTTCACTATATATACATTTGTTTGCCTCACAAATATCAAATTTTTGAGATGCCCCTGAATACTTCTATACCTTTTTGTTAGATATTTATTCTTCTCAAGTTTCCTTACTTGCTCTTATTTTTTTTTCACTTTTTCCTCACCAAATCGCTATTTAGCTCATTCATTCTGAATCTTTCCCTTCCTTTTGACTACCAGATTTGATTAGGCTAATTTGTTTAATGTACAGGTTCTTTATAGGTGATTTCCCCAAGAGCTTTTCATTAAAACTTCTGCATACAAATCTCTCTCCATTTTTATATCCAAGGAAGGCAGAGTAGTTCAACTGCCATTAGTGGTCCTAGGAAAAAAGACCTAAAATAAAATATGTACCAAATAAGTGACTGGCAACACAAAGTGGTGAGAACATAAAGGGAGCATGTTGGACATAAATAATATATTGAAATATACATTTCATTGGAGAGACAGAGTGATAGGAAAGTCTGGAAAACACTCCATTTACTCTGGTAATGAGCTACTAGAAAAATTGCAATGCACTGTGGTGGCTGTCCTTTGGAGATAAGAGCTGATACTATGAGATGCTATAAAACTGGGAAATGTAGATCATTGAACTCCTAAATTATTTGTCTTAATTACCAGGAGTAAGTTGGTAAAATTAAGACCCAAATCAACGTGAACAGGAGGAACAGTTGACAGCCCCCCATGCCCACAGAGAGATGGTCAAGATGTTTGATAGAATATGGCATTTGCAGGGAAATGTACATGCACCATCAATAAGAATATTTCTTAATCTATTCAATAAAAAGAAATTAAATATGAATGATTGAAAGGCTAAGGGCAGCTCTCCAACAAAACATCATAACT
Organism: Ictidomys tridecemlineatus; assembly: GCF_052094955.1. Classification (NCBI taxonomy): domain Eukaryota; kingdom Metazoa; phylum Chordata; class Mammalia; order Rodentia; family Sciuridae; genus Ictidomys; species Ictidomys tridecemlineatus. The sequence continues at coordinate 135,909,455 of NC_135479.1, read as the reverse complement.
CACACACCTAAGCCAGTTCTCAGATCTGGAACTGAAATTTGCATCCTCATTTGAAAGCCCTACAGTACCAACCAGTGGGAATGTATAAGGGGACCATGATTTACTAATTCCTGAGAAATCAATCAATTTGGTAATCATGCCCTAGGTAAAAAGAAATACCCAATCATTTCAAGGATTGTTGACACTGATAACTAGGGATAAATACCAACATTGATATTCAAGAATATTGAATGTTTCTCTGTTAAATTGGTGGCATAAGGGGCTAGGTAATGATGGAGTTGTTTTAGTTGACTTCTTCACCACTGTGACCCAGAGACCTGAGGGGAACAATTTTAGAGGAGGAAAAGTTTATTTGGAGCTTTCGGCTCCAAAGGTCTTAGTCTATTGACAGTGGGTTCCATTGCTCTGGACCCAAGATGAGGTAAAACATCATGGTAAAAGAGGAAAGCAGCTCAGGTATTAGCCAACAGGAGGCAGAAAGAGCTCTGCTCACTAGGGACAAAACATAAACCCCCAAAGGCATGCCATCAGTGACCCACCTCCTTTAGCCACACCCTACATTCCTACAATTATCACTCAGTTAATCCACTGAAGTGGAATAATGCACTGATTAAGTTAAGGCTCTCATAGCCTGATCATCTCCCTTCTAAACTTTATTGCACTATCTAATCAGGAGCTTTTGGGGGACACCTCATATCTAAGCCAAAGCAGGAGACCTAGTCTAATTTCAATTCAAAGTAGCACCACTGGATCCCACAGCTGACTGAGGCCATTTTCTTGGTCCACACATGTTCATTTGGAATAGATCCATCCTCACACTGTTTTATTGGCTAATGAGATAAAATTAATTAGTGGGAAGTCCAAGTGAAAGGATTAAAAATAAATAAATAAAAACACATCCTCGGGTAATGGCAGAGACCAAAGTAAAGAATTAAAGCAGGCAAGAATAGTTAATTTTCGTAACATATACATTTAATTTAACAGTTTGGCCTTTAGAAAATCCAGATGGATCCTGGTGACGCCAGTGGATTTATGCAAACCTAATAAAGAAGCACAGATTATAGTTATTGTAGGGGATGTGGTGTCTTTGCTAATGCGGGCTATCCCAGCCTCAGGTAAGTTGTCGGCTTGCATTGACATGATGAATACATTATATTCCATCCTTAGCAAGAAAGAATGTCAGAAGTGATTTTCATTCACACGGGACAGAGAACAACAAACATTTGTGGTCTAGCCATACTGTCTCATTTTCCATCAAAGAAAGAAATATTATATACATAGTAGGAAAGGATTTGAACATATAATTTTTCCACAGAACATAGAATTGTTTTATCATAGTATGTTTATCAAACCATTCAAATGAGAATTAAAAAATACATTGGAGTCCTTGATCAATTATATATGCCTCAGAGTGTATTAGAAAAAAAATAGGGACTCAAGACATAACTAAAGCTTTTAGGGAGCTCTAAGTCTTGCTCATACTGGTACATATCCTTCAAAATAAAGAAAAAAAATACTGCATCTTACTCCTCCTACTACTAAGAGGAAAGCGTATAACTTTGTTAGTCTTTTTTAGATTAAAAAGGAAACATGTTACTGTTTGGAACACTGTTCTAACACACTTATGAGATGACACAGTAAGGGCGAAAGCTTTCAGTGTTACCTAAGAAAGGAAATGACTTTCTTGGATGTCTAGTTCATGCTAAGGGTGGCCTTGCCACTTGTACCATATGGTCAAGTATCTCCAATGGCATTGGGGTTATCAGTAAGTGCAACAGATATTAGGTGGAGTTGTCAGCACATCTCAGTAGAAGAATAAAATCATAGAGCTCTGGGGTTTTGGAGAATGATCATAAAATATGCAGCAGAGATTTATTTTTATGTTTTGCACATTTAGAGAGTCTCTCCTGGCATGCTACTGGACTTGAGTGGAAATGAATCATCTCACCAAGTAACTGTGGGCCCAGAGCACCCATTATGAATTGTGCTTTGTTAAATTCACAAATAACAAGTTTTAGTGGGTCAAGAAGCAAATCTATTTTTAAACAGAAGTGGTTCATTCAGTATTAAGCATGAGTAGGTCTAGACAACAGAATTAAGTAAGTGGCACAGTTAATTGACAAGACCACCATTACATCCAGTGTCATGGTACCAACGTTGCCCTTCAATGTTGCCCATGGACACCTGACAGGGAGGGTTCTCTATGACTGATTAATGGGAGAGGTAAAATCTTGCTTCATGATGGGAACTCTAAGTATATGGACAATCTAATATGACTGCTGTTGAACCATATTTCCACTCAGCTGTGGTTCTAAAAAACAATAGTCAACACTTACTTCTTCCCACAAGGCAACATTTTAAGTGACATTCCTGCTCATCTACCTTGTGTAAAAGGAGAAAGCTGCCTTACATAAGGAATATAACTAGGAAGTTACAAATTTCTTGGCTGATTGTCAGGGAATTGCTAGGATAAGGATGTGGCAGAGATTAAAGATACTGACAGACCCCAAGACCAAAGCTCTCTCACTTGATCAAGTTTAACACTGCTATTGCTAAATGTCCAACTTGCCAAAACAGTAATCAATTCTGTACCTCAACACATGCTAGTTCTCCAATACAATCAGCTACTTTGTGGCACTTTGATTATATTGATCTCTTTAACCCTGGAGAGGTTATTGATTCATCTTGAATGAGATTAACAAATATTATAGCTTTATTTAGATTCCTAAACCACAGAGCTTCATTCATCACCACTATTTGAGGAATTACAGTGTGTCTGATCAATGACACAGACACTTACATAAAGTCACATTATATCAAAGTTCACCACTTTATAGCAAATATGAAAATAGTCATATATCCATGGAATTCATTGAATCAGACTCATTCAGCACTATTGAGAAACTGCTGACATAATAGGATGAGAAATGATCTTATGAACTGAGTGCAGTTGTATATGCCTGTAATCACACGAATTAGGAGGACGGAGGATCACAAGTTTGAGGCATGCCTTGGCAAATTATTGAGATTCTGTTTTTTTTTTTTTTTTCAAAGTTGGAATGTATCTCAGTGGTAGTGTCCCTGGATTCAACCCCTAGTACTAGGGGGAGAAAGTAATAAAAATCAATTGCTATTTAGCTTTCCATTTCTGGGACCAAATACCTGACCAGAGCAACTTAGAGGAGAAAAAAGTTTATTTTGGTTCCTAATTTCAGAGGTACAATCTATAGAGGGTTGACTCCATCACCCTGGGCCTGGGGTGAGGCAGAGTATCATGGCAGAAGTACATATCAGAGTAAAACTACTCATTGTATGGTAGTCAGAAAGCAGAGAGAAGTAGGGGGTGGGGGGGACGAGGAGAGAGAGAGAGAGAATGAATATAATCCCTAAAGGTATGTTCCTAGTGGCCCACCCCAGCCATGCCCTACCTGTCTATTGTTACCACTCAGTATTCCATTAAAATTATTAATCCATTTGGATTAATCTTTTGAATAGGTTACAGCTTTCATAATCTAACGATTTCACCTCCTGCATTAACAAAGGACCTTTTGGGGAACATATCATATCAGAAGCATAACATTCTACCCATGACCCCCAAAAGCTCAAGTTCATCTTGCAATGTGAAATGCACTTAGTCCATCTCCAAGTGTCCCAGTTTTCTTTTCTTTTTCTTTTTCTTTTTTTATATTTTTTTATTGGTTGTAAAATTTTTTTATATTTTTTTATTGGTTGTAATTTTGTAAAACATTACAAAGCTCATGATATATCATCTTTCATACATTTGACTCAATTGGGTTATGAACTCCCATTTTTACCCCAAATACAAATTGCAGAATCACATCGGTTACACACTAACATTTTTACATAATGGCATATTAGTGACTGTTGTATTCTGCTACCTTTCCTATCCCCTACTATCCCCCCCTCCCCTCCCCACCCATCATCCCTCTCTACCTCACCTTCTGTTGTTCAATTCTCTCCCTTGTCCCCCGCCTTTCCCCTCACATCCTCTTCTGTGTAATTGTGTGTAACATTGAGGGTCTCCTACCATTTCCATATGCTTTCCCTTCTCTCTCCCTTTCTCTCCTCTGACTCGTCTTTGTTTAATGTTAATCTTTTCCTCATGCTCTTCCTCCCTGTTCTGTTCTTAGTTGCTCTCTTTATATCAAAGAAGATATTTGGCATTTGTTTTTTAGGGCTTGGCTAGCTTCACTTAGCATAATCTGCTCTAATGCCTTCCATTTCCCTGCAAATTCTATGATTTTGTCATTTTTTATTGCTGTGTAGTACTCCATTGTGTATAGATACCACATTTTTTTTATCCATTCATCTATTGAAGGGCATCTAAGTTGGTTTCACAGTCTAGCTATTGTGAATTGTGCTGCTATGATCATTGATGTGGCAGTATCCCTATAGTACGCTCTTTTAAGATCCTCAGGGAATAGTCCGAGGAGGGTGATAGCTGGGTCAAATGGTGGATCCATTCCCAGCTTTCCCAGGTATCTCCATACTGCCTTACCAATTTGCAGTCCCACCAGCAGTGTACAAGTGTACCCTTTTCACCACATCCTCGCCAGCACTTGTTGTTACTTGACTTCATAGTGGCTGCCAATCTTACTGGAGTGAGATGGTATCTTAGGGTGGTTTTGATTTGCATTTCTCTGACTGCTAGAGATGGTGAGCAGAACAGTTCCATCATTGCACAAAAGCCCAACTCCAAAGTCTCATTTGAGACTTTAAACAAATTCTTGACTGTGAGCCCCTTAAAAATAAAAAGCTTGTTACGTACATCCAATATATAATGGCAGAGACTAACCATTCCTGTTTTAGAAAGGAGGAACAGGGGCATAGAAGGAAGGAATAGGACTAAAGAAAACCAAAACCCGACTGGGCAAACAAGTCCTGTAAGTCCATGTACACCCTTAGAAAACACAGTGGCAAGAGGTGACTTCCACAGGGCTTGGGCACCCCAGCCCCTATGGCCTTGCCTGTTGCAATCCATATGGCCTCTCTCTTAGGTTGTATCTGTCCACAGCCAACAGCTCTCCTTAGACTACTTGTCATGATTCTGGCATCCTTTAATCTTGAAGTTCTCTACTGGAGCTCAGCTTCGTTTTCACAGCTTCATGCATTACCTTTTCAGGGGATGCCTGTAGGAATTCTAATACTGCTACACTTTACCTGCCCTCCCACATCTTCCTTTGAAATCCAAGTGGAAGCTTCCATGATCTCCTAACTCTAGCATCTTGCAAACCTGCAAATCAACACCACCTGGATGACACTAAGGTCAGCCACCAGCTTTAGCAGTAACTAGGGTTTCTTGGATCAAGGCTTCAGCAACCTTTAAGTGCCTGGGAAGCTGAATATGGGGAATAGAATACTGAACAGATACTTCTCAGAAGAAGAAATACAAGTGATCAACAAATATATGAAATAGTGTCCAACATCTTTAGTAATTAGAGAAATCCAAATCAAAACTACTCTAAGATTTCATCTCACCCCAGTTAGAATGGCAGTTATCAAGAATACCAGCAATAATAAATGTTGGAGAGGATTTTGGGAAAAAGGTACACTCATGCATTTCTGGTGGGACTGCAATTGGTACAACCACTTTGGAAAGCATTGTGGAGACTCCTTAGAAAAATTGGAATGGAACCACCATTTGACCCAGCTATCTCACTCCTTGGTCTATATCCAAAGGATTTAAAATCAGCATACCATTGTTTATAGCAGCTGAATTCACAATAGCTAAACTTTGGAAACAACCTAGATGCCCATCAATAGATGAATTGATAAAGAAACTGGTATATATACACAATAAAATATTAGTCAGCATTAAAAGAGAATAAAATTATGGCATTTTCTGGTAAATGGATGGAGTCAGAGAATATCATGTTAAGCAAAGTAAGCCAATACCCCCAAAACCAAAGGCTGAATGTTTTCTGTGATGGGTAGATGCTGATCTATGATGGGGGCAGGGCATGGTAAGAATGGAGGAACTTTAGATTGGGCAAAGGGTAGGGTGGGAAAAGGTTATAAGGATAGGAAAGATGATGGAATGAGATGGACATCATTAAGGTAGGTACATGTATGATTGCACAAATGGTGTGTCTAGGCACACCTGTAGGAGCAAGTGCCTCTAAGATTTCTTCTCAAAGGATTTATTTTATACCTTTGAATCTTCCATGAATATTGTCTTGCTGATTCTTGAATTGCCCTCAAGGTATTTTTTTCTCTTGTCCCTGTGCAAAGCACTAAACTTTGTTTAGTGGCTATAATCTCCTATGCCACCACATCTTCCTTGGTCTTAGTTTTATAGGCATTGTTTTTTTTTTTTCTGGCCAAACTGCAAATTTTAAGAACATTCTACTCTGCTTTTACCTTCTGATTATCACTGTAAATTTGGCTAAACCTTGTACTGCTTTGAAATTTCCTCCAGTCTGCATCTCCATTTTTTTTCCAAGCTCTTCCTGCAAACCAGTTCCAAATACTTCTGAATCACAAAGTCACTTTAGTCACATCAATGGCTCCACTTTTCAATACCAATTTCTAAGTCAGTCAGCTTTCTGTCCCTGGGACAACAATATCTGATGAGACTCACTTAGAGGACAAGAAGTTTACTTTGGCTCAGGATTCAGAGTTTCAGTCCATGGTTGGTAAACTCCTTCACTCTAGGACTTCATCACTCTGGGCTTCAGGTGAAGCAGAGCATCATGGTAGAACATCATGATGGAGGAAAACTGCTCACTGCACATTGCCTGAGAAGCAGAGGTTGGGGAGAAAAGCCAAGGATACAAAATTATATTCATCAAGAGAATGTCCCCAGTGACCCACCTCCTCCAGCTATGCCCCACTTGCCTGTAATTACCAACCAGTGATTCATTAAAATTATTAACTCTTCAAATAGATTATCCATTGATTAGGTTACAGTGCTCATAATCTAATCATTCACCTCCTGCATTAACACAGGAGCTTTTCCATGATACTTCATATTTAAAACATACCTGAGATTAATTTAACCAAAGAGATGAAAGATATCTACAATGGAGATTATAGATCATTCATGAAAGAAATCGAAACGTGCACATGTGCACATGCTCACACACGTGCACAGAGACATCCTGGATGTGAATGGGAAGAATCAATATTGTTAAAATGTCCATTCTTTCCAATGTGATCCACAGATTCTAGCTCCTAAAAATACTAATGGCATTCTGAACAGAACTAGAAAAAAACAACTCTAAAATTATTATGGAACCACAAAATCTCTGAGAATCAAAGGACATTTTGAACAAAAAAGAACAAATTAGGAGGTATTTTGCTATCTGACTTCAAGATATACTACAGAGATGCAATAATCAAAACAGCATCGAGTTGGCATAAAAGCAGATACATAAAGCAATTAAAATAGAACCTTGAAATAAAGCCAGATGTGCAAGTACAGCCAACTTATTTTTGATAGAGTTGGGATGAATGCATAAAAGGTTGGAAGCTGACCAGTGGGTAGATAAACCAATTGGTGAAAATAGGAAAAGTTTAAAAAATGCATTTGAAGATACAGACGGGTCTAGATCACGTAGGCAACTATGAGAAGTTTGAATGTCAAGTTTACTGAAAGACCATTGGCAAATTTTAACAGGGAAGTGAAAATTAAAAAAAAGAAAATCTTTTAAATTCTCCTCCTCATTAGTAGGTAGAAAAGAAAGAGTAGGGAGACAAAAGTAATGGAAATAGAAAGTTCAATTCGGAAGCTATTGTGGGAGCCCAGTTTAGGGATAGTTATGGTCCAGAAAAGATGAAGATAAACTATCAGATCATTATATTTATTAAAGAATTTGTTCTTAAATTGGAAGTGGCCAGAGTGGTGGTTCAGTTCAGGAGAGGGGGATGACTAATAACTAAGGGAAAAAAGAAAATATGGATGACTGATCAGTTTATAACCTAAGCAACTGAAGAAATAAACGAAAAGAATTACAGCAAAAAAGGTGGCTATTTTTATTAAATTTTATATTTTTGACTTTTAACCATTTATATTTTATTTACACTTAGAGCACATAAAATCTACAAGTCTGTCTTCCTGTATATTTATAAATAAATGCATTTAGACCTATATTGAGGGTATATGTCACAGACTTTTTACTAGTGGGTGGTCACAATCCAAATAATATGAAGATCATTGACTTATAGGAAAAAGAAATCAAAACTCATTAGGGGGATTGTAAAGCTCTTGCTGGTTTGGCCTCTGCCTGACTTTCTATTCTTCTTTGCTATGCTTCTTTTTCTCACAAAAGTTGATTCAAAGAGTTAGAAGTGGAAAACATTTACTGGGCAGTGGTGCTTTTGAAAGGAAAAGGGAAGAGGCAAGTCTGAGCAGGATGCAGACTTGACAGCCTCTGTGAGTCTAGCAGGAGTTGGAGAAAAACTGACTCAGCCTTTATATGCTGCTTAGCTCATTTCACAGCCAGGGCCCCTGTGGAAAGAGCATGTCCTCTGTTCACAAGCTGAAACAGACCCTGAAGGAACAAATGGCTGGTAGCTGTAACCCAACTCTATGCTTGCATCTTAAAGGGAGTTTTGAGTGGCATGTTGCTCTTGGCTTCACTCCATCCACCTCTACCCCAAAACATACACAGTCACCTCAGTGGCTCCTTATAGGTTTCTTCTGCCTGAAAACCCAAGCCTTGTTTTCCTACAGTATAATTGAATAATTAAACTACAGAGTTTGGTTTCTAATTTCGATCATTTCTTAGCTCTTTAAGCTCAACCAGATTATTAAAATTCTCTGTATATTTACAGATGATTAAGTATTCTTGATATAAAATAGAGTAACAAATAGAATCTAACTCAGAGAGTCATCATGGGAAACATGGGAACCCGAGTCTCATGGGAAAGTTTAATTGTTGATACATTAAAAATGGCTTAAATAGAGCCTGCATATCGTAGGCACTCCGAAAATATCAGTTGCTATGAAATTTCACCACTTACTCAATGAACTTATCATTAGAAAATTCTCAAATTTCTTTTTTGCATATTAGGCAAAATCACTATTGTAACGCCTAAAAAGGCTATGTTCAAATTTTTGATTGGTATGTTAATATTCCACAATGTACTACAAACTGCTTGAGGAAATAATTTTTTTATATATATATAGTTTGTATCTCTAGTGGCTTTGACAATGCCTGATGTACAGGAAGAAAGGAAAGGATGAAGGAATGAATGGGCAGAGGAAGGGAGGAAAGAAGGAAAGGATAATAAAGATCGTGATTAGTTAGCTCTGGGGTCATGTCAGTCAGTTATTGCTGCAGGACCAGACTCCAAGGACTTAACTCCAATGACAATTGACACCTATTTTGTTGAAATCTGCAATATGGGGGGAATATCACAGGGCTAACACCCTTCTCTGTATATGGCAGAGAACGGTTGGCTGCAACAACACAAGACAGAATATCATTGCAAGGAAGTAAGTGAATAAATGATGAAATGATTAAAGTAGAAAAAAATCTGTTTTGAATACAAAAACCCTGGGGATGTTTATAACATGTAAAAAATTCCTTCATATTCCTCTTTGATCATGTCCTACTTTGAAGTTGTGGACAGAGTCCATACCAGATGGCTGTAGTGAGTTTTGCTGTATAGTAAAACACAAAAAGAAATATGACAAAGGCCCAGATAAGGATAATGATAATACCCATACTACTTTACAGATTCCTAAGTCTATATACATTCTTACCTAAATGTCACCTAAAATAAATGATCCTATGGAACCAAACAAAAATGAATAAATGTGGAGAAAGAGCTCTATGTATTCAGGTAAAAGACAAAGCAACTGAAATTCAGACACTAGTTAGTGAAAGAAGTGCTCAAAAATAAAATATCTTTTATTTCTAATTTGTGCTGTCTCTACCACACCACCCAAATATTTATGATCTGTTTGTGACTTTAAGCCTCACTCCAAATTCTGGAATTTTAGCTTAACTAAGTATCTGAGGTAATAAAATTTTTATGTTGTCAAATATTTATTTTCTAATTTTTTTCAATTTCTTTATATATGACAGTGGAATGCATTACAATTTTTATTACACATATAGAGCACAATTTTTATATCTCTGGTTGTATAAATTATATTCACACCAATTCGTGTCTTCATGCATGTACTTTGGATATTAATGATCATCCCATTCCACCATTATTTATAACCTCATGCCCCCTCCTTTCCCCCCCAACCCCTCTGCCCTATCTAGTTTGTCTATTCTTCCCATGCTCCCTCTCCCTATTTCACTATGAATCAGCCTCCTTATATAAAAGAAAACATTTGGCATTTGGTTTTTGGGGATTGGCTAACTTCACTTAACATTATCTTCTCTAACTCCATCCATTTACCTGTAGCAGATGCCATGATTTTATTCTCTTTTATTGCTGAGTAATATTCCATTGTGTATATATGCCACATTTTTTTATCCATTCATCTATTGAAGGGCATCTAGGTTGGCTCCACAGTCTATCTATTGTGAATTGTGCTACTATGAACATTGATGTGGTTGAGTCCCTGTAGTATGCTGTTTTTAAGTCCTTTGGGTATAGAACGAGGAAAGGTGTAGCTAGGTCAAATGGTGGTTCCATTCTCAATTTTCCAAGAAATATCCATACTGCTTTCCATATTGGCTACACCAATTTGCAGTCCCATCAGCAGTATATGAGTGTACCTTTTCCCCCAAATCCTAGCCAACACTTATTGTTGTTTGTATGCATAACAGCTGCCATTCTGACTGGAGTGAGATGAAATCTCAGAGTGGTTTTGATTTGCATTTCTCTAATTGCTAGTGATGATGAACATTTTTTTTTCACGTATTTGTTGACTGATTGTATATCATCTTCTGCAAATATTTCTAAAAGTGACCATTACAGAATGCTTCTCTATACAGTAAATTTCATCTGATTCCTATTACACAGGAGTTATGCACTAGTATATCTGCCTCTTAGATTTTGTTGTAATTTCTTTCTTATTTTCTATCATTGTGTAATTCTCACAGTGCTAAACACAGTTATTGACACATATTTTACCAAACTGATTGTCTAGGAGCACAAGTCAAAGAAATATTATCAAATAATTTAGCTCAGAATTTTCAGAGGTTTAATTTTTTAAAACATAAGTATCTACCAGATTTATTTCTTATACAGAATAGAAGTAAAGAACACAGAACATAAAACCAAAACACCTGGGTTTTTAGACTGCTACTTTCTAGCTGTGAGAATCTTGGACAGGTTACTAAATATTTTGTTTCAGTTTTACCCCTGGTAAAGAGAAGGTGGCAATAATAGCACCTCCTCATATGTTGTGAAGATTGAATGACTTAACATTTATAAGGCTTTTAAAGAATTACATGGCAAACGGTTCAACACTATGCCTCACTGTTATATTTGCTGATTTTTTCCTTGGTGTCTTCAGGGAAGTCACTATGTTTCTTACGTAGCTTTCATTGTTAGTTCCCCAGGGTAAAAATGCTAGTTATATACTTGTAAACTTTTTGAAAATAATCCCACTCTCCGGGTTTCCTTTGTCTTGATGAGTACATTCTGTGGCTAGTTGTGTCCTATTGATAGCAAGACCTGGAAGCCAGGAGCATATCTCCACAAAAGGTCACTAATTGATGGGAAAGTATTTATGTCAGTATTTGTTCTAAAATCACCTTTTCGGCTAGAGGGTATGTTGCTCTCTCTATGGTAGAGAATTGTGACCTACATGAAACAAATAGTTACCTACATTTTCTATCTTTCGCTGTTTTTGACTGCTTTCACTTTTGCTCTTTTGCAGGAGGGGTAATTTTGCAAACTATCTAGCAATGACAAAGTTTTTTTTCCCCTTGTTTAATAAAGTGTGAGTTAGAGGCTTTGGAAAAAGATAAAATCCCCACACAAACTGAAAAAAAAAATGGAAGGCAGGCTCTCTTTATGCTAAGGGAAATGATTAACCCATTTATGTAATTAATCTCTCAATCAAAGTGTTAATGAATATCTGCTCTTGATTTCTCTTGGATATGAATAAATTTGAATGAGGATGGCTGGATAAATAAGAATTATGAGGGCTAAGGATGCACTCAGTAAAGTGTGTGTGTGTGTGTGTGTGTGTTTGTGTGCTCGTGTGTATTTTATTTACCCCTTTAAACCAAGTGTTGGCTTATCAGTGAATGAATGTGGAAATTAAAAAAAATAGCTTAGGCAATATTTTCCAAAGGTAAGTAAATCTAATATACATCAATATATTTTAATGGGATTAATTTTATTTTTATTAAGTATTTTTTTTTATTTTTACAAGGAAGCATTAGTCAAGTTTATTTTAAGTAGTCATAAGTTATTCCAAATAATTTTAAAAATATGTCAATTCAATAGAAAGTCTAGAACTAGGATAATGTTCCCAATTCATTTTTTTTTTTATCCTGGATATGTTTTCTTTCCCTCCAAAAAAAAAAAAAGATAAAACATAAAAAATAGAAAAAAAATGTATTTAAGCTGATAAGGTAGCCATAATTAACTTTTTCTTGCAAACAGGATTTTAGGGCTATCTTATTTTGCATAAAACAATGCTGGGTTAGAAAGAACACTTTTAAATATACATATACATTTAACACAAACCAAAATTACCATTTCCTATTGTGCATCACTTGTTTTGTGTTTGTTTTTTGAGATAGAGCATCAATACAGTGCCCAGGCTGGCCCCAAACTCCAGGGCTCAAAAGATCCTCTAGCCTCAGGGTCCTGAGTAGTTGAGACTACAGGGGCAGCACAGGGGCCCACATGGGCACCAATTGTTAGCTTTTTCCAAACACTTCACCAATGTATCCCTTCTCCTCTTTTTAGATAGGACTTGATGATACATAGACTTTGGCACATATTCAACTTTAATAACCATAGTTTACAAATGTATATTTATTCCATATATATTCCATATAGTTTTCCTCTTATTTGAGTAAAAAATTCTGATACCTAAGTTAACTTGCAATTAACTATCAGTTGATCTTGGAGGGAAAATTCTACCTACTCAACTTCTTAATTTCTATTAAATTCTATAAGCATGCTCTTTTGTCCAGATGTAGCTGCAGAATTCTGCTCCAGAAGTACACATTTAGTTGTTTAAATAAATACCACGATTTTTTTTTCACTTATACCAAGATGCTGGTTTTTATATATATCTTTTTTTAAGAGGGGAAAATTATTTCTTTAGAGATTCATAGAATAGTAAAAAAAAACAAAAACCATTTAGGTCAAAAGGTATAAAAAATGTTGAATTTTAAAGTTTCAGTTATTTTCCCTGAAGTTCTCAGTTCCTCCCATATTTTATAAACCAAAATAGGGTCTTATAATAGCAAAATTCAAACTAGGGCTAAATTCCAAAATAAAGCTTGATTTAATACAAACATTTCTCCTAAAAGAAGCAATTTTCCTGAATTCTCATGTGTAAGCAATTTTAGACAAATTTCAAACTATATGATTTTATCCAGGTTACCTATCTCTAGGAAACCACATTTAGACATATCCTATACCTACCAGTGAAAATACTTATCCTCAGGTCAGGTCGTATGCCCCATATCTAGGTATATATGGCATAAAATCTGGTGTTTAATTATTCAGTGTGCACAGTATTTGAGTATAATTGGAAATTTTAAAAATTCAGTAATGCTCATTATAAATAACTTATCTAGACAGACTCAAAAATAACTGGTTAACTTTAAAACAACCACCTGTTTAATAACATAAATATCTTGATAAGAATGAACTGATCTGCCCTGGAAGACTAGAGAAATTCTTGTGGGTAATTATAACTACACGATGATAGGTTTTTCAAGGTCCTTTCTAAAGTCAGTAAGCTCTTGGGCTCCAACTGCTCCATCCATGATTCAGTGATCACAGCTGAGTGTAACAGACATCATGCTAAGCACATCACATCCTTGTTCATTATTTGCCAGAACCAGCTTATCTCCTGAAGCACCAATTTCCAAAATGCATGCTTGAGGTGAGTTAATAACAGCAGAGAAATTCTTACTTCTTCACATTCCTAAATTGGTGGTTGTAAAAGGGCTCCCCTAGAACTCTTGTGGCTGTAGCTTACACCCTCTTCCTTTGGCTGCCAAAGAAACAATATCATTAACAATGGTTTCCAGTCATTTTATATGTGTTTACAACAGGTGAAAGAAAAGTGAGAAAGCGAGAGACAGGTGAGTGAGAAATGAAGGTCAGAGACCAGGCAGAGATCTGCACAAAGGTTAATTTGTCAAAGCTGACAAATAAAGGCCACCTCTCTATAGAGAGGAGAGAGATGCCTGAGATGTTCAGGTGTTGAGCTTTTGTGGGGTAGGAGTTTGGAGTTGTAGCCTGGCTCTATGGGATAGGCTCATGGATGCTTGCCTCAGAGCTAGGTGGGTGGGGAATAATATGGGATTGGCTTAGGTTGATGGCATCATGGGGCTTTCCAGAGTCAAGTGGTTCTGTCCTTCTGGGATTGGTTTAGGATTATGGTACCATGGGGCAGGTCACTAATGGAGGTGGGGGAGTTCATTAAGAGACAGTACAGGAAAGCGAAACTTATAAGATGGCGGTTAACATTTAAGATGGCTGCTTGAATGTTGAATCAATCCCCTATAACAGGTGTGATGAATCCAGCAATGCTGACATCACAACATGACTTTGTCTTTTATAGTCATGTCCATCCAAGAAGCATTTGCTTCAGTAGCTTTTAAACTTGCCAGAGCTGAAGTTTTTATGATGAAGTCATTGACAGAAATTTTTCATCTCCCTTCTAACATTTTATTAAGTTCTTTTAATACCAATAAAACTTCTTTTATATTTTTATCAATAGAAAGGTAATAATGAGATATGGTTTTCTTCAATTGCATTAACCACTGTGCAATAACTTGACCCATGTTGCTGACTGGAGGGTCTGTGAAGACACCTACCTGTAGGAATGGATGCCACTCCTGGACTCCAGGAGGCATATCAGGTACTAGGGCAGGAGCCACTTTAGTAGGTACCAAAGAGTCAATGACCTTCTGGATTATTCCACCATCTGATTCTGTCCCATTTTAGTGGTGTAGGGTCAATGTCTTTCTCTGCTGCCAATAATTTTTGATAAGGGGCTAACAAACACCCGTTCCTTTAGTCCAGCTGGAGCAGCTGGAAAGGCAATTGAGGATGTAGGAGCTAAAGATTGGGGAGTTGGAGGAATAGTGACCCCCGGGGTTGGGTAGGTGGTGATACTTGTGGGTTTAAATCAATTACTTCAGTTGGCCTATAGTCAGCAAAGACTGCTCTATCTGCTTCCTTTCCTACAGTGAGACAAAATGAGAGATAAATATTATGCCTCCAGGAATCAGGATTTTGGCCTTATAACCTTCTTCCTGTGCTTCAAACCTTATAGTGGCCTTGTCACTTTCTTTTTTTTTCTGCTTTTAAGTCTCCTTCATTTAGCTTCTCATCCACTTTTCCCCCTCATCTCTGAACTGTGCCCATGGACATGGTGGGAAAGCAGGCAGGAAGAAGTACCTGCCTGGGAGTGGGATATGAGCTACCAGAGGCCTGAGCAGAAGGCACAGGTGATGGTGCTGGGGCTGCTTTTTGGGTAGGTGCTGCTGAGGAATCCAATGTATAATTTTTAAAGGCCTTAATATCCCCAGTCTTTCCAACTGTGTTAAAGATGATGGATCCAACAGGAACATTTCTAACAACAATGATCTTTGTCATTTTATATTCCTCCAGGCTCTTAAATCCAAAAGTTGCTTTATCATTTTCAACTTCTGCAATTAGATCATCCTCATTGATTTTGTCTCCTAATGGGCTATACTGCCTGTTGGCATTGTGGGGAAAAGAGAAAGTAATAGAACCTTCTGGTTCCACTGCAGGGCTGAAAGGGCAGACAGCGGTTGCCTGGAGATCCCAAGTTGCAGTGGTAAACAGTTCCATCAAATGGTGCCAGAGCTGGGGCTTCAGCAGCACACCTTGTCATAGTCTGTGGTGGTGATTTTGCAAGGAGAGAAGTAGGTCCAGACCACGAACTCACACATGGATCACCAGCTCCCTCCCAGGAGTCCATCCACCTAGACCCAGGGCTGCATTCCAAGCAGTCACAGACAGATGCACCACCTAGTGCCACTAATGCCCCACACCCCAAACCTTCACCATCTCTGGAGTGACCTCTTCAAGCTGGATTAACTTTAAGAGCATCTATAACCTGTTTTAATTATAGTGTCTACTTTAAATTGAGAATATAAAGAGCTTTGGTGGGAAAATAGGTCAAAATAACATGCTATTAACATCTCTACAAGGAAGCTATAAACTCTTAATTAGCAGTTGTTGATTACCACATGCATTCTAATAAAGATTACCAGAAGGAGGCACAGCATGTTAGATGCTCCCTGACTTTTAAAACTAGAAGGAACTGAAGCCACCGAGTGTGAATGGACTTCTACACCAACAGTTTTTATGATCTACTTAAATAGGTTTATGTTTTTTTTGATGTTTATACTGAAGAATTTCATTTGTAAAATTATCTTTGGATATTTAGAAATAAATATCCAAATATCCAATCTTTTCAAAAGACTGACATTTTCCAAGTTAAAATGAGTTAAAACTGTTATAGTTATGTAAATCATCTTAAAAATAGGACTTTATGAAGAGCAAATATCTTGCTTTTAATCAAGCAGTTTGTTTCCTTTGAACTATATCAGTTTAAGTCACTATTCTTTTCTATTCCAAATGCCTCTGTCACGGCTAGTGACATAACTATATGACCCAGTATATAGGGTTTCCATATTTCCCACTGTCATTTATCTAAGAGACTATCCTTATGCCATTTTTGTCTTCTCAGTGCCCTTGTTATTATAAACTAATGTGTTTGGGTTTATTTCCGGGCTCTGTTCTGTTCTATTGGTCTGTCATTGCTCTGGTTGCTCCAACTTTGTGAGATAATTTAAAATCCGGAATTACAATGTCTTTAGCTTTTTGCTTCTTGCTTAAAATTGCATTGACTGTTCACAACATTTTATAATTGCATATGAAATTTATGAATGTCTATTTTGGTGAAAAATGCCATAGAAATTTTGATAGATATTTTGTCTAATTTGTATATTACTTAGGGTAGAATGAATGTTTCAAAAATTGTAATTCTTCCAATCTGTGAACGTGAGATACCATTTCAGTTTTTCTATCTTATTAATTTTATTTCATTAATGTTATGTAGTTTTTAGTGTACAATTTTTTACCTCCTTGATTAAAGTTATTCCTCAGTACTCTATTCTCTTTGATAAGCAAGATTGTTCTCTTGAATTATTTTTCACGTAGAGGATATTATTGGTGCAAAGAAATGCAACTAACTTTTGAATGTTGATATAATATGCTGAAGCATTACTAAATTGATTTATTCTAATATTTATTATTATTACTATTATTATTAGTGGTGCCAGGGATTGAACTCAGGGGCGCTTGACCACTGAGTCACATCCCCAGCCCATTTTATTTTTATTTTGAGACAGGGTCTTGCTAAATTTCTTAGGACCTTGCTAAATTGCCAGTGCTGGCTTTGAACTTGTTATCTTTCTGCCTCAGCCTCCCCATGCCTGGCATGACAGGCATGGACCACCATGCCTGACTCTAACAGATTTTACCTTCTGGTTTTTAGGGTTTTCTGCATATAGGACTATGTCAGCTGCAAACAGGGATAATTTCTTTTTTTCTTTCTTACTTGAATGCCTTTTCTTTCTTTTACCTATCTGATTGCTTTTGCTAATAAGTCCTGTGTTGAATAAAAGTGATGAGAATGAACATCCTTTCCTTGTACTGGATCTCAGAGGGAAAGCTTTTATCTTCTTCTCATACTTATTATAATATTATCTGTGGAATTTTTATAAATGGATTTTATTGTCTTGAAATTTCCTTACATATATAAATTGTTGAGATATTTTTATCAGGAAGCAATATTAAATCTTATCAAATGCTTTTTCTAAAGTTTTTTGGAAGAGTTTCAGAAGAATTGGGATTAAATCTTCTTTGAAAGTTTGTTGGAAATCAGCTGTGAAGCCATTTAGTGATGGACACTTCTCATTGTTGAGAGGTTTTCAATTACTACTTTAACCTCTTTAACGATTAATATCTGTTCTGACTTTCTGTTTTTTTCATGATTCTGACATCACCAGTTACTGGAAGTCTTGCTTTTTCACATGTTGAAGTATAACATTAGAGAAGCATGCCAAGGCAAGCATATAAAACAGGGTTTATTTTAAAACAGGTAACACCCCCTTCTCCCAGGAGAAAGACGAGGGTTATCGCTAGTATCCTGGTATCCCCAGAAGTGAGAGTGTTCTGCCTTTTTATATGTCCTAGGCTTCTTTTGTTCTCCTGCCTCATTCCCCCTTATCTCTCTTCTTCCAGCCTATGTGCCTAGGTCCAGGAAATGCTTGTTGGGATGGCCAAAAGGTGAGAAGCAGGTGGACTGAGGAAGGGCCGGACACATTAATTAACAACTTTTATAACTCCCTGTCGGGAGGAACAATCCATGGGACAGGTTACCCTAGCAAGAGGTTGAAGCAGGGGCAGGATATCTTGATTACGGTGGAGGAAGGACTCTGAAGACATTAGCTTTTCGACTTCTCCAACTTCCCAGACCCAAATTGACCTCCTTGATCCTATCTGACCTGATTTACCATATATCTATACTTATTCCCTCTTTTAATTCTGCCTTCATTTCCATCGTAGTAGACTGTGTATTTTCAGAATTTAGCTATTTCCAGATTATTCAACTTTTGGCATCTTGTTATTCATAATAGTTTTTAAAGATTCTTTTCTCTTTTAAGCATCCATTACAATGCCTTTACTTTTTTTGTTTTCTATTTTAGTCTTCTTTCTTCTTAGTCTAGCTAAAAGTTTGTTGAATTTTTTTAAGCACCAACTCTTGGTTTGGTTGATATTTCTATAGACTTTTAAAATTCTCTGTTTGATTTATTTCTGCTCTGATCTTCATTATTTATTTCCTTCTGCTAACTTTAATTTCTTCTTCTTTTTCTAGGTCATGTAGATTCCCTGAGGTTGTGTATTTGAGATATTTCTTCTTTTTAATGTAGGCATTTGTTTCTATAAGTATTCTTAGAACTGCTTTTGATGTGTCACATAGGATTTGGTTTATTGTTTCCATTTTTATTAGTGTCGAGATATTTTATGTCTTCTATTAAATTTCCCCTTTGAACCACTGCTGGTCCACTAGTATGTTGTTGAATTTCCACAAAATACTGTGAATTTTCTGGTATTCCTCTGGCTTTTGATTTATCATTTCACATCATTGTGTTCATAAAAAATAAACTTGACATAATTTAAGCCATTCTAAACTTGTCATGTGCTAACGTGTCTGTCCTGGAGTGTTCTATGTGCACTGGAGAAGAATGCTATTGAACGGAATGGTTATAGAGTCTGGTAGGTCCATTTGATTTAAATTGTAGATCATGTCCAATGTTTTCTTATTGATTTTGTGGATGATCTGTTCATTGTTAAAAGTGGAGTATTGAAGTTTCTTGCTACTATTTTATTGATGTCTATTTCTATCTTCTGTTAATATTTGCTTTCTATGTTTAGGTGCTCAATATTGGGTGTATATATATAGTTATAGTCATTATACCCTCTTGAATAACTGACCCTTTTATCATAATGATCTTTTTAAAAAATTTTTTAACCTAATCTCCATTTTATATAATATAGGCATAGTTGTTCCTACTTTCTTTTGGTTTCTACTTTCATGTATTATCTTTTCCATCCCTTCACTTTCAGCATATTAGTATATATTATATATATATACTAATATGAGCTTCTAGAAGGGAAAATTTCACAGTGAATTAATTAGTAAGAATCAGGAAAACATCAATGCTAGTCCAACTTGCTGTTTCTGGGACTTCAGGGTACTAATATATCCCTAAATGTAAACTGAGTCTCTTGTAGGCAGTACATAGTCAGATCTTATCTATCATTTATTTTTGTCTATTCAACTCCTCTGTGTCTTCTGATTAGAGAATTTAATCCCTTCATGTTGAAGGAGCCTAATTGTTCCTGTAAGGTGTGTTTTAGAAAACCAAAGGAATCCTTTCTACATGCTTTGACAAACAAGCTTTTACAAACTTATCTTATGAACTCATAAAAATCTTATAACATCCACACTATAAGTGGTGAAGAGTATTATTATCATAATCATTAATTATTGTTATTCACATATGGGAGAACTGAGCTTCTAGAAGGGAAAATTTCACAGTGAATTAGTAAGAATCAGGAAAACATCAATGCTAGTCCAACTTGCTGTTTCTGGGATTTCAGGATACTAATGGATTTGAAGGAGTCCCTGGAAAGTTGTGTCAAAGAGTTGATCATTAGCACATATTTACAAGCAAATGCTTTGGGCTTGGGGCTTTGGGCTTTGGGGTAAACTGCTTCTGGAAAAAAAAAAAACATCTAGATACTAAAGATAATTTCTTAAATAAAATCTCTTCAAGATAAAATTACTGTGATATTTCAGTCTTTGCCTAATCTGTGCTCAGAGGAAATAGTCACAGTAGGGTATAAAGACATTGTTAGGTGGGCTATGTGAATCCTAATGCAGTCATACTATGTAAGAAGTACCTAAGAAAAATCTGCAAAATAGTGGCAAGTAATTCTACAAAATAGTATTTAGCAATGATTCCAAAAGGTATTCAGCAAGAATATCACTTTTAACTAAAATATTTTTTTTTCAAATCCTAAAAAGAATAAGTTAAACTATTCATCTTTTTTTTAATATACAGTGACACACTCTGCTAGGTACCATGTATGTGTTTATATGTGGATCAACCAGTGAGTGAATTCTATTTTAATAAGAAAGTCTTTACTTTGGAAATTGACCAAGTGTCAGAATTATACTGGGTAACTACAAAACCAGCACAGGAAACATGGTATTAAAGGAAGCTATCAATTACACTGACACTTAATGGAGAAAGTTTTGTCATGCTTCCATTTCCTATGACTCCAACCCATTATTACTCTTGGTCTCACTTTTTTTTTTAATTATCATGGAACAGAGGCTTCTACAATAACAAATGCCCTACTCACAAAAAATTTAAAGACAAGAGAAACAATGTAGTTATTGAGCTTCAACTAATTCAGCATCTATTGAATGAGGACAAGATGTCTCCCAGGCTAAATCAGTGTCATTGAGTGTTATTAAAACTCTGAAGAAATAATATAATAGCTTATGATCCAGGGAAAACACAACAGAGCAGTTTATAGAGAAACAAATCTTATGAGGTTGTTTCCATAATCTAGGAAAAAGAAAGAGTGAGAGAACAAATGAGAGATTGAATCAGATCTGGCTGCTGTGTGTGTGTGTGTGTGTGTGTGTGTGTGTGTGTGTAATTGTGTGTGCGTGCAAATACTCATACACACAGATGGTGGGGGAAGTTTGGGCACAGGTATCCCTTAGTACAAGGAGAGCAGTTGCCTTTAATATGTTAAAATACTTAAAATGCTCTATAAACTAGAGTAGCATCTGAAAAGAAACTAACTACTTAAATGATTTCCATAAATTATAAACTAAAAATTATTCCATTGGCCACTCTTGTGGATTTTGTTAATAGGAGTTGATGATATATTGATTGTGAAGTCCAAAGCAGTAACTCATGCACTTATTAATAATCTTGGAGGAGGTTCTTATGTCTATCCATATTCTTGGCCCATATGTTTTTACTTAGCTTTTAAAAAATAAACTCTAAGAATAGTAAAATTTTTTCAGAAGTCAAAAATATAGATAAAATACATTTTTCAGTGAGTTTGAAGAAATCATGTTTACAAAACACCACCTAGAATTATGATTGTTGTGAAAATAAATGTGGGTTTAAAAGGTTCCTGGATTCAGTTGTGGATCAGTCTTTCCAACTTTTATTTCTAATTATTTTAGCATATTTTTCTTTTTCCTTTAACAGGTGTTTTTTTTCCCCCTAGCACATTCCATTGGAAATTTATATAGAAAAGTATCATAACTGAGAACAATTCCCAATTGCCCCAACTTCCTACTAAAGAGGAAAAAGAAACATTTGCTACTTTGTTTTACAAAATAAATTTATTCTCCAGACCCATTTATGTGGGCTGTATTTTCATTCAGACCCTCTGATATAGCCAGATTTGAAATTCCATTTCTCTGTATAACATCTTCAGGTGTTGATTATAAAATGCATCTGAACAGAGTGAGATCAAATGAATCTCAGTTCACAGCACAGACATAGAGATTAGTGGTAATGGATGAAGCTTTTAAATAGAAAATTTTACAATGATTGATACTCTGTTTAATAAAAAAAGTTAAGCTTCAAACTCTTGAAAAACTTCTGCACGGAAAAGGGAAAAATCAACAGAGGGAAGAGAAAAACTACAGAATGGGAAAATATTTGACAACTCTTATCAGACAGAGGGTTAATATCCATAAGATTTTGTCTAACAATTAACATAAAAGACAATGCCATTTAAAAATGAATACATATTTATCAAAATAAGAAATATGAATGGCAACAAATATATGAAAAAATGCTCAATATTGTTAGCAATCAAGGAAATGCCAATTAAAATTACCATGAGATAAAATATCAATTAGAACTGTTATTACCAACAGAATAAAACAATAAAAAGGAAAATTAATGCTGGGGAGAATGTGGAGAAAAACCCATACTCTATTGGTAGGAAAGTAAACTCGTATAGCCACTATAGAAAACAGTATGGAGGGTCTGCAAAAAACTAAAAACAGGTGTATCATATGATCTAATTCTCCCACTGTGGGTATATATCCAAAGAAATGACCTCAACATACTAAAAAATGTATCTGTGTGCCCATGTTTATTGTAGCACTATTCACAGCAGCTAAGATATTGAATCAAACTAGGTATTCATCAACAGATGAATGGGTAACAAGAATGGCATATATGTACATAATGGAGTACCATTTGGCCTGGTAGAAGAATGAAATCTTGTCATTTGCAGCAAAATAGATGGGACTGGAGGGCATTAAGTGAAAAGAACTTGACACAGAAACACTATTACCACATGTTCTCTCCTCTATGTGGAAGTTTAAAAAGTCATTTTGAAAGTAGAATAGTGATTACTATGAATTGGGAAAGGTTTTGGAGGGTGGAAGCAAAGTGCAAAAAGGGAGGTTGGGTTTGGTCCATTCATTCTGTATGTATGTATGGAAATATCACACTGAGGGCTGGGGTTGTGGCTCAGCAGTAGAGTGCTTGCCTTGCAGGAGCGAGATCCTGGGTTCGATACTCAGCACCACATAAGAATGAATAAATAGGATAAAGGTATTGTGTCCAACTGCAACTAAAAAAATAAAATAAAATAAAATAAAGAAATATCACTCTGAATTCCATTAATATATACCATTAATATATATTAATAAAAATGATAAAAGATCAAAAAAGAATCAAGATGCTACACATTTCTAAGAAACAAATGCTAAAACAGTGCTTAGCTCTAGTCCATCTCTTTTGCCAACTTCAGTGCTGCAGAAAGGCAATGGACGATTTAATGTATCTAGCAATATTGTGGATTATTCAGTGCCACAGATGGGTAACAGCAGATGCATAGGGGATAATAACTGTGCTCTTAATCTATCTCTAACTGCTGCCATGTGAGGGTGAAATTTTTAAAAAAGTATGGTAATATATTGTTGCAGTTTTTTTCTTTATCTATACACACACAGACACACATAGACAACACACACACACACACACACATTTTTCTCTTCTTCCTTCATATTTTCATTGAAACATTTGAAAGTTATGGGATATCATAATACATTGTACCTATATAACTTTGTATGTACTAAAGAAAAAATATTTGATATTCATTACTGTTGTATACCTACTAAATTAAGAAAATTGACAAGTCACATGATATTGTTTAATAGGTAGTTCATACACAGTTTTTAAAATAATGTCTTTCATGACGATATGTTAGCATTTTTTGTTTCTGTTTCAGGATTCAATCTAGGATCATATTTTTCGTTCTGTTGTCATGTTTCTTTAATTTACTTTAATCTGGGACATTTTCTCAGCTTTGCTCTGTTAGTTCTTCATTACCACATAACACATTATCCTAAGACTTAGCGGTTTAAATAATATTTTCACACAATTCCTGTGGGTCAGGAATCTGGATAGGCTTTAATTTAGTTGTGTGTTCCACTGTCTCTCACAGGCTGCAATCAAGGTGTCAGCTGTAGCTGGAGTCATCCCAAAGTCCAACTTGGGAGGGAATCCTAATGTATTAGTTGGCAAAATTTGTGGGCTGTTGGACCTGAAGCCTAGGCTCCTGTAGGCTGTTGACCTGAGGCCTCCCTTAGGTCTTTTCCATGTGGACAGCTCACATTCATGGCAGCCAGCTTCACCAGAACAACAGAGAAGACAAGACAGGAGAGAGCAAACAGAATATAAATTAGAGTACTTTGGACCTTAATCATGTTAATAACAATCCCACCACTTTTGAAAAGTTCTATTCATTAAAACATGTCATTAGATTCAGCTCACCCAGAGGGTATAAATATCCCGTGGGAGTCACGTTAGAAGTTATGTACCACTCTGTATTTAATTGTTTGGACAATTTTGAAAAGTACAGACTCTTCTTTTTTTATAGCATGTCCTCCAATTTGGAACTATCTGGTTGTTGCCTTATGATTACATTTAGGTTTTACGGTTTGGGTAGTGATAAACACAAGGATGTGTATATTTTTTCAGTGATTTTATAGGAAGATATCAGTGAGGTTCATTCATTATTGATGGCTTACATTTCATCACCATATATATATATATATTTCCCACTGTGTGTGTATGTGTGTGTGTATGTGTATATATATATATATATATATATATATATATATATATAATTATATAGTTATTTACAGTGAAGTTACTACTTCTGTTCTTTGCAATGGTAAGTAATCAGTTGTGGATGGGGGATTCCATGCTTTGTAAATATAATACTCTCTCATCAACTTTCATTCAGGGGTTTTAGCATCTGATATGGGCCAAATTGTGTGCTCCCAAAATTCACATGTCGAAGTCCCAATGCTTGGTAAGTTAAAATGTGACTATATTTAGACATAGTACCTGTAAAAAGGCAATTTAATTAAAATAAGACCATTAGGGTGACCCTCAACCAATCCAACTGATGTCCTTATAAGAAGAGAAAATTGGTACACACAGTGAGATACTATGGTTACCTGTACACATGTGAAAAGTCATCTGAGGATGTGGGGAGAGAAGATGATCAGATGCAAGCCAAAGAGAAAAGTCTAGGAAAACCAAACTGCTGACTCCTTTGTCTTGAAAGTTGAGCATCCACAACTGTGAAAAAAACATATTTTCATGTGTGCTTTAAGTCACTGAATTTATAATATTTTGTTACAGCAGCCTTAGAAAAACAACATAGCCTTTCAAATGATGTCTATTATAAGAATCAATTTTAGCCTGGTGGTTGCAAATTCAAGAATTAAAAATCATTAATTAGTTCAAAATTTATTAACCTTTCTTCCTTTCTCATTTCTTAATTTTTTAACAACTCCCTTTTTATTTTCTGGTCTATGTATGAACTGATGGACACTGTAAAAAAACATTTGATGTGTAAATATTTATTCCCCTTATTATTCATTTTGCTCAATTTTTTTTTGACTAGTCCAGTGGAACTCCTTCAAGCCAGATTCCATTTCCTTTAAGAGTGACTTATCATTTTTTGAGTACTCATTCACTATCTTATTCAACTAGATGTGCTAAAGTTGATTTATAATTTTTCTAAATCATTTTGGTTTTCACACTTTATTAGAGGATCATTTAGTGTTAGAAATCAAGATTGGGTGCCAGGGCCAGGTATGCTCGCTGCCTCTTGATCCCTTTGAAGGGGATTTTATCCATGGACAACAACATAGGAAATACTGACAGCCCTTTTTCTTTCTATAATAGAAAAAAAGGAGGTTTGTGGGACTATTAATATAACTTTGGAAAATGTGAAAGCTTGTTTTTCAAGTTGTATGGTAAACAGACAACAAAGCATCTTCTATTGTACTGCTTGGTATGAGAAAAAATTAAGGAGCTGGTTGGTAGCTGAGTAGGTTCCAAGGCAGTTGCTTAAATGGTGACCTATTCATAGATAATTTTCTTGTGTCAGGTGGGACTTCCTTAGAAATTTAGCAGTCAGCCTCAAGTATATCCCACTATAAAAACCAGTACTTGGTGGATAGGCCTAAGCTGGCAGAAGATTTTGACTCCTTTCATACAGTAGGTACAGAAATGTACACACAACTTGCGTACTAATGGGCAGGGGGTGGATTTTGGTGACTGCTCTGGTCAAAACCACGCAAATTATTAGAACTTTAACTTCTTCCCTTGGGAGATGATGGGGAGCAGTATGTGTCATGCTTATTAAAGGAAGAATGGCAAAAGCTGTACTTTTATGGTGTAGCTGTATTTTATTTTTCTATAAATAGGTAACCTGTGCATCCTATTAATCTACCCTAAACTTATCCAGAAATGCAATAATAGGTTTCAGAATTTCACAGTGGATCCTGGTGGCTGTAAAAGAACTTTAGCTATTTTGGGGAAAAAAAAATTGAGATAGAACAACTCCCAGGGAAATCATAGAAAAGACATTGACTAGTTTGAGCTCTGTCTTCCCTGAACTGGACTGACAATGTTGATGAAGATGACTCTTGGAGAGTGAGAAGATCACCCAAAGAAATTCAGAGAGACTCTTGCAGCTAGACCCACAAGTCTTGAGAAAAATCCACTAGCCCTTTCTGTTTAAATCAAATGAAAAATTGAAGGAAATTAAAGAAGCTGTCATGACATATGCAGCAAATTCCCCATATTAAGGCATACTCTTTTTTAAGTGGTTGCCATTCTGTGGTTCAAGTTCAAGGAAAGTGAAGGGTAAATATCCTGCAACCTCAGATGGATGCAGTATAGCTGTGATTGCTGCATAAAGAGGTACTCAAAACTATGATTGATGGCATCAGTAATAGAGCTTTGGGTGGACAGAAGTATGGAAATTTGTTTGAGTTTAAGGTTGCTAGGTGTCACAAAATGAAAAGTGAGAGAACGCATGCCTGTAGTCCCAGTGGCTTAGAAGGCTGAAGCAGGAGAATTCCAAGTTCAAAGCTAGCCTCAGCAACTTAGCAAGACCCTAAGTAACTTAGCAGAGACTCTATCTCAAAATAAAAAAAAAATAGGAAAGGGCAAGGGATGTGGCTTCATGGTAAAGTGCCTCTAGGTTCAATTGCTGGTACAAAAAAAAAAAAAAAAGAGAGTGAATGTAGTATAGTGAATATACTTTGCTTCCCGGTAGGTAGTAGTTTTCTTCCTTCCCACCTCTCTATTAAGATTCAGCCATTTTTAAAAGAAAAATGTTTAGGAGTAAGAAAATATTGTATTTGTCCCCAAAATGGACTAAGGTTAAATACAACACTTAAAATATACT
The DNA here is from genome assembly GCF_052094955.1 of Ictidomys tridecemlineatus. Lineage (NCBI taxonomy): Eukaryota > Metazoa > Chordata > Mammalia > Rodentia > Sciuridae > Ictidomys > Ictidomys tridecemlineatus. The sequence goes on along the minus strand of NC_135479.1, from coordinate 135,881,948 downwards.
GGGAACATCAGGACAAGGAGAAACTTGAACTTCTATGACTTTGTTTGATGCAGGCCCCACAAGTCAGTATTTTACCAGGGCCTTCTCTGTAGTGAGAGGGGGTGTTCAGAAGGCATGTCCCTTTGGACCTTTTTGCTGTTGCTTTTACATCTGAATATAGTGGTAGGAATTGATATTTAGATACTTTTATTTTTGTCATCCCATAAGTGCCAAAGCAGACTTCCCCTATTGGACAGAGCCACATACATAGAGGTGTTATTTTTAGGACCTTTCAACTTAATAAAACTGCTTTGATTCACAAGCATTTGTGGATAATTATTTTGTCAACTGGCGGCCCAGGCAAAGGAAGCAACCTCTATTTGAAGGTATGCCTTGAGGTATTGGACTATTCAACTTTCTAACATGCCTACAGGTGCATTCATTTTGAAAAGCAGATATTAAATTGATACAAAATTCATGACCCAGGGGTTCTTTGTTACTCTTCCAACCTAATAGCCCAACAGGATGTGTCAACCTTGACTATAATCAATAACTTAGTAAGAAGGGCTCAAAGAAACTTTGCTTATTACATGGAAATAGCATATCCAAGAACAGCTGGCTTGGTCCCAGAGACATCTCGGCTTGACAGTATTCTTGGGGGAAAGTATATCTCAAACTGCAATGCCTCAAGCAAAGCCACTGGCTAAATAGGGCCCTCAGTCCACAGAGGTCCCCTAAATGTTTGGACCTGGTTCACCAATAGTTCAGTTAGGCTGATATTCGATTTTGTTTTCTGGCTGCTACAATTATTCAGCCTAAGTACCAGTCAAAAAGAACCAAAATTGGATGTGGTTGTTCCACTCTGCGGGCAGCAATTTAAGGTCATTCTCATAGTTCTGGCTAATACTTTGCTGAAGGAACCTTGTTACATTAGATTCTGTTACTAATGGTCTAGCTGCTTAGTCTTTTCACTTGAAAAGCCATGATTTGTAAATTTAAGCTGCTCCTCTATGAGGCCATGAACTGTGGAGACCATGCTGATTGAACTACCTGGGTGTCTTATGTAAATGCTCAAGATGAGGGTCCAGTTTTTGATACCGTTTCCATCAGGCTGTTGAATGAGCTGTCCCTGCCCAATGTGCTGCCTAGAGTCATCACTGCATTGGACGTGGCAGCACATCCACCTTCGTAGACTGAGCATACTTTACAGGACTCAGTATTCCTGACTTAAAGGGCATTCATGCATGCCAGGTGTGTTGTTCTTGGAAACATTGACCCATTTGGTCCATGGTCCGAAAGGCCACATTTTAGGAGGAGCAGGCTCTTGCCTTCCACTGGACTACCGGACTACCGGCTACATTGAACCAGTGACTCTCTCAGAGCTACTGGATTAGCTCACTATTGTTACTTTTTCTAGTTGGTGTGATGCTCTTACAGTTTGCTCAGCTGATTTCAGCTGAGTAAGTATGACCCTTGACACCAAATAGTGTCATGTTTTCAGATTCTTGACACTTACAGAAGTTTGACAGTGGTTAAGACTCATTGCATAGGGCACTGAAGTAATGAGCTGATAATTGAGGGGATCCAGGTACCATCCATGCTTCCTACCTTCCATTCACAACCACATGATATTGCTGGGCATTGAAATAGCCTCTTCACATTTGGCTTAAAAACATTTCTGTCTTTATCTTTCTCACCTCCATGTGGTAATTTAGCAAGGCAGTTGGGTCATTAAATATAGCTGTTTCTCAGAAAATGATAAACCTTTGGTCACTTCCTATTTTAAATATTCTGGATTCCTCCCTCTCAGTTCTTGGAAGTGATGCTTCAGTCTTTCCCCTGCCAAAGATTCTTTGACTAAATTTTGCTGAACCTTCTGAACCTCCTCTAGAACTATTTTTGTGCTCCCTTATAAATTCCACTTTTAGAAAGAAACTTACTGAGTCAGTTTGGCAAAACTCATCACCCTTGATATCTTATCACCCTTGATATGTGATCAGGTTTCTCATTCTCCATCATCCCCCAGGTGATATCTGATCACCCTAGGTGCCTTTTGCAAGATTCCTGTTAGGTCAGGTTAGTGTGGATCTTCTTTTTTTTTTCCCGTGTTTCTTCTTAGTAGTTTTCTGTCTACCAACTCTCCACCCTAATCCTTGGCTATAAATTCCCACTTTCTCATGCTATATTCAGAGTCCAGCTCAACTCTCTCTTCCACTGTAAAATCCCACTAGAGTGTTCTCTATTATGGATGGGCCCAAATAGAGTCTGCCTTATTGTCCTTCAACAAAAGTCATGAAGTCATTTTTCTTTAATATCCTTAACAGCAGCTCAGGCTGAAGTCCCTCAGACAAAAGAGGGGCTAAGGGATCTGAACTTACGGTTCAAAGTTGCATCCTTTTTATGACCTCGGCTCAGAAGATACTGGTAATTACTACTTGGTTCCAATATGCTGCTTTCATAATGTCCCTAAGGAGCCTACAAAGACCAAAATGGGCGACAAAATGAGTTTTCATAAGTTTTATAATGATTTTGATCTTCCATTGGAACTCGGTAGATAACAGGCCTGGGTATGAGCAGGAAATTATTGAAAATAATGTTATATAGAAACAGTAAAGTGACACATAAATTTTGTGGCAATGGGCATTGTTAGGGTCTGTAAACAAGTCAGGATGGCGACTGGCATTTTGCCAGAGGGAATGGTTTGTGAAGTAACGCCAGCGAGCCATTAAAATGATAGAGATTCCTTAATGACTGACTGCTGTGTCTAGATTATGTCAATTAAGTTAAGCTGTGTGTAGTCGTCAAGATGATGATGATGGTTGACTGCTATATCTAGTTTATGTTAATTAAGATAAACTGTGTGTAATTAGTTGTGTGTATATATCCCTACTGTCCTACAGTAAACGGCTCCCACTCCTGCTGTATCAACCTTCACAAGTTCCTTGTCATCATGCGGTTAGTTTGCTGCAGCCAGACTGGGGCAGGGCATGAAGTAATAACCCAGGCATCTGTAAAAGAAACACTGTAAACCCCTAGAAATTTACTTTTTCTTTAGGACTCACCCCCGGTGTCTTCCTCATGAAGGAAAATGTCATGATACAGGTCTTTCAAGCTGTTGCAAGCACCATAAATTCAACTGGAAACAGTGGTGAGAAATTTAGCTATTATTTAAATGAAGTGATACTTTGGGTTCCATCGTTCTGCCTAACGCAGTGAATGTGAGGATTCAAAAACAATAGAGGACACATTGTGTGGTTCCATGTATGGGAAGTTCATGAAGAAGCAAAAGAAATCTGTAAAGTTAGAAGCTAGAATAATAGTTATCCCAGAGATAGAAGCCATGTGGTCTGGAAAGGTAAGTGAGGAAATTCTCTGAGATAATGGAAATTTTGGTGTGCACATATCTGTTGTGATTAAATGCAAAATTTGAGTATCTGTGTATTTTAAATTTGTGAATTTTAATATATGGAAGTTACTTCTAATTTAAAACAAACCAACAAAAAAGATTTCTGAGAGTAATCACTTTTTAATTTTTCTTTCTGCCACCTACTGGAGTAGGTAAGGAAGTAAATTTTCCTTTATACTCTTCTTTATGCCATGTGTTTGATTTCTACTCTGTAGAGTCCTTTGGGGTCCCCATTTTACCTGAGGAATGTCAATCTGGGAATGTTCCAAACTTTATCTTCTGTCCCAGATTATATGCCATCATCAAAGTGCTTTCTTCAAGCTTTGGCACACGCTTTCAGAATAAAGGCCCGCCGTGCACCCCTGCATTTCTTAAGAGTTCCTTCTTTCTTTGTTTATTTTGCTCATTACATCCCTATTTTCATGTCACTTTACAATGAGTTTTAAAATTTATGTGTATTGTTGTACATTTCAAATAAATTTTATCTAATACTACTACAGTTTTATTGAAGAAGTTTACTCTGGCTACATAAACCACCATATACTGTTGAGAAACAGTGACTCTGCTAGTTGTAATTGCCCTTGTGAAGTTTGGACCTTTTATGCAGCTTCATTTTAAGTTGGAGGTTTTCATTTTTGCTTTTTCCTTAATTACTTCAGGTATTGCAAATGGCCTCCTGTCTTTTTCTCTAGTCCAGAAACAGATATGAGATTCACAATTGGGAGCTACTCTCCTGTGATAACATCATTCACTCAGAGAGTCCATGCAGGCATGCCTAGCTCCTGGGTGAATGACTCTTGTCTTTTTCTCATCATTTCAGATACAGAATTCACCCAAAAGGTAACCATGGCAGTGGTCTCAGCTTTTTAAACTTCTCTTACAATTTGAAGAAAGCAATCCTGGCTTCTGATTTAATATAACAAACATGGCCACAATATATTCATCTATATATACCCTGCTGTCTGTGAAATCAACTGCCTCACTGTATTACTGGTACTAGTTTAGTAATTATTGCCTGCATCTGTATGCCAGCATCTTTAACAAGACATCTAAGGCTTCAGAAATAAAACCAAGAATCAATAAGTGGAATGGAATCAAATTAAAAACTTCTGCATGGCAAAGTAAATAATACATAGCATGAAGAGAAATTCTACAGAATGGGAGAAAATCTTTGCCAGTTACTTTCCTGATGGGATCAATACTGAGGATATGTAAATAACTCAATAAATTTAACACACACACAAATAAACCCCAAATAACCCAATGAATAAAGGACAAAAAAGGGCAAAAGCAAACAGAAATATAAATGGCCAAGAAATGTGTAATAAATTATTCAACATCCCTAGAAATTAGGGAAATGAAAATCAAAACTAGATTGAGATTTCATCTCACTCCATTTAGAGTGGCGATCATCAAAAATAAAAATAATAAATGCTGGTAAGGATGTTAGGAAACAGGTATATTTATACATTGTTGGTGAGACTGCAAATTAGTAAAGCCACTGTGAAAAACAGTATGGAGAATCCTCAAGAGACTAAGAATGGAACCATTGTATGACCCAACTATCCTACTTCTTTGTATTTATTCAAAAAACTAAAATCAATATATCATAGTGATACATGCATTCCAATGTTTATAGCAATGCAGTTCACAATAGCTGAGTTATAGAACTAGCCCAGATGTCTGCCAACAGACAAATGGATAAAGCAGATGTAGTCTATATGACAATGGAGTTTTATGCAGTCAAAAAGAAGAATGAAATTACGTCATTTGCTAGTAAATGGATGTAACTGGAGAACATCATGCTAAGTGAAATAAGCTAGACTCAGAAAGTTGAGCATTAAATATTTTCTCTGACATGTGTGAGAGAGAAATAAGGAACTAAAAAAGAGGGAGGGGTCCCACATAAGTAGAAGCAAGAACAGTGGAGTAGAGGAAGGGTTCTTGCCCAAGTTGTAGGAAGGAGAGAGGGGGATGGGAAGGAACTGTGGAATGAAATTTACCAAGTTGTGCTATGTGAATGTTTGAATATAACAGAATCTATTCTATTCTTATGCGTATCTACAATGCACCAATAAAAAAAACAATAAATAAATAAAAAGAAGACAAGCAGAGTATAGAAAAAAGAAAAAGTGGAGGAAAGTGGGGAGGGAAAGCAGAAGTACTGGGGTTAAAATGGAGCAAATTATATTGCATGTATGTATGAATTTCAAAATGAAACTCACTGTTATGTGTAACTGTAATTCACTAATATAAACATTTTTTAAAAAAGAAGTCATTGCCTTCAGTTCACAGTTGCAATTTTTAATTTTTGTTTCTGTGAAGTACAAATATGATTCTTATTTAATTTTATTTTTGAATTTTTAAAACCTAACATTGCAATAGAAGAGCAAGTAAAAACTCAAAGCATTTTCTGTGCTGTCTTTGTATTCTTGTAGATCCCTCTGCAAGAAATTGAACAGTAAGGCATCACTTAATTTTCTTTTTTTTTAAGAGGGAGGGAAGGAGGGAAAGAGAGAGAGAGAGAGAGAGAGAGAGAGAGAGAGAGAGAGAGAGAGAGAGAGAGAGAGAGAGAGAGAATTAATTTTTGTAGATGGACACAACATAATGCCTTTATTTTTATGTGGTGCTGAGAATCGGGCCTGGGTCTCACCCATGCTAGGTGAGTGCTCTACCACTGAACCACAATTCCAGCCCCATCACTTAATTTTCAACACAGACTAAGACCTCTTTTGTGAAGTGTCTTTTCTCTCCTTTTCCCCCTCGAGGCCTCCTTGCTCCTTGCATTCTAAGACTATGCTACTTTTGTGTGTGTGTGTGTGACAGGAATTGAACCCTTGGGCCCTTCACTACTGAACCACATCCTGGCCCATTTTATTTTTTATTTAGAGACAGAGTCTGCTAAGTTGCTTAGGGCCTTACTAACTTGCTGAGCCTGACTTTGAACTTGAGATCCTCATGCCTCAGCCTCCCAAGCAGCTGGTATTACAGATATGTGCCATTGCACCTGACTACATTGTTTTCATGACTCTTTTTCCTATGAGAATTTGAGCTTCTTGAGAGCAGGTATAATATCTTGTTCAAATCTGCATCTTTAAAACATAGCAGTGTGCCTGCTAAATTAAGAGCTCAGTGAATTCTTAAAATTAATTAGATAATTAAACATCTCTGATTCATTTCCAAAACTTTACAGTCTGATGCTACACAGGCTCTTATGCTTTTCTCTATTATTTATTTTTTTCTTACTATTTTTTAACAGCCACTCACTGTACCATCTAAGCTTGTTGCTTTGTTTCTACAATACTCTGTGACATGCTTATCTTTGAACATTTTTCTCAGTTGCCTTTGAAAATTGATTGTGTATGTGTGGTATATTTAGCAACTCTTTCTCTACAGCATATTTTTAAATCATGAAATACAATGACCAATGTATATATATTTTAAAAGAGGTACAAATGAAAAGCCTCAGAGAAATTGTAGGGGAATCTAGCAGAAATGAGTCAAATGTAGGTGACATTAAACACAAGTTCATGTTTCATTCTGATTGAACTGGTCTGAATTTCACTAAGCTGTCTGATGTATGCCAGGGCTTTAATGGGCAACAGAGAAATATAATGTCTGATGTGCATCATGCTGGAGTTTGCTTTCCAAAGGACAGAGGACTAAGGAGCTCATTCGGACTTTGCAGTTGCAAAACCACATGAATATTATGCTGACGCTGGAGCCTACAATTTGACCAAAATGTGTATTTTAAAAAACCATGAATATGTTCCATCCAAGCCTGATATTAGATAAAACAAGTATCACCAGAGCAAGTTTGCATATGTTTAAAGAGGAAACCATTGTAGTGTTTGGATTTATACCACACAGTTTTTGATTCACATCTAAAATTGTAGCAGAATAGAACCAAAAATGGACTTTTGAAAGTTGAATCTCTCACTCACATGCATTTTTTCTGAGTGAAGGCCTCATGTTTAGAAGAACAAATGCCTTCATTTTTCTATGAATACATCATGCAGGAAATTCTAATTGATCAATCAAGCTTATTTCTTTTATTAATTTTACTATATAAATTTATAAAAGACACATAAGAAGTCAGACAATCTTTTATTTTAAACTTGGTTGAAATAAAATCATGAAAAATAAATAAATTAGGTATTGGACTGGATACTTGTTAGGAATACTTTATGTATTAATTGGCCCTTTATTAATCTGACTCAAAAATCTCTACAGGTGAATTGACCATATTAGTTTAAGCTTGTAGGTTTTGGACTGGGTCTGTCTAGACTTTTAAATCCTAGCTTCATAATTCTTGGCTGAGTTATTTAAGCAATGTGTGCCTCTGGTACTTCTTATACAAAATCAGTATCCACTCATGAATGTTTGTAAGTGAATATAAAATAGAACAGAAAATTAATTTTATTCTATGTATATGCTTACTATAACAAGAACATACAAAACACTGTATACATATAAATGCATATAAGCTTTGTTAGAGAATGGAATTGACTGATTTACATACATATAAGCAAATGCACTTATATACATTTTAATATACTAATACCTACATATATATGTGTTCATAAATATGCATGTATATGTGTGTGTATGTGCTAGTGAAGTGCTTTGAACAATAAATACCTGGTTCATGAAAAATCATATGTATTATCAATTACCATCATTGATATTACCATTGTCAGTGACTGATTACACGATTGGCTACCTTAATTAGTGCTTTAACTCACATCTGCAGTAGCCAAGCCCAGATCATCCTTTATCCTGTCTGTTCCTCACATCATTAGTTTTCTCTTTACTGGATTTTTCTACCAACATTCAAACATTCTAAGATTTTTTTTCCCTTAAAAGAATAGCCACAATACTTTCTGTACCCAAAGTGTAATAATAGTACAGAACAATTAATTTTCTTCCCAATAAATGATACTGGATCAGTTGATGACCTAAGACATAAACGTGAACAATAAAACAAAATAAATTCTAAAGGAAAAGAGGATATCTTTATTACTAAAGCTAGGTAACGATTTTTAAAATGGGACACAGTAAGACTCTCACTATAAAAAAAGTTCGAAATTAAAATTTAGGATTTCTGTTCATGAAAAGATATTAATAGATTGAAAAGGAAAGCTATAGAGTTAGAAAAAAATATTTATGAATCATGTAAAGAAAAGCTTATATTCAGACTATATGATGAATTTCTACAATTCCATAAGAAAAAGTCAAAAATCCTGGACAGGCACTTCAGAGGAGGGAAATTTAAAGAGCCAATAAAATACTCAACATCAACAGGCAATCAGATACATAGAATTTAAAATCACAGAAAAACAGCTCTCCTTGCTGACCAAAATAGATGAAAATTTAAAGATATATAATACCAACTGTGGTCAAGGATGTTGAATTGAAATTCTTATATACTGCTGACAGGAATATATAGCTACAATTAACATCTCTTGACAGTATCAACTAAGCTGAACCTAGATAGACCCTACGTCCCAGTGATTCTAGCATATTATTTGATTTACTTATCTGAGATATTTACCTTGTTAATGTCTGTTTCCTCTGACAGAATGTAAATACCCCAAGGATAGAGGTTTTTATATCATGTTTGCTATGTTCTGAGTGCCTAAAACATAACCAGTGCAACCAGAATGAAACATGAACTTGCGTTTAATGTCACCTACATTTGACTCAAGTCCTTGAGTAACATTGCAGAGGGCTTTCAGAAGAGAAAGCTTGTTATTTGCTACCCATGGTCATTCACCTTTATGATTTTTCTGAGTGTTTAGGATAGAGTTTAGTTTTGTCTAAAAGCAATTCAATAAACTCTCATAATAGTATAAAACAAATTACTATCACAATATGCTACCATTCTGGTTTAAATACCCTCTTAGGGTTTCAAAATAAAAGCAGTCAGACAGTAGTTTTAATATCTCAAGTCTTTTGAAGTCATTTTGGTTCATAATTTTATTGTTATGCTGCCCAAATGATGTACAAAGAACATTGAAATGTGTTTGCTATCATTTAATTCAACTGATGCAGGTAATAGATTCTAGAGAAATATATAGCTGAAGAGGTTAAAATTTTTATAAAGTTGGTGCTGAGTAAATTTATTTATTTGTTTGTTTTTGAAGCCTCAGAGATAACAATGTTAAAACTTATAAAATAAGAGATTTATATCAGAAATAAGAAAGTTTTAAAACAATAAGCCCTAAGTTAGACGTTTGTATGGGAATGAAAAATTCCATGAGGTTACATAGGAGAATATCAACAAATGTGTATACAACAGTGGCTAACATAGAGGCTTAAAATGTAAGCATCTGGGGGGAGTTTACAAAACATATTTTGGGATTTGGTTTAGAATTATATTTTATATCAGACACAGTGCACATTATTTGATATAATTTGAGTATGAAATGATTTATCTAAATTATTTACATGTTCTAACACAAATGATAAGTACTTGGGGGGGTTTAGAATTATCCCAACTGAAAGTATGTTTGATATTAATTGCATGATGATTTTAATATATGATTGCCTATATCTAAAGAGGTGATTGTATTCAATAATTTATTAGCCCAAATTTTAACAAAATGTTTGTCAATCTAGTAAAAGATAATAGACAAATACACGTTATACTAAGAGACATTATTTGTAGCACTATATCTCTAAACTTTAATTTCCTCATATAGAAAATGTAGAAATGACAATAACTATTGTAGAGGATAGTTCTGATTACTAAATAACAACTTGGTACAGAATTCTGTAGCAGACTAGTAAATGTGCAATAAATATTAGATATTATTATTGCAGTAATCATTTGCATTGTTATTTTAAATACTTTTTGATAACATAGTAGCACTTTATAGTGTATATAACTGGTCCTATTTTTGCAAAGGAAAATTCACAAAAGAAATAAATTAAAATATCATATTTCAATAGGTACTACTTATGGCCATGAACATACTGAGAAGACAAGTATTAACAAAGGCAGTTCCCATTCCCCAAGGAAGCTCTTTTTTCTCTTAAATATATATAAAGATTTTTTGGGGGTGGAGGTACAGGGGATTGAACTCAGGGGCACTCAACCACTGAGCACAGGCTTATTTTGTATTTTATTTAGAGGCAGAGTCTCACTGAATTGTTTAGCATCTTGCTGTTGCTGAGGCTGGCTTTGAACTCAGGATCTTCATGTCTCAGTTTGCCGAGCTGCTGAGATTACAGGCATGTGACCACACCCGGTTGATATATAGTGATTTTTTAAGCATCTGCATAAAAATTATTGTCAAGGTACTAGATTGAAGTAAGCAGAAATTAATTTGAAGCCACACAATAGAAAAACACTTATTGTCTAGGAAAACTGATAAAATATTTTTAGGTGGATGTTTGGAAGTGACAAAAACCTCAAGTACATAGTGAATATAAGCATAAACTAAAACGGTTTTATCCCTAACAAAAATACCCATATCTATGGCAAAAAGATCTCATAACATTTAACAAACTAAACAACCTAAGCTTCATGGTATTATTGTCATGAATTGGTTTCTCATTAAGTATAGTCTATTTAAATATTTGAAATTAAAAAAAAGCATAGATACTACAGCCATTTGAAAATTACTTTTGACTCATATGTTTTAAAAGCAAAAGCTTCTGTTAGTATTACTTTAACTAATTTATATTAATTTAACTGGAAAAAGGATAGTTTAATAGACTGCTCTATTGCATGCCTTCCATTTCCTAGGGGGGGATAAGATATAAGTCTATCATAAATAAAACTGATGGACATAGTTGCAGCTCCTTAGCAATTAGTGGGGATGGGCATAAGGAGGGGAATTATTTGCACAGAAATCAAGTTTAGTTTTCAAACCTGTATTTATGATTTTGAAAAGAGCCAAGAAGAGGAAAAAATTTAAATAGTTATTAGGGGTTTTATGGAAACTAAATAAATGAATGGTTCCAATGGGAAGCCAAATGTAAGTATAAAAAAAAGATAATTTAGCAGTGGCAGGAAATCTTTGGATCTTGAAATAATACATTTAAAAACTGGTGAAGACACCAGTTCTCGAAACAATGACAAAGCCAATCAAGATGATTTCTCCATTTTAAGGCTTCCTCAGCACTTTTAGATTCTGCTTTTCTGTCAGTTTTTTTTTTAAAGAGGTTTTAGTTTAACATTCAGTTTTATAAGGCTATGGAAGAAATGCTATTCTTTCTTATAGGCTTTCCTCTGCTCTACTTTTTATCATTGAAATGTGGATTAAAATCTCAAATATTTAGGCAGATCTTTATCTCTATAATTTATATTCTAATAATGTATAATCTTATTCTGTTTTATTTATTTAAAAAATATGAGTTATTCCTTTTACTCTATGTGCCAGTTCTATATTGGGTGCTATGACAAAAATAGAGTAATCAGATACAATTATTGTCCTGAGAGAACAACGAAGTGTGTGTCTGCGTGTGTCGGGGTGGGGGGATAATGGACATAGAGTACCCACACATAGATGTCTCAATATATATGCACACCAGTACCTGAACTTATGTGTACTCAACACAGGGGTGACAGGAAAAGAGAAAATAATGAACTTGAAAACAAAGTTATTTAAGAAAATAAATTTAAAGAGTATCCTTCAACACATAGAAATAAACTGAATAAAGCAGCCAGAAGTCTGGGGATCTCTGGTAGCTTGTGGTGACAGGAGATCTTATTACTAAGCTGAAGCAATAAAAGGTGTGAGAGAACTGAAGAAATGGTCACCACGGGTGGAAAAGAATTTGAAAGATGAATGTGATTCACTGGGAAAGAAAGAGGAAAAGAAACTTCTGATAAATAGGATAGCAAAAAAAAAAAAGCCCATAATTAAGAAAATAAAGGCATGGAAAAATTAGAACTGTAAAATTCTTTGCATTTTAAAAACTTTACATAATTTAAGCAAACACTAAAAGAGGAATGGGAACTGAACACATTAAAAAGTTGCATGACTTTAAAAATGACCCTTTACTTTTCACAGTGACGCCTGAAGGCTGGAATGAGGCTTTCTCTAGCATTTTCAGGGACGGGGCAAGAGCACAAATAGACAGAACACACCAGATAGGGAAACTTCTCCCACATTTATGGGGAAGTCCAGGTTTAAGTTTAGAATAATCCATCACTGGAAAGGTGGTAATGAATAAAAAACTGCTCTTGACCCCTAAATTGCAAACATGTCCCTTCTACCTTTGTCCCTAATTCCACTAACTTGTACTGTGAGGGCCTATGTACAAATATGGATGCCAATCCACACATCCAAGCTCTGTTCATAGAGACACAAAATGATGTTAGCCCTCATATGCAGCCACATTACAGTCTAGAAGTTGAGGTGTGATTCTGGGTAAGCATGTTTCCTAGGGTCCCTCAGATTCTTCACCTGTGGGAGGGAGTTGGCTGGAGGAGGTCCAGAGTTGTGGACCTCAAAAGCAGTGCAACTCAAAGTGTGGTCGTCCAGTTGTATCCTTGGGTTGCTTATTATTATCATTTTTTAGGGAGTACCAGGGATTGAACTCAGGGGCCCTCAGCCACTGAGCCACATCCCCAGCCCTATTTTGTATCTTGCTTAGAGACAAGGTGTCACTGAGTTGCTTAGCACCTCACTTTTGCTGAGGTGGGCTTTGAACTTGTGATCCTCCTGCTTCAGCCTCTCGGATTACAGGCCTGTGCCACTGTGCCTGGCTGGGCTGCTTATTATTGACCTATGATGAGATTTACCAGGACATAAATAAAATCATACTCTTTGTTTCAGGTGATGTTTTCCCTTTCTTCTTAGGATGTCTTGCTGATGCAAGCATATTACCTCATCACAAACCCACTAGTAAAGTGGTTTTTGCTCTAAACCATGAGGCTCAAACCAGGGCCATGCTTGATCATGTCTAGAAGTTGGAGTTACAGGAGATCAATAATAGAAACAAACTAATATTTTCATCAATAATATATTGTCAGCAGTTATATCTATCACATGATTAAATATAGCCAATGTTTATGACAGTGTTACAGGAGGCAAAGAGAAATCACAAGGGATTCCATATCACAATATTCCTAGTAACAGTTTAATCAGATTTAAAATACTCAACATGGCAAGTTGAAGTGATACATGCCTGTAGTCCCAGCTACTTGGGAAGCCAAGACAGGAGGAGGCCATGAATTTGAGATTGCCGGAGCAATAAAGCAAAGCAAAACAAAACAAAACAAAACAAAAAGTAAAATAAAATACAAAACATGAAGACCCTGAACATTAAATAATTGCTTTAAACCATTAGGTAATATGTGTTTTTCAAATGAGTCTTAACTTTGCCTTCTCTTTACATATAAGACAAGTGCTACTAGTAATAAATACATATGAACATGATATTTGTAATCTAATGTGAAACTATAGATGCTAAAAATTATTATGAAAGTTTACAATTCTTTCTGATTAACTTGCAGTGAATGACGAAAATGGTAAGTTGCAAGAATACTATGGACACTGCCTGAATTCTGTTACTGGAGGTTTTAAATTTCAACACCATAAAAAAGATCAGATTGCAGTTATAATAAATGCTTAGAAGTTTTCCTACTTTAAAGAGATCAGAAATATTAACGTTCACATTTATGAAGTTGACTGATTTGGAATTATATTCTAATAACTAAAAGTTTTTAACTTAGGAATCTCTTTAAGGAAAAATGTTAAATATTTATCTCTGTTTTTAATATCCATAACTATTTCTGAGAGAATGGTTATCAAAGAAACTTTAACCTCAAATATATATCTTATGAAAATTAATCACTAATCATAGTTATTTAACCTCTAAAACTCTAATGTAGTTCCATCAGAAAATGAATTAATATACACATTTTCTATGCATATGTTTACAGAATAATTTTTATAATAACTGATGTACTATATAAATGTTGGATTTAATAAAATATTAAGCAATAAAAGACATTAAAATACTAATAACATTAAGCAAGGAAAATTTATCAGCAGAATGAGTGTAAAGAAATCATTTCAAAAACAGTTATTCTGAGATCAATGGCTAAAGAGTTCAATTTTACTCATACATGGACTCAGATTTAGGAAGTATACAGATTTAGGAAGGAGCAATTGCAACCTCTTTAAATCCAATTTCTAGCTCCTGGCTCTAAATTTATTTGGCTTCAGGAATGATCCAGATGCTCAAGTTCATTTTAGGTTAATACTGAATGAAATCTAATAATGGAATTCAAGAATGCCCAAACTACAAGAGGTCATGAAAATTGGCTTGTTGATTACCTTCTTTTAATAGATATGGAAAATAAGGTCTGGTGAGGGCAAGCAATTTTTTCAAGACTGAAAGAAAAGAAAAATATGATTTTATTTCCTAAACCAGGAAGCCCCTTTTACTACCACTACCTCTAAAACTGATTTTACCAATTACCTTCTTTTAGTTACTCAAGTTTTAAGAATGAAGTGATTGAGCAAAAAGCTCCTTCTGGTAAGTATGGATCATCATTCAATCAAATTTTATACATAGACACATTATTTATTTATATGTAAAGTATCTTTCCACATAATGAATCATGGAGAATTAAGTAAATTGTATTCAGCACCATTACTATCATCAAAAGCTCATCATCTAGTAGGGGCAAAGAGAAATAGACATGAATAGCTGATGTGGTATTTATCCTAATACAAAAAATGCTCTTTGAGGGATCATTTTATAGGTAACAAAAGAAAGTAAAGAGCACCTTCTGTGGGGATAAAGAACAAATCTTTAAATATGGAATTGGACTGGAATTCAGATAGCTTCCCTTGGGAGAAGTGGCAAAGGTGGCAAGTTAGCAGGGAATTTGGAGGATAATATTAGAGCAGAGGATTAGGAATGAAGAGGTAGCATCAGTGATCATCACAGGGACCTATATTCTGTTTTCTATCAGACAAAGGTTTCACTGTACCATACCTATTAAATGAGGCCAATAATGAATATAGACACATCTCATTTGGGACTTTCATTCAATGGAGATATTTTCGATCAGGTTCTGAAAGCATTTCTTTGTACTATGATTCTGAAAATTTAGTTCTAAAGACAACAGCATTCTATTCTGTGATTTTATGTTTTCATCATAATATAGAGAATTTAGAAAAAAATAAAGAAAAGAATAAAATGATAATTATCTACAATTTACCAATAAAATTTTGGTTTTATGAGTTAATGCATGTGTATATATTTAAAAAATAATATATATCACATATACAGCAAGTGACTAAATTGCCACTTTTAGAAAATGATATTATCTTGGTATATTCTTTGAAACCCAAGGAAATAATTCTGATTTCAACCAAAGAAATACATTAAAAAGAATGAGAAACTGTTTTTATTTAACAAATTTGAAAAGGAAAAAATTAATGACAACATCCAGTGTTAACAGAGGCTTAAAGTTATGGGCATGCATTGTTGTTAGAGGATAATTCTTTTAACATTTTCTAGAGCACTATGACTATTTATATCAAATGCCTTTGAGATAGTTTTTTATTCTTGATTTAGAAAAGTGTAAAAAAAGGAATTGACATGATCATACACAAAACTTTATGAGTAAATATATTCATGAAAGTAATATTTCAAATATCAAATAATTGGAAAAAATATAATATGTAATACCATTTGAAACATAATATAGCTGAAGGTAATAATGAGATATAGCTACAGAAAATAATGAAATAGAGTATGATTTAATTATGTAGTAAAATACTCATTAAAATGTATTGAATTTTTTTTGGAGGGTTACCAGGGATTGGACTCTGGGGCATTCAACTACTGAGCCATATCCCCTGGCATATTTTGTATTTTATTTAGAAACTGTGTCTCACTGAATTGCTTAGTGACATGCTGTTGCTGCGGCTGGCTTTGAACTTGCAATCCTCTTGTCTCAGCATCCCGGGCTGTTGGGATTACAGGTATGTGCTACTGCGCCTGGCAAATGTATTGTATTTTAAAATGAGTCTTTAAAGTTCTAAAACTGGTGGATGTGTGAGAGGTGTGGGGAAGAAGGAAAGGAGGAGGAAAATAAAAAGAGATTTATACCAAGTTTTAGGGGACATTATTTGGCTTTCATATACTTTTGTTAAAACTAGAATTGAAATTATATATTAAAAAAATTTTGTACTTTGTAAATATGTTCCAATAACATAAGATACACTTAAGTACCCAGTAAGGATTTAAGGCAATCTTTTAAATCATATTCAATTAAAGGTTTTGATAGATATTAAGTTGTTGATCCCACAGCTTTTTTCAATATAGTAAACTGACAACCAAATATGAGTTTTTTCTCTGAAATTTATATATCTCAGCCTTGATAACTTGAACCCTTAGTGTAAGAATTGCCAAAATTTATATAATTCAAGAAGTTGAAAACAGAATGAATATATAATGTGATTGCATATCTATATTCCATAAGTACATGTGGAATCTATTTAAATGAATTATTCTTAAATTCATTTAAAGGAGTAATTGAATTCATAGTGGCAATTGTTATTTTATATGTTTCTATTGAGAGGTAAAGTAAAACTTTTAGTATAAATTATAACTGGATATGAAGTTAGTCTTTAAAGAGAAAACAAACTACATACCCAATAACAATACACTAGTTTTACATTTTTTGTCTATTATCTTCTTCTAGGGTGTGTTTGTGTGTATTTATACCAGTTTCTACATATATGGTTGAACTCTTTTCACAACTTCTATTGAATCTGGGTTGCACTTTGACTTGCATTTATCAATAAAATATGGTGAAGTTGAAATTAACCCTTTAGAACTTTGGAGCCAAGGGCTTAAGAGTTGTTGAATCTGCTTTGGTTGAGGGGGACCCAGCCATAACATAGTATGCCCAGGTTACACATGTAATGAGAGAGAGGGAACTCAGAAAGTAACTGAGGCCCAGACACATACAGGTGTTCTGCTGACACCATCTGAAGAGAAACAACATCATCCTAGCCATCCCAGCCAGTTAAACCATTCTGGTGGAGAAGTGTCATGTGAGCAAGACGATACTGAATATTCTAGTTGAGCCTAATACAGGGGAAGAAGGACCTGCTGCCACATGAAGAGCCAATAAGGATACCCAAATTTCTGGTCCACAAAAGAAAAAAAATGATTATTTTAAGCCAATATTTTTGTCTGCTTCCTTGAGATATAGTTGATAAATGTGTCTATATTTAAGGTATTCAACATGTTTGCATATACACATCCATGAGATAAGATGACTATCATAGTCAAAATAGTTAATGCAGCTGTCTTCTCACATAGTTACCTTTGTTTTGTGTGTGTTTGGTTAGAATACTTAAGATATTATGCTTAGTAAATTTCAAAGATTCAATATATTATTATTAGCTATGAGTTATTTTGATTCAGAACGACAAACAGGACTCTAACTGCTCCCTAAGGAATTAGTGAGAGTGCAGGGTCTATACTGTAGGTCTCCAGAAATTATTCAATACATAATTGAAAGTTTGTACCCTTTGACCAGCATCTCCCTGTCCCCACCTCCAAACCCTATTCACTATCCTTCTACTCTCAGCTTCTGTAGATTCAACTTTTTAAAATTACACATATAAGTAATATTGTGCAGTGTTTGTCTATGTCTGTTTTATTTTATTTAGCATACAAATACTCCAGGTTCAACCACTGATGATGAATTTGGCAAGATTTCCTTCTTTTTTTTAAGGCAGAATAATACTTGATTACATATGTATGTATATAATATATGTACATATAATATTAAATTATATATGTATGTAATATATATACAATATAATATTTGATTACATAAATATCACTAATTTTTGAATTGACTATACAGTCTAATTAACTAAAACAGTAGTACCTAGTAAACCAGAACTAAACTAGGTAATTAATATCTGGAAATGTAGTTCAGTATTGGAATTGGTCAGTGAAGCATCCTTTCTAAGGCAGATTCTCTTGACATGGAAATGAAACAATATTTTCTATAACTGTTATTTTAATATATACTTTTCCTTATAATAGGGTTTCACTTATGAACTAATGTTTTATAAGTCATAAAACATTTGGTTTATTTGATATTGCCATGCATTTAATAATGACACAATAAAATATTTTTGGCATTATATTCTTTTCTCTGTACAGGATATAAGGTAAGTAATTTAACGTACTAAGGTGGAATTTGAGTCTAATATGAATGGCAGGTCATAAATGGTTCAAAAGAAAAAAGTTTGTAGTGAAAGAAAGCATCCTAGAGCCATTGTCATGGAAAAGAATTTGGGCAAGCCACTTACTTCTCTGAGTCTCTTGATTCCTCAACTCCAAACAGATGGAAGAGACCTGTTGATATTTAAATCCCCATTTAATCAATCATTCTGTGTCTGGATGTAGTTACCAAGGCACACATTTCAGAGGGAACATTTATTGTGGTTTTTTTCTCTTACACATGTTCCAAAACACAATGAAGAAAAATAAATACAGTGATCAAATTCTGACAGCTAATTTGTGTGACAACACGTGATAGCAAACAGAGAGAAGACTTGTGACTGAGATTAGGTGATGAAGATGAATTCTTGATATTTAGAAATCAGTACTAAAACATGTATATAAGCTGGAGTTGCATAAATAAACCTACTTTACAGAATATAAGTATTCTACTTTATTTTCTAGGAATATTATAACTAGACAAATTTTTTCAATGAAAGCAAATACTTAAGAAGAAAATTAAGCTGGGACTAGGCAGAAAAGAGTGATTAGGATGGTGAGACCATGACAGGTCAAAAAATTGGAATATCTAGTATGAAAAAGAGGTTGAGGGTGTAAGCATAGCATAGAGAATAGATCATTCTTTGTGGTTCTTAAGTGGGTAAAATTAGAATGGAAAAACTTTTGACTCTCTTATCTGGTAGAATAGGCTAAGAATTGTCTCAAAGTAGTTACTCCAGAAGTTCTTCAAATAAATCCAAGAACTACCTTCGTTTTCTGATTATGTAAGACTCTAGGTGACCAGTTTATGTACCCATAAAGTTATTTCCAGTCTTCGAAAGGAGTTGGGGCATAAATTGCTTCCTGGGGCATGGAGCAGTGAAAAGGGCTCAGGCTCAAGGCTACACTCTGGGCATGGTTAGTGTTCAAATCTCTTTAGGAGCAGTAACCAGCTCCCAGGCAAACAGTCCCATTACAGGTCTGAAGCATTCCAAAGGTTAGCCAACCTTCAAAGACAAACATACATTTCTGTAAAGGCTCCTGCACCAAAATTACATCAATGTGTTCTTTAATTCTTGTATTTTAAAACCCATGATTTTCTTGTGGCCAGAGCCTCAGAGCCATTGGAGGCCTAGAGGGTAAGGGGTTGCCAAAGCCAATTGTGGTCCAGGAACATGGTGCCAGCTGGATGATCAGACTTCACTTGGGGTTTCTAATTTTCCTTCTTGCAGTTTTGAGTAAAGGACTGTTTCTTGGCTCTCTTTGGTTCACAGATATTGGACTCTGAACCAAAGTCATCTTCACAACTAGGCCATCAGAGGGTATCCCTGAGGGAAAGTAAGAACTGTTTTCCTTTCTAAAGGATTTGACCACAACCACTTTCTACCTCAGCACCTCTACTAAGAAGTAGGAGTAACTTTCTGGTTCTTTATAGTTCTAAAAGGGAATTAAAATATTCTTTTCTCATTTCATATGTTGATTGTATATCCATATTAAATGCTGTAGACCTTTACTCTATCCATAGTGCTTCCATGTTACTTGATAAAATCTGAGGCACTGAAATAGAAGCTGCACATAAGAAATGACCAGCACCAACCATTATTAATTCTGATTTTTCAGACTGGAATTTTATACCTATTGGTTTCCCTGTATTCTCTACCAATCGATGTTGGGTATAGAAACTCAAAGTTTTCCCCACTTCACTTAGAATCACAGAATCAAAGACAAGAAGGACAAAACTTTGATGTTATATGATATAAATCCCACAATTTATAAATAAGCTGATAGTTTTACTAAGGTTTTGAATGATTAAACCTAGAAAGCACACACATTTAGTCCTTGCCTGGGCTCTTCCTACCACACCCATGCTTCCTACCCCACCAATTACTTCTTTCATTAATGACACAGGTTCTCAGCCTCCAGGAGGCTCCTGAGGCTCTCAGTGTGCAGATGCTATAGCAAGGGAAAGAGAATATCAGAGCTGTTAGGTTGATTCATTTACCAAACCTATATTAAATACATAAATGTATTAAATATTCAAAGGTTAGTCTATTTCCCTTCTGACTTCCAAATGGAAACAATACCAAGAGAACAATATTTTGGCATATCCACAGAATTCAAAGAAAGAAGATTATTGTTTACTGACTCCTTTAGATGAAGGAAAAATACAGGAAAATCTTGTGATATTAGGCATGAGGATAGCACGATCACTGTGAATATAAAACATCAGGTTCATTTTTAGGTGTGGATTTTAGAAATTAAATTTTTATACAAGCCTATTGACCATGATATTCAATTCTTTTTTTCTGAACATATGTATATGCCACAAGTCACTTTCTAGTATTGATTTTTAATTTTTTTCTTAGCTTTCTTTTGATAGAGACTCACACATTGTTTGGATTCACTTTGGTGGCAAAGATTGAATTGTCTTTATCTTAGGACACCAATGTGTGAATTTAAGGAAAGTTTTATTTCTTATGGAGGACCAGTTCAACTCAAAACACATATATTTAGGGCCACTTAATAGTGTTCTAGCTATCCCCAGAAGCTAATCAGGTTTACAAAAAAAAAAAAAAAAACAAAACAACGAGGTGGTAAAGTATACGCAGAACAACAGAACCATTTGAATATAGGCTGGGAAATGCAGAAGGGCAGCAAGTTGTAAGTGGCACCTATATCCTATGCAGTGTCAATGTTAGGCAGTATGGTAGAGATAAATCTGGACATGTGAGTAAAAGGCTTGGATTTTTTTTTACTTTATAAATTTTCCTGGGGCTGGGGATGTGGCTCAAGTGGTAGCTCGCTCTCCTGGCATGCATGCGGCCCGGATTCGATCCTCAGCACCACATACCAACAAAGATGTTGTGTTGGCCGAAAACTAAAAAATAAATATTAAAAAAATTCTCTCTCTCTCTCTCTCTCTCTCTCTCTCTCTTTTAAAAAAATTTCCTGCCCATCTTGTCACTGTTTTAAATTTAGATTACAAATAGTATTGATAAGTTAAAGTAGTATTAGGAAAAATTAGCTCTGAAGTTAGGTAGACTGATTCAAACCTTGACTTCTTTGCCTTCTGTGTTACTTTGGACAAATATTTTACCTCTCTATGCCTCACATAGGTGTTGGTCAGTTGGGGATAATAATTTCAATAGACATCCTTAAGTTCTTATGAGGATAGATGAATTAATAAGAGCAAAGAATTTGCTTAGGAGCTCAATACTTCTTGACTATTATTGTCATGTTTACTTTTATTACTGTTTCACCCATTATTATATACCATTTTAAAATTCATAATTTATATCTTATTTCAGTGAATTTTTGTTTTATTTGTAGAAACACAGTCCTAAATTTTAAAAGTTTCTTTGATTTTAATAGTATATAGTACTATTAGCTTATATATTATTTTAAGTAAATTTGGAACCGTGGAGACAAATTGTTTTCTGGAAAAGGATAGAAAACTGACTCCAGTAGGTCAGAATCTTTGTTCTACTAAGCATGAAGCATTTGACAATGAGAAATTAATTTACATTCTCAGAGAATTGATTTCTTAGCTGTAAATGGTTATAAAAATTCTTATACACCTTTACTATTTTACACACACACACACGTATATGTGTTTGTGTGTGTGTGTATGTGTGTGTGTGTGTGTGTGTGTGAGAGAGAGAGAGAGAGAGAGAGAGAGAGGTTGTAGATGAGCAGCATGTCTTTATTTTATTTGTATGTGGTGCTGAGAATCAAACCCAGTGTCTCACACATGCTAGGCAATTACTCTACCACTGAGCTACCACCGAGCCCCCACAATTATAATTTTATAGGGGCAACTTTCATCAAATGAAACTAAAATAGTAAATAGGAAGCAGACCATGGAGATTTGGCAGGTTATCTTGAATTTTGGCCTTTGTCCCTCAGGTAATGGAAAGCTATCTGAATATTTTTAGTGAGAGAGAAATGATCAAGTAGTTTTTAAAGGATCATGTTGGCAAAGTTATGGTGAATAGATTGGGAAAAATTCAGAATATATGAAGGAAGCCAAATAGTAGTCTACTACAGGTAAAAGTAACAGCAACCTAGTTTAAGGTTTGGGTACTGGAAATGAAGAGATGTTTGGATTGAGAGCCATCAAGGTGATAACATTAACTGACCAGTCTACAGATTGAGTTAGGGCAGGAAAAGAGTACCAGGCATCCCTGGTGATTTATATAGCTGGATATAAGGTGGTGCTATTGACTCATTATACAGCATTTAGAATGAAGACGAAATTCTGCTGAGGTGATATGTGGATAAGGTGAAGAGTTTGTTTGAAATTTCTATTGATTTGAGGTGCCTGCCAAACTCCAAGCATAGATGTGAAGTAGAAAGACAGATAAATGACCTGTATTTCAAAGAGAGGTATGGTTCGACAGTATACATTTGAAATTCATTGGAATATAAGTGGTCAAATAACTAAAAGAATAAATTTAAAGAATCAAAATGTAATTTTTTGATTTTGGTACATTTTCCATTTTAAGAAGTGTGCAGAAGTTTTTCTATTATAAAAATTACATATTGTCACCAGGTGTGATGGTACACGTCTATAATTCCAGTGTTTTGAGAGGATCTCGAGTTCAAAGCCAGTCTCAGCAACAGAGAGGTGCTAAGCAACTTGATGAGACCCTGTCTTTAAATAAAATACAAAATAGGGTAGGGGATATGGCTCAGTGATTGATTTCAATCCCTTGTACCCCATCCCCTCAAATCACATAATGTCTATATTAGAAATATAAAGGAAGATAAACCAAGAAAATAAAAACAACACATAATCCCATCATAAAATACTGTTATTATTTGACATATATCTCTTGGGCCTTTTTTTCAGGGTATATGCATTTGTCCAATTTTAATAGAAATAGGTTCATATTGTATATATTGTTTTATAATATTTTCATCATTTACATATTAGCATTTTTCTTGGAAGTGAATATCATTCTACAACATAATTTTTAGCTGTTCCCAAAGCAACATATATAACAATAACATATATAACAATAAAACATTCAAGGTACACTCTAATCTATTCCAAGTTAAAAAAAACAGAGATGCTTTAAGAGTATTAACTCAATGTGTGATGTGGCATATGTCCTCACTAAGACATAGCATTGAAAGGATAAGATTAGTAGATCTGTAAAATCTCTTAGAGCTCTGTAATTTCTGTTCTGTTCCATTTCACTCTCTTCTATCTTAATACACAAACTGGTGACATCCGAGTAAATTTGGTATGTGGTAAATGTATTCATCTGATTATATTTAGAAGAAAATGGGGATAGAGAATACTAAGTGGCTAACTGATTTCTTGGGAGAGTGAGAGCCAGGACTGGGAACAGAACCCTAAATATCTTGCTCCAACGTGCTGAGTTCTCGGCTACTCAGCAGAACCATGCTGGTCACCCCACCCTGCCACTCTGAAATACTGACTTACCCAATTTGAACCTCTGAGGCTTCTGAGGTTTCAACATCACTAACCTTTATGTGCAAAAGCCTGCTTTCCAATCCCAGTGTGGCTTCCTGCTGGACATCCCTTCTTTCCAGGCCAGGATTCCAGCTCAGCATTGGCAATCCCCTCTGCACTCTGCGTCCAGGAGTCGTATCTTGCCTTGTTGTCAGATCCCATTTTAATCTTTAGTGACTATTCTGTTGGATCGCTCTACCAAAGCCGATTCCAATAGTCTATTCATTTTGACTTTTCTTTTGCAGACAGTTTTTGTCACAGTGTAATTTGTTTGGGGGCAGATTGGAGTCTGTGATTATAGACTACCATTACATTAGTCAGTGCAAACCTTGGCTTTTACCAGCTGTTTCTCTTTTGTGGTAAATTTTAAAAGTTAAGTTTTATTAAATTTTCATGAATATAGAATATTCTTATGTGGCCAACAATAAAGGTAGGGAAACAATTTTACAGAATTCATAATCAATATATGAAATAAAATTAGGAAGTCCAGTCTTGATTTTCCTAGCAGTTTATATCAATTATAAGAATGGAAGGATATCAGAATCTGGTATCCTCATTAACCTTATCAACTAGGTTAATTCTTATTAACCTAGTTGAGAAGATATTTTAAAACACAAGTACTACTAAAATGCTAACCAGTCTTTGTTTCATCAACTATTTTGAGGTTTATTATGGAGGAAATACAAATACACATAAAAAGTGGCACAACTATTGGTTATGTTTTCTCATTTTACATATTTTCATAAATAAGCTAGAAGTTTTCTACAGTTATTAATGAAATTTTAATGACTTCCTTAAAATTTGGTGACCAACATATCCTCAATAAGCAATTGCCCTTACAATGTTGGTGATGGATAGTTTCAAAGCCTTTTAGAAATGGTAAACATTTTCTTTTTTAAAAATTTTTTAATATTTATTTTTTAGTTATAGGTGGACACAAATATCTTTATTTTATCTTTATGTGGTGCTGAGGATCGAACCTTCCAGTGCCTCACACATGCGAGGTAAGCATTCTCCCTCTAAGCCACCATCTCAGCCCCTGTAAACATTAAATTTTAAAGAATTTGAGAAAAATCATAACAAATAAGTATTTATTTTCCAAATAAAAATTTTACTGTAAATTTTTTTAAATAATGAAAAAGCTCTTTAAATGCCCTAACCCCTAAATTGACCCCAATCTAATTTTCAAGCACATTCTTTTATTAGCTATCTTGATTTGGAGTTCCATAGTTACTTTTCATTAGGT
Organism: Ictidomys tridecemlineatus; assembly: GCF_052094955.1. NCBI lineage: Eukaryota > Metazoa > Chordata > Mammalia > Rodentia > Sciuridae > Ictidomys > Ictidomys tridecemlineatus. Next base: position 135,856,610 of record NC_135479.1, on the reverse strand, counting down.
AGATCTGAACCAAATTCCCAAGCCAGCCTCTCTTAATGTTCAAATATTGATGCATTTTATAATAATATTTATAACATGATATATTTTGCTATTATCTTTTCAGAACTTTTAACCTACTTATCATTATCCTGAAATGTTTATGCCATACTTTTTTCTGTGTGAAAAAAAAAAGTTTGTAAAACTCTTTTAAGGCTAACACTCTATTAAAAAAAATACAAGAAGATTCTATAATATTATTTTCAGCTAATATTCTTTACATTTCAGGACCAGTGTTATGCTAACTCATAAAAAGTGGGAATAATCCCTCTTTCTTTGTTTTCAAAGAGTTTGTGTACCTTTCAGAGGTTTTTTTTTTTTTCCAATAAATATTTGATAGAATTCACTAAAATGAAGGCATCTGGGCCTTAAGTTTTCTTGTGAGAAATTTTACAACTATAAGTTTAGTTTATTGACTACATATAGAATTATTCAGACTCATCTTGTGTTAGTTTTTTTTATAATTTGTGTAACAAATGTAGCGCACCTTGAACAGATGAGGGAAAGGGAAAGAGAATAAAATTGAAAACGTGGTTACACCTGTGACCAATGGGAGGTGGGGGACTGGGGTGAGATGTAATAAGGAGGCCTGGAAGCATACATTTACTATCAAGTTAGTAGTGCATGTGTGGCCGGTATTCCTGTATACTGAAAAAAGAAAGGAAAAATGCCTTGATATAAAATGCACTAAGTACTCCCATTGTCTTAGGAGTTCAATAATTTCTGCAATTCTTTTTTTTTTTTTTTTAGAGAGAGAGAGAGAATTTTTAATATTTATTTTTTAGTTCTCGGCGGACACAACATCTTTGTTGGTATGTGGTGCTGAGGATCGAACCCGAGTCGCACGCATGCCAGGCGAGCGCACTACCGCTTGAGCCACATCCCTAGCCCGATAATTTCTGCAATTCTGATTTCAGGGATTGAATTAAAAAAAAAAACTCTCCCTAATTTTTCAGATAAAATTTAGTGAGGATTCTTAGTATAAATATTATTTGCTGCAAAGCATGCATCTAAAAGCCATCTGTTTCAGTAAACTTTTAAGAAAAATAATTACTGTACAGTGTTCAGCTTTATTAAATAAAGTTGTATTTACAATATTTATCTGTGCTTCGTAAGTGTAAAAAATTATTTTTATTTAGTGACACAGCTTTCTTAATAAGATTCAATTGACAAATCTTGCTAAGTATTATGATATAAAATGGGAGAGAACAGAAGTTTAGAAACTTAAATGACAAAATTGAAAAGAATATACTAAATTATATGTTACTCCTGAAATTTAGATATAAGCCAATGCAAAAGAGAAAGAATAAATATCCTTTTTTTAGTTTTTAAAAAATTATCCACTGCTCTTCAGTAAGAATCATAGATATTTTTACAATTAAAAAAAGAATATCAAACAAATGGAAAATATAAGCTTGGTTCAATCCACAAAATTAATGGTAGTCATAAAGTTTTAGAAATAACAATTATGGCAACATAATGTCACAGTCTACTTCAGCAAAATTGCATTTTCTCCCATAGAATAATACTTGGAAGACCAACAAGATTCCTAGCTCAAAAATAAAAACACTTATTTAAATGAAAATTTAACAATTTTGAATTCATCAAGAGACATTGTGAAAGAATAGCTTTGTATGTTTTCATACAATGAGCATTTATTGATCTTCACTAATGTGTGAATTACCAGATCAGAGTGGAGTAAGGTGTTGTTCAGATTTTATGCTGAATATAAATCCCCACCACTTTCTGTTTCTGGCCATTGCTGTGACAACCAGTGGTATTCAGATATAAATTTGCAGTGCCTGATTTTAGCAACACAATTGTCTCTTGCTTTCTGCCCTAAGAATTCTCTGGTGTCTCAATATAGGACACTATGGGAACAGACAGTCTTTTTGGACTAGCTAGAAAGATACCATTCTGCCTGACCTGTGGGGGACAGGAATAAGGTGATGGTTATGGTTTGGATATGAAGTATTCCCCAAATACTCATGTGTTGAAATCTTGGTCTCCAGTGCAGCAATGTTTAGAGGTGAAGTTTTTGGGATTTGATGAATCTTGAGGGCTCTGCCCTCATCAGTGGATCATCCATGACAGTTGAATGGACTATTGGGAGGCAGTAGAAACTGAAAGAGGTGGAATCAGTTTGAAGGAAATCACAGGGGTAATATCCTGGAAGGGTACCTCTGTTCCCATCCCTTTCTTTCTCTTCTCTCTCTTTATTAGTTGACTCACAGAGATAAAAATTTCTCTCAAGTGTCTTGAACTGACAGTTCTTAGTGTTAGAAACCCTGCAGGGATATTTAGTCCAAGTTATTCACAGAAGAGTCAGCTCAGTAATGCATCCTTGCATTAATCTCTCTCTCCTTTTTTAATTTTATTTTTGTAGTTCTACCACCCCGGTTTCCTAAGGTCTCTTCCTAAAATAAATTTTCTGCAAGTAAGTCATTGTGTCAAGTTCTGCTCTTGGGGAAACCTATAGTCAAACATGATTTAAGGATATACAAGTAACTCTTCCTACTGCCAGAAACTCATTTACTTCAAATATTCATAATTTATCTCAAGCACAAGAAACAGTGTTAGAATTGTACCATGCACAATAATTTTGTGGAAAATAACCATTATTTATGTCATAAAACTTCTCCTTTAGATAAGTAAATTAGA